>NW_027469119.1:311539-623078 GCF_051020765.1 Lasioglossum baleicum
ACATTTTGGCGCGACCCGTGCGCCCCGGCGTTAATACGTTTCATCGTCGCGTGTCGGCTGTCGAGTATTCTGACCGTTTGACTCTGCGGAGACACTGATCTCGATCGTTGAAGTTATAACTTCGTATGGACTTGCAAGATCATTTTATACCAACATTCCCTACCCCTATCTCTCTCTCTCTCAGTATTATTCAATAATTTTTTTTTACTGAAAGATTGCGAAATGTTAACAAAGTAGAAATGTTGCCAAAATGCAAATTACGCATCGGTCGTCACAGTTTTTTAATGTTTTGGATTGACAATCAAAGAGTGGCAAGAGTGACAATCAAAAGGCAAACAAAAAACTGATAATCTGAAGTCTGCAGATAATTTGCAAGCTGAACAAAAAAAGTTGAAAAGATTAGCTGACTGTAACAGTCAAATACAACAGTCAAAGAGGAATGCAAATTACGCATCGGTCGTGACAGTTGTTTAATGTTTTGAATTGACAATCAAAGAGTGGCACTTGTGACAATCAAAAGGCAAACAAAAAACTGATAATCAGAAGTCTGCAGGTAATTTGCAAGCTGAACAGAAAGTTTAAAAGATTAGCTGACTGTAACAGTCAAATACAACGGTCAAAGAGGTTGCATAATTTATCGCAATGTATTGTCTAATTTGTAAAAAGTTGTAAGTCGGTGGTAGAATATATCTTATTAATTGTCTGATTACTTTATTATTGAGAAAGAAGATTATACATCATGTAGCTTTCCGAACAATATTCGTCAACGGATTATACTCCACTATTTTATCATGTATAATTAAGCAGTATGCAGTTGTCGATGGAGGAATGTCTGTGTTACATTCAAATTCGATTCGTACATCGATCGTAGCATTTTTCAATGTTTCATTTTGACGGGAACAATCTAGTACGACGATCGGAGCGTATTCTATGAATTTTGCAACGTTTAGCAACGCATCACCGTTCCCATAGTAGGATTCTTGAAATTTAGCATACATATTATAGAGCAACGCGTATCTACCATTATCAAAATTAATATTTAGATCATCATACGGATAAGACTCTGAATTCAGATAAAGTCGAATGTTGGACAACGAACAATGATCGAATCGTGTAATCGTTTTAGTTAAATTATTCTTTCGTGCAGTTTGTAAAGCGAATATCACATAGCGTGGTGTTTCCATTTGAGGAGAAGTTTTTATCGCCCATGTATGCTTCATGGTTGTTTGCAACAAGAGATATTCATACAATTCCCATGATCGAAAGCTCATACTGATCGGTGTATCATTACTCAAAATACGTAACATAGATAGCCTATGTATTTCGTCCAATGCGACGTGTGGCATTCGCCACTGAATTTTATGTAGATCTAAAATAGGTTTTGTTTTGTCCGAAGAACTGTACAAAGCGTTTGCATTAGTGTGAGACCGAATCAGAATTAATTCATGTCGCGCGTTTATCACAATGCGTTTATAGTCTTCGCAGAAGCCTAACAACATGCTCATGGGTATGCAGAAATTGAAATTTATCGGCGCCGTGGCTGTAGCAATTTTTTGTCTAATCATCGATTCTTCATGAGTCCATCCAGCATTGGACAATGCATTGCTTCTCATCGTAGACAGACTAACATAATTCTTCATAGTTGTAGTGGTACCTGGATTTCTGTTCCGATCGATTTCAACCCCATTCAATTCGTAGCGTATTTCATCAAACATGAATGCAACCGCATTGTTGTCTAAAGATGTTGCTTCGATAGATGAATCCCCCGTTGTTAATTCAAGTTTTCCTGGTAAACTGAGTTTTCCCTCGATATATAGGAAGTTTCTGCACGGTATCGTGTACAAGTCTTGTTGTTCGTATCTCATCATTGTTTCAGAATGTTGTGTTGGCACATGGATTGTATGTATGTAATTCAATTTTCGTTATCCTATTGTCAAAGATTGGCACCTCTGAGATGCTCAAAATGTCATCGAACATGTTGAACTTTCACTTTTTAACAATAAGCCCCAACGATTGCAGAAATTTCACGTTGTTCGTGGTCAATGATTTACTAATTGATGTATTGTTGGTTATCACATTGATTGTTGTATTATTATTATGAATTAGCATTGCTTCGTCGCGCGTGTAGTCGCACAGTGATTTCCTCACCTCGAAAACCAATTAAACGTCCCGTTTGATCCACGATATGAATAGTTAAATTGTCTATTGCTCGCGTGACGATTGGAAGATAAATGACTTGCGTAGGCGTTTCGGATATTTTATATCCTGGTGGCACCTTGGGGGCGAATTGGTGTAAAGTATGAACTAGTGCACCACTGTAGTACGATCCTGTTGTTACATTACATTCTACTCTAATTATATTCACATTGATGATATTAATAGGAGTGTTTAATGTGTGCCACATGTTTGGCTGTAAAACACGATCTGTTGAAAATCCTAAGATTGATCCAACATTGTGAGGTTTCGTAAAGTTTATACGATATTTGCTTTTAATTTCACTTTTCATTGTATTATTGTTTGCTCGTATGATTAATGGATATTCATTATCCGTCGACTCTTGTGGATATCTATCGTTCAGTTCACGTGTTAAATACGCGTTTATTGCATCCAATTCATATGAACCATCAGGTATGATGATCTCATTGTCATCAAAGTAGAAACGATTGTTTCCAAGACTGGCGCTGATGTTTGGTATCGTATAATAAGTTTGCAAATCAACCAATCCAAGTTCGTATCCTCCATTGCTAAGATCTATAGGCGGAAAATACTTGGATGACAATGTACTGTTTCTTCCAGACAGGGTGAATGTAAATGACATTATTATAAAAATTCTACAACAATGTTTCACTGAGAAATTTCACACACAATTGTCCACACACGCTTTCAGTATACTTCTGAAAACGTTTGTGATTATATATGATTGATGTAGTTGGCCCGAAATAACGAATCAGCAGTGAAAATATTTCACGTGTGAACCACGTTTTACATACGCGACCCAATGCGTCTCTGGCCCGTGACTGTCATCTAAATTCACTATTCCCCGCTCGTTTACACATGCACGCCCTCGCAATTCATTACGCATAAAAACACCTCTAAAATATGGTAATTTTTTACATGCAATCATTAGATCAACGTCCGTCATAGGGTCTTTTTTTCTTTTTCCTTCTTTTCTTTTTTTTTCTCCTTTTCCGATAAACCTTTTCCACTCGTATACGGTCGTAAATATACTCCGCGACCTTCCATAGCACGATTGTGTCGCTGCGCTTCCTCTAATTGTTTCTTCGCAGCTTTAGCATCGTTTATGGTTTTAATCACCCCTGCAGCACCACCAGTCAATGCTCCTATAGCCGACAAAGCAGGTAACAATAGTGGTAGAAAGCCACCACGCTTGACGATCGGGAGAATTCGTTTAGTGTTTTTCCTACTCCTCTTCGTATTTTTCTTTTTTGCACCCATATTGTCTCTCTCTTAAGCAGATTTTTTTCATGCACGAATATGACTGACAACACTGATATGAATGATGTTAAAGCCTCACCCCTATAAATACCATTTCATTCTCAACTGGAAAACATAAAAGAGAAGAGCATGCGTTTCATAAAACAATCTACGAATATTCATATTCCAACGCGTCGCGTGTTTGATGATCACTACAACTATACGATGCGAAAACATGGTGTGTTGTTACCAGATAATGTTCGATGCGTAATAAGCGGTCCTTCTGGATGTGGTAAAACGAATGTTATGATTAGTCTGTTGGAAAGCGTGAACGGACTACGATTTGCAAATGTTTACGTATATTCAAAATCATTGCGCATCAGCCTAAATATAAATACTTAAGCAAACTTTTCTCATCTGTGGGTGAGGATGTGGGTTACTTTGCTTTCACAGACAACACTGATGTAATTCCCCCCGCGGAGGCGCGCCCTGATTCAATATTTATCTTCGATGATGTTGCGTGCGATGATCAGGATGTAATGAGAGAGTATTTTTCAATGGGTAGACATTCGCACGTTGATTGTTTCTACCTGTGTCAATCGTATGCTAGAATACCTAAACATTTGATCCGTGACAATGCCAATCTGTTGATTCTATTCAAGCAAGATGCAACCAATCTGCGACACATTCATCATGATCATGTAAATACCGATATGTCGTTCGAAACGTTTAGCACACTTTGCGCTAATTGTTGGCGTAAGAAATATAGATTTCTTGTAATCGATAAAGACAGCTCTATGAATCGAGGGCGCTATAGGCGTGGATTTAATGAGTTTGTCGTGATGTGACGATCACAGTTGCTCTATAAGAGTCTTTGAACATACATCGTGTTATAAGTTTTTATTGCTATAAAGAATAATATGTCGTTGACGGGTAAAAATAAGCGACGATCTGAGATTATGAATGAGATAGCAAAAACTAGTGACCCTATACGTAAAAAGTATTTATCTTTAAAAATGGGGAAAATGGCAACTGAGACACAGTTACAAGAAAATTTGCGACCTATCGTTGAACCGTTGAAACAGCTAGTACAAAATACAACTACTGCTGTGAACGAGAATAACAATACATTATCAAAGGAAATAGCAGCATCACCGCAATCTGTGATAAAAAGAAGAATACAGAAGCGCAAAAATGATAAATTTGCATTAACACCTGTTCGCGAGCGAATCGAGCGAGCGTCGGCGAGCTCGACACACCGTCATTCGTCCCGTCGTGACGTCAGCGCTCGATCGCGATTTCACGCGAAGTCGCTCATCGGCTCGCGCTCCGACTTCGGGTATCGACAGGATCACGCGAGGATGATCCACCAATCATCGATCCGTCATACTCGCGTGATCCTGTCGAGTCAATCTTCCAACGACACCGCTCTGAGGAATCTCCGGGTCCTCGAAAACGGACCAGATATTGATGAACCGTTGTAATCGCCAGTAATCGCAATCAACATCTACTTTGTATAAAACGGATTATAACGCCAGTTCTCAATCTTCTTCTGTACTCTCTCTTTTCATAAAAATACATACAGTCCGCTCGCAGTCAGTCAATTCTGTGTTTGGTTCAAGTTATTTTCCACGGTATTTCACCTTCTCGCACAGCGCTGTGCGTAGTCACCGGCGACATCGCGTACGGATTACGAAGTGTTCGCCTCGTTCCGCTACATAAATTTTGGTCCTTCGAGCCGGATTAGAAGGTGAAAAGTTCAACCGCCGTCCATTCATCCACCATGGGGGACTATCCACGCCAAGCGATGCTACAGCGGAAGATCCTACGGACCGTGGAGAACTTCAAGAAGATCGGGCAAGCCAACGTGACTCTGGAGAAGGTCCTTGGCCGCCTCTCCATTCTCGAGGACGTGTGGCTCGCGTTCCAGGAAGGTCATCTCGCCCTGCTCGGTTCGACCCCTGAGGAGGAGCGGCCTGAAGCTCCGTACTTCACGGAGGAGCAGTTCGACTCCACGGAAGAAGCCTACTTCATCGCCAAGGACTACCTGCTCGAAGCGAAAGCGTCCCTGGAACCGAAAGTCGTGAGTCCATTACAATTTCCGAGCGATAAAGGCTTTATCTCAACCGTTAGGCCGTCGTTAGATCTCACGCACTTACCTCACGTTCCGTTACCTCCGTTCGATGGCGATTTTAGTAACTGGGAAACGTTCCGGGACCGTTTTAAAGGCCTGATCATTGCGAATCGCGATCTCTCAGATTCCACTCGCATGCATTATCTTGTCTCCTCATTGACTGGTCCCGCGCTTGAGGCTATAAAGCACATTTCAGTTACTTCCGATAATTTTTCAATGGCATGGGCCACCTTAACCTCGCGGTTCAAAAGCAAGCGTATTTTGATTAAGACTCACTTGTCCAATCTCATCGACCTACCGCACGTTAAACAGGAATCCGCGAGCGAACTCCAAGCGTTAATCGATCGCGCTAACGCCGCTGTATCAAGTTTGAAAAAGCTCGATCGTTCTCCTGAGCAGATCGGTGAGGACATGCTCGTTCATCTGGTCACTCGCAAACTCGACACAATTACGTTGGAGAAATGGACTGCCTTTTCCGCGGTGAAGCCCGGCTTCTCGACGTTTACGGAGTTGTCGAATTACATTGCGTCGCGCACTAAGATTCTCAACGAAGTATCTCTGAATATTGTAAGCGGTTCGGATGAGACGACGACAAGCGCGACCAGTCTTCACGTTGCTACGCCGATCGGGTCCGCTCCGCGTACAGATCACACCTCCAACGGATCAAATTCCGGGTGTCCTCTGTGTCATTCGCGACATTATTTAAGTAATTGTCGATCTTATTTGGCCGAGCCTCAAAATAAACGTCGCGAGATCATTATTCGGTTAAAACGATGTCTTAATTGTCTCAGTCAACGACATGCAACCACTGAATGTACTAGTAAATATTCGTGTCGCGTTTGCCAACAACGTCATCACTAGTCGTTACACCACGAAACGGACTCTCGCGCGATGACGTCAGCCTCCTCGCTCCCGCGAACGGTGACGGCGAACCACGTTTCGGACCAGTAAACACTGTCACGTCTGCCGACGTGTTGCCATAGGTTATAAGCATAGCCAATAAGAGTAGGATATTGTAACCGTAATTATTAAGAATATTGATTAGTTATAAGTAGTTATACTTCACTCCGTTCATCAGATCCGATTCTCACCTCATACCATATACCCATTCTTATCTTAACCCTTGTATAATAATCATATCTTAATGTATTCCCCGTAACAGTATCACGTAGCATTCACCGTAATCATTAATCGCGCGCTTCTCTTAACATCCATAGCGTTATGTCTAACGAGACATCCGGTAGAAGATAAGACACCTATGTATTCGACCTCACGATCCTAAAAAGAGTTCAGTTAATTCAGTTCAATTCGGACAGCCAGTCTGACACGTTCATTCAAGACTCCAGCGAGGCTCGCCGCCTCCTGGATGTCCCGGTCCGGACTCCGACGAGTCCTCGCTCTCATCCGCCTTTGAGCGGTCCTGCTATAACACGCGCTTCTAGTTCATTATAATTTCATTTCATACGTTACAAATATATTCCCAGTTATTAATTTAATAAGTGAGTCTCGCTTAGTTCTTCTCCCTACATCCTCGCGCTGGCGATACTTTCCTGTTCAATTCGCATTCGTCGCTATCAATTACGAAAGCACGTGCGCGTCAACGAACGCGAGACGGAGGACAACAGCGGGGTATCTCCCGCCAACCGAGGATCACCGACGACGTGATCTTCCCAGGACGAGTGAGGATCATCGTCCTCCCTACGACGATCCAGCCTGATTCGACTGCAGCCGTCAACGAGCAACGAAAGCAGTTCGCATAAACGAAGCCTGCCTATATTCTCTCATCGATCGTCATACTCAACTGTCCGATAAGTCGCTAAATATTTCCCTGCGAAGATTCGCGCCGTCTCAGTTATCTCTGCTCTCGTCCGCCGCTTTGGGCGAATCTACTGTAAGCGTTAAGTAGAATACGCATGTTCGCGAAAGTCGTGGTTCCCAGTCAGACGTCGGACGTAACGTGCCGCGTGGACAAAAGGTTGTATCGCATTTGAGAGCGTCCAGTAAGGGGAATGGGTCGCGGAACGATAGTTTCGCGAAAGTCAGACTCCGGGACGTAACAAATTGGTGGCAGCGTTGGGATAGATCAACCACCACGACGAAATGGCGAACCCATCGAGAAACACGTGTTCTCAGCGAACAGAAAATTTGATTAACTTTCCGTTGCACCCGTTAGCAACGCCTCTTCAAGACGATCCGATGCCAACTCGTAGAGATTACTCGCCTGAGCGAGAAAATTCGCGACTAGTTATAAAAGCCGCAATAGATTCGATTCCTTCATTCGATGGCACGAACATTTCTGTGCTGCAATTCACGCGAGCCTGCAAGCGCGCCCGCGATCTCGTTCCTCGACATGCGGAAAGAACGCTGTCGAAATTGATTATCATTAAACTCCGCGGAATCGCGTATACCGCAATCGAAGACGAAAACGTCGAAACAGTAACCGAACTGTGCAACCGTCTCAAAGACGTTTTCGGCACCTGTCACACCGTCGACCACTACCGAGGTCAGATGGCAAATATTTTCATGCGGCAAAACGAGCATATTCTCGATTACATTTGCCGCGTAAAAGATCTCCGCGCCGTGATCCTCGACTGCGATCGCGATCAACCGAACATAGCGAACGTAGACGATCTCACGATAGATAGTTTCATCCGCGGGTTAATCCCGAACCTCCGAAGTGAAATCCGGCGCCTTCGACACGGATCACTGAATCACGTATTCAATGAAGCGATAGAATTATATAAAGAGGACGAAATAGACAGAGACCGATACGAGCGATTCGACGAACGAGTACGATTTTCGGACGCGTCACGCGACAGATCCCCCGATAGGATGACGTCGCCGCAGCACCCACAGTCGAACCCGAGATTCGATCAATCATATTCTTCCTACCGAAGTCGCCAATCCGACGTATACGCATTTTCATACGATAGGGATTCTTCGGCACAACAATATCGCAACTTCAGAGTCGACCGTAGTCCGACAACCAAGCGCTATCGCGACGACCGTTATCGCCCGGACCGATACCACGATGGGCCACGCGACGACTCTCCTTATCGCACGCGTGCCGACCTGTTTTCAAACAGACCACGCGGAGAATGTCATCTCGAGTCATATCACGATGCGTACACCTCCTCCCAACGCCGCGAAGATGATTACGCGAGCTCTTTTGCACCAGCAAAGTACTGCAATTATTGCGAGACGTCCGAGCATGATATTTACGGATGCCGCAAACGCGAAACCGAACGGTCGGGAAACGGACCAAGCCTCCTGTCCGCCGCGAATCCACGACAGGAGGCACCTCTCAAACGATTCGCTTGAATAATCGCGACCGAGCCGAGCACAGAAAGGGCCAGAGAGTAACGAGAATAACTCCCAGCGACAATACCGCAATCCCGCATATAATTGTTATGATCCCCGAGTTGATAAAAGATATTAAGACACAGGATCAGAACCGAACCTGATCAGAGCCTCTGTATTAAAGCCCGATATTGTAATCGACACGGGAAATAAAATTCTAAAGTCTGGCATTACCGACGAAATCGTGTCGACTGTAGGATCCGTATGTTTAACAATATCTGGTAGGCCCGTAGAATTTCAAGTTGTGCCAGATTCATCTGCAATTCCATCCGATGGAGTTCTTGGATCTGCGTTCTTAGTCCTAGGCGCAGACATTTCGTATAGAAACCGGTGCATGACATGGCAAGGAAACGAGTTTCCTTTTAGCTCACGCGAGAGTTGCCATACCGAACCGCGAGCCGCGGTATACACAGCGATGAACGCCGCCGGACCTAGGATAGGTTACCTGCGAAAATGCGAAATCGCGCCCGGCGTTATAATTCCGAATTGTTCAAAGCGCATCGACGACGGTAAAGCGTACATACAGAGCGTCAACACCACGAGCGAACCGATCGAACTCTCCACGCCGAACATGGAGCTGGAGGAGGTAGAAAGTATCGTGGAAATCGCCGATCCGGAGTCAGGATTTATGAATTCTATTTCAAATTCAATTCCAACTTCAAACTCTAAGTCTACTATATCAAATTCCCACGAGCATCCAGATTCGCGAGCGAATCATTCAAATTCAGATTTAATTTCTATTTCGAGTTCAAAGCAGAAATCATCGTTGAATCTCAATTCTACTAATTCCGATACGAACAAGTATCATTCCAATTCAGATTCAATTTCTATTTCGAATTCAAAACCGAATTCATTGTTGAATCTCGATTCTTCCATTTTAGATACCAACGCGTATCCCAAGTCCAATCCAAATCTAAAAATCCTAAATCTTCGTCCCAATTCATCTAATTCTATTTCCAATTCATATTCTCTCAATTCCCGCTGCGACGAGGTCACGGACATAATCCCAGCAAGAAGAGAAATATTCAAAGTTCAACGCGCGATAATCACGATAAATCTCATCTCTCCAGCGACCGCTTATACAAGACAGACCGAGTCATTCGCACGAAACCGAAACCCGTGAAATCAAAAACGTTTACATTTAGAGCGATAGCCGCGAAGCGTAACATGCATATTGTAAACTCTCCGAAATCTAAGATGTTTGTGTTACAACCGATAAGCCGCAAGCGATATACATTTTCAGCGAAGACGATGACGCGTCAACCCTTCCCTATTTCCTCTACGATGGATTACGACTCGTCCGACATGTTTGACGATGCGAGTCCAAGACGACATTTTATAAAACGTTACGTTGAACCGCGACGTTCGACTCCGAGGATGAGAAATAATTTTCGTGCCGAAAATTATTTCCCCAAGGGGTGAGGTGTTGCCATAGGTTATAAGCATAGCCAATAAGAGTAGGATATTGTAACCGTAATTATTAAGAATATTGATTAGTTATAAGTAGTTATACTTCACTCCGTTCATCAGATCCGATTCTCACCTCATACCATATACCCATTCTTATCTTAACCCTTGTATAATAATCATATCTTAATGTATTCCCCGTAACAGTATCACGTAGCATTCACCGTAATCATTAATCGCGCGCTTCTCTTAACATCCATAGCGTTATGTCTAACGAGACATCCGGTAGAAGATAAGACACCTATGTATTCGACCTAACGATCCTAAAAAGAGTTCAGTTAATTCAGTTCAATTCGGACAGCCAGTCTGACACGTTCATTCAAGACTCCAGCGAGGCTCGCCGCCTCCTGGATGTCCCGGTCCGGACTCCGACAAGTCCTCGCTCTCATCCGCCTTTGAGCGGTCCTGCTATAACACGCGCTTCTAGTTCATTATAATTTCATTTCATACGTTACAAATATATTCCCAGTTATTAATTTAATAAGTGAGTCTCGCTTAGTTCTTCAGTAGGGTACATACACGGGTTCTGGGACACTTCCCAATTCAGGCGGTTCTGAGGAACTTTCCATTCACGGGAGAGCGGTACCGCAGAGCGCTATTGCACAAGCATATATGAAACATGATACTCCTTTGGTATTGCACAAGCATTACGTCATCTAGGCCAAGGACAGAGCTGTTAGGCACCGCCCCCTTCTTTCTTACGTCATCTAGGCCAAGGACAGAGCTGCTGAGTCATCACTTAAGGGCAGAACGCTATTGCACAAGCATATATGAAACATGATACTCCTTTGGTATTGCACAAGCATTACATCATCTAGGCCAAGGGCAAAGCTGCTGAGCCATCACTTAAGGTTCGCGGTACTCCCCCATTCTTTCTTACGTCATCTAGCCCAAGGACAATGCTGTTAGGCACCGCCCCCTTCTTTCTTACGTCATCTAGGCCAAGGACAGAGCTGCTGAGTCATTACTTAAATTTTTTCGCGGGGAGGGGAGACAATCCCTCTGAAAGATTATACTCCTTTGGTATTGCACAAGCGTTACGTCATCTAGGCCAAGGACAGAGCTGTTAGGCACCGCCCCCTTTCTAAGAAAATGTAAAAAGGTGGGGGCCAATGCATCCTATAAGAACATTGTATTCCAAGCGTTGCGCATCAGATCGAGAGAATCAACACGAAAAAAGCATGATGTATTACAACAATCATCCGCTCACTGAATGTGATCATTCAAGCATCGAGGAGTCACACAAAAAGAGGAGACTAAATAATATGTAAATAGAAAGATGAAAAACTTGTGAAAAAAAAATTTTGAAAAACATCTAATTCTTTAAAAAAAAAAAAATATGTTGCAGGAGTTTTGACAACAGCGACTCCATTTCACAATCATCGAGTAGTTTGCACAGAATCTTGAGTCGAAGATATTCCATAGCTGGCAATTATTTTAAGTATCTCGAAATTGGTGTACACGTTGGCGATGATATTTGTGTGGAACTAACTATGGGGGATAACCGTGGTAACGAGATCACATTTTCCCGGGATGCATGGACAGAGTTGTTGCGCACGAAGGAGTGTATTTCCAATTTACTTTCTATGCAGAAACAGTGTAAAAAAATGAGTGATGATTTAACATTGCAAATAGTTAATCTCAATGGTATGAATCTAGTGAAATTGTCGAATCAGTTCACAGCTCTATACATCACGGAAAAAACTATGCGTAACTTATACAATCTCGAATTCTGCATACACAACATGTATTCATGGCTGATCGGCAATGTTCCCACGATTACCGATAAATTTATGAATTTTGTCATTGTGGTGAGGGATACCAACGCGAAGAATATAGTAAAAGCGATTGTCGAGAGCGAATTTTTTGATCAAAGTTCATTGATTGTCATTGCAGTCAAATATCATTGCAGTCGAGGCGCAAAAAACGGATAGGTTAAAATATTAATGTTGTGTGAAAATTGTCTTTTGTAACAATACATTATTTTAAAAATAAAATTATTCAAGAATATCTCTTTCATATTTTTTTATTACAACATTACATACAATTCCTACAGAGAAATGAAGCAGAATTATCACAATATAATAAGTATAGTCGTTTTACAAAAATTAATTATCATAACTAAAAATACAAGTAGAAAAATATAATTAAAGTATATTCGTTTTAGATATCCACGAATTATGTGACGCATCCATTCCCAGCCATTTCACATATACTTTATTTCCTTTTCTGCGTAATATTTTTTCAACTAAGTATATGTCAGGATATTTTGCCGCACGTATCTCATGTTCATAAAATCCTCCGGCGATAGGTTTGTTCGTAGAGTCGACCAAGAGATATGTGACAGGATTCGTTCGTTTTACCGCGATAATCTTGAATATTTCAGTTAACCAGTTTGGCGTGTATACTTTGTCGAATAAGGTTTTAAACTTGCTGACACGCACACGATCATCAACCTTAAATTTGGCAGAACCAGCAATCTTCACGTTACTGTACAAGGTGGACAGAAGGTGTCCAGCATTTTTACGGCTCACGTCGACAGGTCGCATGCGGATTGTACGATGTTTTCGATTATTGTAGCCCTCAGTCAACGTGGGAAGCGCATCGATCCAGCGATATTTTCCACTCAACGAGAAAAATTTCCACATGCTATTCTTCAGCGTGCGATTGAAACGTTCCACGACGGAAGCTTTCATAGAGCTAAATGTAGAATAATGGTGTATGTTACGACTCCTCAGATAGTCTTGAAACGTTGCATTGTAGAATTCTTTCCCCATGTCGGTCTGCAAGTTGTTCGGGGCTCTACCATCTTTCTTGAACGCTGACGCGAAAGCTTTGCACACGTCGCTCGCATTTTTACTCTTCAAAGGAACTGACCATGCATATTTGCTAAGTACATCGATTATCGTGAGAATATATCGATGCCCTCCATTGTCTCGCGCATATTTTTGAACTTCAACGATATCGGCTTGCCAAAGATCATCGAATCCTCGCACGATCACACGTCTACGCGGGTAAAAACGTCTCGCCGGAGCATGCAGTTCTTCCACCACGTTTTCTTTACTCATCGTCGTTCTTGTAGCGCTCTCTCATTAACCGATTATTCACTTTTCAATCCAACTATTGAAGCGATGACTGATTCAGCTATCCAACTCGTTGAAAGCGACGCGTATCGTCTCTTGCTGTCGCTACTCAACTCGCTTTTCAATAGAGTCTTTACCTCATATATACTTTTCTTAAAATCTTCAGTTATATTTCCATCCCCTCATGTTTTTCTCTCAAGGTTGATGATTTTTATGATAACTTGATGACTCGATAAATGCTACTTAATATTGATAATACAGGTACAGGTACAGACAGGTACAGATACAGCTACAGACAGCTACAGACAGGTACAGACAGGTACAGGAACAGCTACAGGCAGGAACATGAACAGCTACAGACAGGTATGGACAGGTACAGACAGCTATAGACAGGTATAGACAGGTACAGGAACAGCTACAGACAGGTATAGGCGGGTACAGGAACAGCTACAGACAGGTATAGACAGGTACATGAACAGCTACAGACAGGTATGGACAGGTACATGAACAGCTACATACAGGTACAGGAACAGCTACAGACAGGTACAGACAGGTACAGGAACAGCTACAGACAGGTATAGACAGGTACATGAACAGCTACAGACAGGTACAGAAACAGCTACAGACAGGTATAGACAGGTACATGAACAGCTACAGACAGGTACAGAAACAGCTACAGACAGGTATGGACAGGTACAGGAACAGCTACAGACAGGTATAGATAGCTACATGAACAGCTACAGACAGGTATGGACAGGTACAGGAACAGCTACAGACAGGTATGAACAGGTACAGGAACAGCTACAGACAGGTATGAACAGGTACAGGAACAGCTACAGACAGGTATAGACAGGTACAGGAACAGCTACAGACAGGTACAGGAACAGCTACAGACAGGTACAGGAACAGCTACAGACAGGTACAGACAGGTATAGGAACAGGAACAGGTACAAATACATCTTGTACAGTATGTTCATGTATGATGATTGCTATCCATGGATTCCCCTCAAGGACCGTCGACACGTTTCTTGTCAATATTTCAAACACGTCTTCTTTTTACTTTCTCCTTCAAGGTCTCGTTGATATCAGTTGATTTCATATTTTCATTTACATCATATCGAATGCCTTGTATCGTAGCCAGTATTTCAGACTTTATCGTTTCTTTAATGGTTTTCAGGTCTTTGATCAGTTTTTCATTCTGTTCAGCTAATATTTCAGACTTTATCGTCTCTTTAGCGGTTTTCAGTTCTTTGACCAGTTTCTTCACAATCTCGGACTCAAGCTTCACGTTAAGCGTGTCCACGTATACTTTGGTTGCAACATGATCGTTTGCTTCAGGATTCGCCACGCGTCCGATCCTCATACCTTTCGCATCATACAATTTAGCATCATCACTTAAACATATAGCATTATCATGCACATAACTTTTAAAAACGCCGGGATAGAAAATCGAAGAAACATTTGACTCGGGTTTGTTCGCTTCGCGAAACACCATACCAAATTTGTCGATAGACATTGTTTCAAGCTAGTCTTTTTCTTCGCTTATCGTCAACTCGTACAACTGTTTGACCTGCTCTTCAATCCACAGTATTCGTTGAAATATCTCATCCAGTTTTATCCATAGACTTTGAAATCTCAAGTTCCAGCTTTCACCGTTGTCCTCCCCAAGGATATTGTTTGATTCGTTTTACAACAATTAAGACGAATGTGCATTCTATCGAGCTGTAACAATGTCACCAATTGACATTTCATTCATCACTAACTCAATGAACGCACGCGCTTTAATTTATAATTATACCGGCTTCACGAAGTTCTTCGATTATTGACATTATTTCATTGTTATGGCTGGAATGTCCGGCATTCTTCGAAGCGGTTAACAATTTCACACGATCGACGAGATCGTTTGGATCATTCCAATGCACGTAATCAATCGGATTGTTAGTCACACGCATAGAAGTTGGAAGTTGTATCCCCTTCCCACCACGTGACGAAAACATCGGTCCTATAATTTTCTTATACTTGTAACCTTTGTTTCCCTTTAGCTGATTCCCACGTCGATGCGCTTGCGTGACAATGAGAATTCTTTTGTACACATTCTTATCATCCTCGGTGTACAACTACTTGTCGGGTATTCTATTGAATATTAATTCATAAAGACCATGAGTCCCCTCGTACCTTACTCCGTTAATGATGATATCATCATTGCTGTCCACTTCAAACATTGAATTTCCCAGCATCAGTTTATTGTCTTGGAAATATACCCCGAACACGTTGTCGGAATTTTTCATTGATCCGATAAAAAATTTTTCTAAATATTCACGCGCCAAAGGTCCGAAATTCTCGGTTAGATGTTGATTTTCCTCCCGATAAGTTTCTGGATTTTCAAAAATATTACGCATCGAAGATTCCAAAGATACTGTGCTCGGTGATTCGAAGGTATCCTGTTGCGATATCGTTGACTCGATCTCATCGTCAGCGAGCGTTACTTCATCATTCTTTTTCTTCTTCTTTTTTTCATAGATGACGATGGCGTCGTTCCCCTAATATCTGAGAATCTTCTTTTTTTTGTATGGGAGACGGTGGTGGTGTTTCCTTAATAACCGAGAACGTGGTGTCACTATCCGGTTCAACAGTAGATGTATTTTGAACTAGCTGTTTCAACGGTTCGACGATCGGCTGTAAAGTTGTTCGCAAATTCGTCTCGGCCATCATTTCCCCAACTTTCAACGCTAAATACTTTTTAAAGCTAAAACGAAATTGGGCATGGGTTTGATAAAGAAAAAAGGTGAAAAGAAAAAAAAAACAACTAAACGAATTCTCCCGATCGCCAAACGTGGTGGTTTTCTACCGTTGCTGTTACCCGCTTTGTCGGCTATAGGCGCATTGACGGGTGATGCCGCGGGGGTAGTCAAAGCTATAAACGCTGCAAAAGCTGCTAAGAAACAATTACAAGAAGCGGAGCGACACAATCGAGCCATGGAGGGTCGTGGGATACATCTCGCACCGTATAAGCATGGAAAAGGTTTGAAGGAAAAAAAAAAACAACGAAGAAGGACAACACGACGACAGATATCGAATTGATGGTCATGTGTAAAGGATTACCGTATTTTCGTGGAGTTTTTATGCGTGACGATTTACCGCTGCGTGCGTGGGTAAACGAGCGAGGTATAGTCAATCTAGATAATAGTCGTGGACCGGGAACGCACTGGGTCGCCTATATAAAACACGGCTCGCGTGTCAAATACTTTGATAGTTTTGGAAATCTTCGACCACCGATCGAGTTGATTCGCTATTTCGGCGCGAACGTGACGATCTTATATAACCACGAACGTTTTCAAAACTACGACGACAGCGTGTGTGGTCAATTGTGTGTGAAATTTCTCCGAGAATAAAAACGCTGGAAAGAGTCTCTCTACACGATGTATGCGAAAAAGTCATTTACGTTTACGTTGTCGGGAAGAAGCAGCATACTATCATCAAAGTACTTTCCCCCCATAGATCTGAGCAATGGCGAATATGAGCTGGGATTGCTCGATTTGCAAACTTATTATACGATACCGAACATCAGCGCCAACATTGGAAACAATAGATTCTACTTCGGTGAAAAAGATGAGGAGATCATCATCCCCGACGGTTCATACGAATTGGAGGCAATCAATGCGTACTTGAGGCGAGAAATATGCGAACGATATCCTCCAAAAAATGTTGACGAGACTGCCACCTCAGATATCGAATATCCGCTGGTCTTACGGGCGAACAACAACACCATGAAAAGCGAAATTAAAAGCAAGTATCAAATAAAGTTTGCAAAGCCTGGCAACGTGGGATCCATCCTAGGATTTTCCATAGATCGTGTTTTACCACCAAACGTGTGGCATACATCGAACACACCAGTGAATATCATCAGCGTGAATATCGTACGAGTGGAATGTAACATAACCACCGGATCGTACGACAATGGTAAACTCGTTCACACGATACATGAGTTCGCGCCTCAGGTACCACCAGGGTATAAATTGTCGGAAACGCCTGCGCGAGTCATTTACCTTCCGATCGTTGCACGAGTAATTGACGATTTAACCATTCGCATAGTTGATCAATCCGGACGTTTGATTGATTTTCGAGGTGAAGAAATCACGGTGCGACTACACGCGCGACGAAGCAATGCTAATTCATAATACGGTATTCCATACATTGAACAACAGCATCGGCAACAACAGCAAGAAACGAACCGCAGAAAAAAGGTTGACGATTCGTAAGAAATTAACTGTGGAAAACGCAAAGTATCTACAATCTTTGGGCTTTATTGTTAAAAAGTGAGAGATCATGTTTGATGACATTTTGAACATCTCCGAAGCGCCGATCTTCGACAATCGTATAACGAAGATTGAGCTGCACACATACAATCCGTATGCTAACACAACGTTTGAAAACAGCGATGAGATAAGGATACCCATTCAACAACAAGACCTATACACGCTCCCATGTAAAAGCTTCCTATACGTTGAGGGAAAACTTAGTTTACCAGGAAAACTCGAATTACCGGTTGAAGGAGAATCCCACATCGATACGGTAACTCTCGAGAACAATACTGTTGCGTTTATGTTTGAGGAAATACGCTATGAATTGAATGGAGTGGAAATTGATCGGTCCAGAAATCCTGGCGCGACGACAACTTTGAAGAATTATGTGAGTCTGTCTAGAACGAGAAGCAGCGCATTGTCCAACGCTGGTTGGCTGTATAGTGAGGATGGACAGAAGCAGACTGCAACGGCCACGGCTGCAATATATTTCAACTTTTGCGTACCTATGAGTGTTTTATTAGGCTTCTGCGAAGACTACAAACGCATCGTGATAAATGCTCGGCACGAATTAATTTTGATTCGCTCGCGTACCGACGCGAATGCGTTGTACAGTCCTTCCAACAACGCGAAACCTATTCTGAATCTATACAAAATTCAATGGCGAATGCCTCACGTCACATTATGGATGAAGTACATAAGCTGTCCATGCTACAGATTTTAGACAGCGACAGACCGATCGACATGACCTTTCGATCGTGGGATCTGTACGAATATCCTCTACTACAAACAACTACGAAGCATACATGGGCGATAAAAACGGCTCTACAAATGGAAAAACCGCGATACGTGATATTCGCTTTGCAAACCAATCGAAAGAACAACTTAACGAAAACGGCTACACGATTCGATCATTGCGCATTGACAAATATTCGACTTTACTTGAACTCGGAAACCTATCCGTACGATGATCTAACTATCGATTTCGAGGAAGGTAAATACGCGTTGCTCTATGACATGTATGCAAAATTCCAAGAATCATACTATGGAAACGGTGAAGCGCTACTCGATGTCACGGATTTCTTGCAATACGGTCCACTCGTCGTTCTCGATTGTTCCCGACAAAACGAAGTGTTAAAAAATGCTACGGTTGACGTGCGAATCGAATTTGAATGTCGAACCGACGTCCCCCCATCGACAACAGCCTACTGCTTAATAATACATGACCGTATCATGGAATACAATCCACTAACGAACATTGTTCGAAAAATTACTTAAAAAACGCTTGTACAAAAAATATATACTTTATCAAATAAAAAATTATGTGAAAGATCTTTTTTTTTATTAACTTCCCGATTTTATAGGGAAGTTATTGTAATGACCCCGAAAATCGAAAATCGATTTTTTAGCAGATCTTCACGTTTCATGGTCATTGCAGTCATTTTAGACTATTTTCAGCAAAATGTTCGTATGTGTGTGTGTGTGTGTGTGTGTGTGTGTGTGTGTGTGCGTGCGTATGGCCGTTTCTATGTAATCAAATTTTTCGTTAACGTCTTCAGAAAAAGTAACAACGCGATCAGGATGATGAATGATGCAATCGATGTGCCCCGCTGTAACTTAGAGCTGATTAGATTTTGGTCCATTTTGGTCAAGTAGTTTTTTAGTTTTTTCGAAAGAAGTTCATTCAACAATGCAATTTATACGAGAGAACGGAAAGTTTCCACGGAAGGAACAAACGTAACTACACAAAAAAATTTTTTTTCGATTTTTTTAAAATTAAAAAAAAAATTTTTTTTTTAATTTTTTTGTACCTTACGATGGTGTTTCCGTTTACAATAATCGAAAATTATCCCAATGCAAGAGTGAGTTAATCATCTCTACTCCCGAGAATACATTTTCAAAGAATATCGATGAAAGTACAAAAAAAATTTATATTACAATCTTTAAAAAAACAATTAGTTCAAAACGAATTATTAACTGAGATTAAATTGAAAATTAATATAAACTATATGATAATTATTAATAACATTGATGTTGAAAACGGATTGGTTAATCTAGCACACACATGCGGAATATTAAAATTTATTACTTTTCAAGAAAATACTAAAATTCCGTCTATATTGTGGTTAGATTTTCAATTGGCCAGAGTAGGAGTGAAAGTAAGAACTCGTTATCGTGATTATATGAAAAATGCAAATATTCATCAAAATTTAACACCAATAATAAAAATATCGAATCAAGTTCATATGTCGAGTGAGGAAAAATATCAAATCACACGTAGTCAATTTCCAGTGGTTCCTGCTGAAGCGATTACGATTCATAAAAGTTGTATGTAGCACTGAGCAGAGTTTCAAAATTGAGCGCGGTTTATATATTTTGGGACAATTTAAATTAACAGTATCGAAGAAAACCAAGACCAATACTGCAAACCCGGAGAATGAGCAGTTGTATCGTTTTCGAAAAACTAATTAAGACAATTTATTTTGCGACATTAGTATGCTATAACAAGGAACCAAGCGAGCAATGAGACTCCGATGTTCGTTTAATGCGACGCCATATAGCAAACATTTTGATAAGTAGAAAACTATTGATAATAATGACACTTAATAATGATAATGATATACTGCAACTAACGAATCGGGAAGTTCTTTGTGTGGCTCGTGGAGAGTCACACACCAAATCAAAAAAATCCTACCCGCGAGCTCGCGAAGCGAGCGAGCAAAAACAACCCTACTCGCGAGCGAGCGAAGCGAGCGAGCAACAATAACCCTCTAGTTTAATCATTGAATCAGAGGTATCAGTAAGCGGATATTTGGAGTTGGTTGTAAGTATAAAGAAACAAATAATATTTTATTAAAAGATTTTTTATTAATCAATATATTATTACAGATCTTTAATACCGAAGAGGAGCGAACGGCGTTTATACGCGGTTGGCAGTACGCAATTAGACGTAACGTCGATGAATGGAATGAATTCGCAACAATCGAAGTACCATTAGATATGGTGAGTAAAGTTTTTTTATATTTATTAATAATTAACACTTAAAAAATAATTTTTATATTTATTAATTTTTTTAAAAAATGATTAATATTTAAAAAACTTTTTTTTTCTTTTCAGGACATCAATGAGCAATAATCGGTGCCGTAAAAAAAGGAATCCTCAACCCCGGCTGATATTTTGTTTTTGCATCAAAACTCAGTTGCGCCTATGGCAGGTGCCTCTTTCACCACACCCTTATTATGGCATATACAATAATGAGATTAAGTAATGTTTTAAAATTTTTAAAAATGTAAAAAATTTTTTATAATAAAAAATCATTTTTTTAAAAGTAAGATTTATTTAAAAACAATCCCTCATACTTCTCAATCTACTACTCAATCCTACTTAATGTAATAAAATTTTTTTTTTATAATAAAAAACATTTTTTGAATTATGATATATTTTTATTTAAAAATCAATCCTCCTCCTATGTCTTCATAGGACGCGTCTCCATACTTTTTTTCTTTTTTATAGATAAAAACTTCTCAATTGATACTGTAATGTCCCCAAGGAAGAGTATTGATCAAATTATTACAAATATATCGCTTATCGTCGTACGGGCTCAATGCTAATTTTATTTCCGACATCGAATACACCTGATGTCGTACAGACGCTATACAATTACTGCTAACAATCTTTTCGGTATGATTATTAAGACATTCGACATAGTCTTCGAAACTTATATCTCGAGCGGTAACGTTTGTCCTAATACCTTTAATCTTTTTAGTTTCACAATCATCATGCACGCGAATCGCATACATTTTCGAACGAAGTCCTACGAACTCTGTCATGATTTTACCGCCATTCTCATCCTTCATCAATCCTAGTTGTTTCTTGTTTGCAATCGGAACACCGTAAACGTTGTTCTCTGTATAATTACTGGTGTCATATCGATGGATATCACGTTTCAGCAATGTCTCATACGCGTCATCGCAAGTGATTTCATATATCAGACTATCCGTGTCCGTGTATAAAATCTTACAATTTTGCTGGAATTTCGGATACATGTACTCGTATGAAAAGTGTAAAAATGAAATTTTGATATATCCAATATGGACATGCCTACGTTGATGGGCTTGTAAAATTTAACGAGCAGCTTTTTCATCTGAATTGCGACGAAGTCTTTAGAAAACACTGTATAACTATGAAAATTTGGTCTAGCTATCAATCGTTCAACTCCGTGTCTACCATTCCATCGAGAAAGTAATTTCACGATCGCATGATTTCGAACGTTCTCCATCGTTTTTCCAAACACAGCATTGTTCATTAATTTGAATAAATTCTTTGAAAAATCGATGGTTGCGTTGGTGCGTAATTTTGTATTCAAGTCGATATATTCATGCAACCATCGCGACTGTTGAAACTCTAGAATTCGATGAATTTTCTTCAATTTCAGATTATGTTTTAAACTTTGCTGGAGGTATCGATAATGTATAACGTATCGCTCCTTATTGCGAAGTGTTGCCAGCAACTTTCTTTGACTCGAGCTGGTTGCTGCATCGTGACTTGGACAAAATGGAAGATCTGTGTGAGCATCGTGAATTTCGCGTGGATAGTCTAAATCAACCTCCAAAATGTATCCTACAGGGCTATCGATTGGAATGGATTCAAGGTTGAAATTATCGATATCCTCCACCCATCGAAAGTCTCTGTGCGGTAGAGGTTGCGACATAGCCCAACCATACAAATTATTCACGTCAAAATACATTAAATAGGTGGATGGTTTACTCGAATCGTGTGTAGACAAATATTTGTTGTTCGCATGTGCATATCTGTGAGAACACTGGCTCAATCCACCACGTATTCCTCGCTCCACGAACAAAAGCATATCGACGTCGGTGAACAACTCCAATTCAATTTTCGTCATTTTCAACATCACATCCCACGCGAAACCGGGGAGCGTGTAATAATGTGCTGGATCAAGCTTATAATTCTCGAGACAGTCATCGCGAAAATTTTCGAAAACATCTGCCAACAACAATACATCCAATTTTAGATATAAATCACTGTACTCTCCCAGCATTTGTATAGTGAAACGCGACCAAACAGTATTTGCATGAATGTAATCAATGTTGGATATCTCGCTACCATTTAACCGATTGTAAAATGCTTCGCGCGGCGGTAAACATGTATCATTTAATTTATCGTACGATGCCAGATAGTCGTATGGAAACACGCCTTTTCTGGTCAACAGGTTGAAATCATCGTTAGAAAGATGTGTAAATTCGCCTCGTACGATGCGTAATTTATTTTTGTCCAAATACGATGACAGCTTGTCCAGACTCGAGTTCAAGAACTTGAATGAGTCGATGAAGCGAAATTTTAAGAACTTTACATACTTTCGTTCTTCACCCGGCTGTCTCTCGATGGAAACGTTTTTTGTGAATGAGATATACTTCTCTTTCGTCAATGGTAACACGTCTATTCGTCCCTCAAACGAATTTGCTAATTCTTTTATAATGAAATGTGCATCGTAGCCTGATAAATTATGGAAAACCACTGATATCACGTACGAAGATTGATAGCTTAAATTGCATCCGTTATGAGCTGGACCACGATATGCGCCCGTGAAATGACAATGGTCACGCACTCGTATATCGTTTTCCTCTAACGTTTTCTCGCAGACATGACAATGTGTGGCTGTACGAAAATTTAATTTTTCCGCTTCAGTTAGTGGATTCATTGGCACCGTTTTATCAAATATCGGTTGTAATTTCTGACTCAGCTCGTACAACCTGTTTGCAAACCATGCAGCGCATCCCGCTTTATCACGATAAACCTGATACTCGCACAGCGATTCATCGTAGCGACAATGTATATAGTATCCTATACTAAACGCGTGGTGTTGTTGATATTGTACGCGTGCCGCGCGGTCTTCTCCCTCCTGTTCCTCAGGCAGCAGCAGACACTCCAAGTCAGCATAGATAATGAATGGTGCCTGTTCTTTGTTTACAAAATTTTTAAAGTGCAACCACTTATCTTCGCTCGTTGGAAGCGTCAGAGCACAATCATTCATTCGTTCACAGTCGATTGTATGAATGTTTAATCTCTCCGGCGTAGGGAAATATTGCAGGCACCTGTGGGAAGAAAACTTTTCTTGCTTCAAAGAATTTTTAAAAAACAAAAAACGTGCAACTTACCGATCACAAATATGTTTATGATTTTTCTGCTTGCTAAGCTGTGATGAAACCAATCTTGACAAATTTCGTATACATGTGAAATGGCCTTGCGTCTTTGCAGCATTCTGGATAAACAGCAAATTGACATGTCTTCTCCGTTTCTTCTCAGTCAAATGAAGTGTTACACATTTCTTGCGCACCCATTCGAACACATTTATGGAAACATCGTATTTTCGTTCAAATTTTCGAATGTCTTTGAATAGCATGGGTGATTGAAAACCTTCGGTTTGAAGCACTGTTTTGTAGTGTGGATATGATGATGAACGCGATGGATTTGTTGTTGTCTTGGCCGGATAGAGACCCACTACGACCGCCCAAAAAAAGCATGCCTCATCCTTGTTATTCACATTCACGACCGCTTTTTTCAGCTGAATCGTTCGAGGCAAGTAGGTTTCAGTGGTGCAGCCGGCTTGCAATGGCTGGTATTTGCTAAAGTTCACAATCAAATGCAGTATCTTCGACAGTGCCCACCCGCTGTCTCGCTCTTGAAACTCTTCCAACGATGTCAAAATCGTTGGCACAACGTCTCTCTGATACCACTGTCGTAGATTGCTTGTCCGAAACAATGCAACGTTTCGCGTGCCGAAACTTTTCACGGAAACCTCGTTGGTGTGTTGCATGAATTCTGCCTCCAACGTCACGCTAGCTTTCAGCGATGAATGTACGTTTAAAAATTCTGTAACGCGCCCTGTAACCATTCGTTTCGCATGTTGTAAAAATTGTTTAGGATCGACATGTTTCACGTTGATAACGATGCCAGTCAATATGCGACTTTTAAATGCCGACTCGACATTTTCCCAACGGAGCGTCGAGGCTCTCGCACCGCCGCGATCATATAAACCTCTACCGGTGTGCGGCGAGGAAATACGTTTGTGCAATGAAACGTTTAATGTTTTCATTCGACACATAGTTGATGTTAAACTAGATTTCATGCTTCCCGACAATTCATCCTTTGCACTGGATAGATAATTGATGCAGCACTGCAGAGACTCGATGTACGAGCGATGCCATTCGTGATACTCGTCCATAGTTTTTACCAGCATTGACATGCTTGTCAAACACCTCAACATTTTTTTCCACGTTTCAATCATCTTGCTACCGCACGGTTGTTGACCAAAATATTCCTTTCAACTTTGATTTGCTAAATTCCAGTTCACAAAATATAATTGCACTTTGCAATGTAACGTTCGCCCCGTTTTTTAATTATAAATATCAAAATAACTTTTTTGTCACGGCAAACGCTTGCAACGATGGAACGTTTGCAAAGACTACAATTCACATTCCATCGTGTGCTATTTATTCATTGCTACCCTTAGAGATAAGGGTGATGCCTAGATGACGTAAGAAAGAAGGGGGCGGTGCCTAACAGCTTTGTCCTTGGCCTAGATGACGTAAGAAAGAAGGGGGTATGACTCAGCAGCTTTGCCCTTGGCCTAGATGAGGTAATGCTTGTGCAATACCATTAAGTGATGACTCAGCAGCTCTGTCCTTGGCCTAGATGACGTAAGAAAGAAGGGGGTATGACTCAACAGCTTTGTCCTTGGCCTAGATGACGTAAGAAAGAAGTGGGCGGTGCCTAATGAATTAACAGCTTTGTCCTTGGGCTAGATGACGTAACGCTTGTGCAATACCAAAGGAGTATCATGTTTCAGAGGGATTGTCTCCCCTCCCCGCGAAGAAATTTATGTAATGACTCAGCAGCTCTGTCCTTGGCCTAGATGACGTAAGAAAGAAGGGGGTATGACTCAGCAGCTTTGTCCTTGGCCTAGATGACGTAAGAAAGAAGGGGGTATGACTCAGCAGCTTTGCCCTTGGCCTAGATGACGTAAGAAAGAAGGGGCGGTGCCTAACAGATTCGTCCTTGGCCTAGATGACGTAATGCTTGTGCAATACCAAAGGAGTGTCATGTTTCATATATGCTTGTGCAATAGCGCTCTGCGGTACCGCTCTCCCGTGAATTGGAAAGTTCCTCAGAACCGCCTGAATTGGGAAGTGTCCCAGAACCCGTGTATATACCCTACTTTCTTCTCCCTACATCCTCGCGCTGGCGATACTTTCCTATTCAATTCGCATTCGTCGCTATCAATTACGAAAGCTCGTGCGCGTCAACGAACGCGAGACGGAGGACAACAGCGGGGTATCTCCCGCCAAACGAGGATCACCGACGACGCGATCTTCCCAGGACGAGTGAGGATCATCGTCCTCCCTACGACGATCCAGCCTGATTCGACTGCAGCCGTCAACGAGCAACGAAAGCAGTTCGCATAAACGAAGCCTGCCTGTATTCTCTCATCGATCGTCATACTCAACTGTCCGATAAGTCGCTAAATATTTCCCTGCGAAGATTCGCGCCGTCTCAGTTATCTCTGCTCTCGTCCGCCGCTTTGGGCGAATCTACTGTAAGCGTTAAGTAGAATACGCATGTTCGCGAAAGTCGTGGTTCCCAGTCAGACGTCGGACGTAACGTGCCGCGTTGACAAAAGGTTGTATCGCATTTGAGAGCGTCCAGTAAGGGGAATGGGTCGCGGAACGATAGTTTCGCGAAAGTCAGACTCCGGGACGTAACATACACTATTCGACGAATCTGCCGTGACGTCACTCCGCGCGTCAACATCTCACGGCTCCGCGTCACGCGTACTCTTAGCCACCGCATGGGTAAAAGTACGTGTCCCGTCAGGACAGGAAGCAATTGTTCGCGCATTGCTGGACCAGGGATCCGAAGCGACTCTAGTGTCCGAAAATCTGGTTCAGACGCTGCGAGCGAAACGTATTCCGCCGAACGTAAAGGTGTCGGCTGTAGGCGGTGTTGACGTTAAGGACGTTCGCTCGGTCATCGCGATACAAATTACGCCGGTAGCGTCCAACACTCCCGTGCTCTACACAACCGCATTAGTCTTGCCCTCGCTGACACAGTACCGTGCACAGTCAATTCCGGATCCATCGTCCCTTCCGTATCTCGCCGGTCTTCCGTTGGCCGATGCGGATCCCTCAACTCATCATCCAGTAGGCATAATTATCGGCGCCGATTTATTTGGGGACGTAATCCTCAACGGACTCCGTAAGGGAATGCATGGACAGCCCATCGCACAACAGTCGATTTTCGGGTGGGTGATTTCGGGTCCTATTCCATCCCGGTCTGACGATCTTGATCCTTCACATAGTCTCCTCAGTCACAATGTGACAATTCGTTGCACGAGCCCCGATATTCCAATCGACACTCTCGAAGCGGAATTGCGGCGATTCTGGGAGGTGGAGTGCATTCCTCGCGCTACACCGCGATTAACGGCGTCGGAACGACAGTGTGAAGAACACTTTCGAAACACACATTCGCGCACGTCAGACGGTCGTTTTCAGGTTCGGCTCCCATTCAAGCAGGACCCGCCATTCGATATCGGACAGTCGCGACCAATCGCGGAAAAAATGTATCGTTCGTTGAGTCGCAAATTTCAGAAAAACCCAGAACTTCGTCGAGAATACTCAGCGTTTATGAGCGACTACGAAAGACTCGGCCATATGGAGCGCGTGCACACCGGCTCCTCACTCCCTGATCGCACAATATACATCCCGCGCCATCCAGTTCTCCGGCCATCTAGTTCGACCACGCAATTGCGTGTGGTATTCAATGCTTCGGCACTCACATCAAATGGACGCTCATTAAACGATTTCTTGCTCTCCGGGCCGAAGCTTCTGACGGATCTGCCATCCGTCATCCTGCGATGGCGACATCATCGTTACGTGTACACCGCTGATATTGCGAAAATGTATCGTCAAATCCTAGTAGACCCTCACGATACAAGTTTCCAGCGAATCCTCTGGCATGACTCTCCGTCACAGGCGCCTCATGAATTTTCGTAATGCACCGTCACATACGGTATGACATGCGCTCCATTTCACGCACTTCGAGTCCTCCAGCAACTCGCTTCCGTCGAAGGCGCAGATTTTCCACTCGCGACTCCCACTCTAAAGGATCAAATTTACGTCGATGATGTTTTATTCGGGGATGATACACTCGACACCGTTCGCACTCTTCGTGGCCAGCTCACTGGTCTCCTTCGCCGAGGTAAATTCGAACTTCGGAAATGGGCAAGTAATTCCCCCACACTCCTGCAGGACATCGATCCAACCAATCATGGGCTGGCTTGATCAAAAGATCTCGCCATGGACGACAGCGTAAAAGTCCTTGGCGTTTCTTGGAACCCGTCGCGCGACCAGTTTATAATCAACATTGCGTTGCCGGCGGTTCCCCCGCGTACCAAACGTTCAATCCTTGCAACCATTGCAAAATTATACGATCCATTGGGCTGGGTCACCCCTGCGACTATCACAGCAAAGATATTCATGCAAACTCTATGGCGTCGTCACCACCAGTGGGACGAACCCCTCTCGTTAGATTTGGTCAATCAATGGGAAACCATCTATTCAGGTTTATCACAATTACACCACCTTAGCTTAGCCAGATGGACTGGCCTGTTATCAAGTGCCCATACCGTCGAACTTCATGGGTTTTCAGACGCCTCGTCCTACGCTTATGCTGCGGTCGTCTATTTGAAAGTCATCACTCATAACGGAACGGCCGTCATATCCCTCCTAACTGGGAAGTCAAAGGTCGCGCCGATCACTCCGACCTCCATTCCGAGGCTCGAATTATCTGCGGCCGTGCTATTAGCTCATCTCATAGTATTTGTCCGCCCGTCCCTGGGCTCGAGATCCATCTCCTGCTACTGCTGGACGGATTCGTCCATCGTTCTCGCCTGGTTACGCGATCACCCATCGCGATGGAAAAATTTCGTTGCACACCGAGTCCACGACATTCAATGTCGTGTTCCCGATTCCGAATGGCGCCACGTACCTACGTCTTGCAACCAGCCGATTGCGCATCACGCGGTTTGATCGGTCAGGAGTTGCGCGATCATCCATTGTGGTGGACGGGCCCCCAATGGCTACGCTGGCCTCAACACTGTTGGTCTTCCGATCCCCCGGCCCCCACTGACGAACCTCTCTCGGAGGCAAGATCCGCAGCGGTGCACACCTGTTCACAAACTTCTCCATGGACTCTCGCTTCTCGCTTCTCATCCTGGGCGAAGTTAATCCGGATCACTGCGTACATATTCAAATTCATTCACGCCCTTCGCGCCCGGAAAAATACTTCATCACCGATTTCCTCCAACGGTAGCACCGTGTCAGTCGACGAGTGCTCGGAAGCTCGCATCTTTTGGATAAAGTCCATACAACGCGAACAATTCCCAACTGAGCTTGAAGCTCTCACTCACGGTCGATCTGTTTCCACCAAAAGCTCAATCATTTCTCTTAATCCCTTTATCGACAGCGACGGCGTACTTCGTGTAGGAGGGCGACTTCACAAAGCTCAGATTCCCGTTGCTCAAAAACACCCCGTTCTGTTGGCCTCTCACTCGTTAGTCGACTTAATCATCTCCCAAGCGCATCTTCGAACATTACACGGAGGGTTACAGCTCGCCTTAAGCACGCTCCGTCGAGAATTTTGGATATTGAGCGCGCGATCTCTTGTCAAACGCGTCATTCACCGATGTGTAATCTGCGTGCGCGAACGAGCGAAAATTCCGGAGCAACTCATGAGTAGCTTGCCCGCCGCGAGAGTAAATTCACCTCCCCGATGTTTTTCGCATTGTGGCGTTGACTATGCCGGACCAATTCAAGTCCGAGCGTCCGCCGGCCGAGGCATCAAAGCCCGGAAAGCGTACATCGCACTCTTTATCTGCTTAGCCAGTCGTGCCATCCATTTAGAACTTGTCGGGGATTACTCTACCGCGGCGTTTTTAAACGCGTTTGATCGATTCTGTTCGCGGCGTGGGCTTCCGTCCGACATGTATTCAGATAACGGTACGACTTTCACCGGCGCCAATAATGAACTGGCTCGCGCGTACCGCGCAGCTTTACGCGACCCTAACTTTCAGAATAAATCGGCTCACGACAAGATTTCGTGGCACTTCATTCCTCCAGTAGCACCACATTTCGGCGGGTTATGGGAAGCTGGGGTGCCCAGTGTAAAGCACCATTTACGCCGCGTATTAGGCGATCCCATGCTCTCTTTTGAAGAGTTCACGACGCTTCTATGTCGAATCGAGGCCTGCGTGAATTCGAGACCGATCGCCCCCCTCTCCGACGCACTGGACGACTGCGAACCATTGACTCCGGGGCATTTCCTCATAGGGTCTGCTCTAACTACTTCCCCGGAGCCTTCCGTTTTACACCTCAACGAAAATCGACTGTCGCGATGGCAATTAGTTCGCCATAAAATCGAACATTTTTGGAGATTGTGGCAATCTGACTACGTCAACACCCTCCAACAGCGTAGTCGATGGCGACAAACTCGAACCCCGTTGGAACTCGGACAACTAGTCCTAATTCGACATCCGACAGCTCCCCCATGTAAATGGAAGCTGGGTCGAGTCACGCGGCTCCACCCTGGGTCGGATGGACTCACACGAGTCGTCACGGTACGCACCGCTCAATCCGAATTCCAACGACCAATCGTGCAACTCTGCGCTCTGCCTGTGAGCCGTTCCTCGACTTCGAATTAGATCGCATCTAGGTCTCACGACCGTCATTGTACACAATTACAGTGTTGTCAATGTTAGTTCTCAAGTACTCGCTTGTTTTTTTAACAAAAAAAGATGATGAAAAGCATTCTAGCGCCTTCGTTGCGGCGTCGGCTGCGTCCGACCCTACTTTAAGGCAATATTCGCGCCTCCCTCGATTACTGTGTTGAAATCGAGATTTCAAGGCTGGCAGTATGTTCGCGAGCGAATCGAGCGAGCGTCGGCGAGCTCGACACACCGTCATTCGTCCCGTCGTGACGTCAGCGCTCGATCGCGATTTCACGCGAAGTCGCTCATCGGCTCGCGCTCCGACTTCGGGTATCGACAGGATCACGCGAGGATGATCCACCAATCATCGATCCGTCATACTCGCGTGATCCTGTCGAGCCAATCATCCAACGACACCGCTCTGAGGAATCTCCGGGTTCTCGAAAACGGACCAGATATCGATGAACCGTTGTAATCGCCAGTAATCGCAATCAAAATCTACTTTGTATAAAACGGATTATAACGCCAATTCTCAATCTTCTTCTGTACTCTCTCTTTTCATAAACATACATACAGTCCGCTCGCAGTCAGTCAATTCTGTGTTTGGTTCAAGTTATTTTCCACGGTATTTCACCTTCTCGCACAGCGCTGTGCGTAGTCACCGGCAACATCGCGTACGGATTACGAAGTGTTCGCCTCGTTCCGCTACAACACCGCTGCCTGAGAAACGTGTGAAAAAAACAGGTAACAACAACAACGAAGATGAGATTCAATTATCAATACCGCGGCGAGATATCTCTGAATCGCCTGCAACACCAACTTTGGAATCTTCTATGCGTGAAATTTATGAAAATCCTAAAACGCATGAAGAGGAAGCTCAACAGCTATCCGGGAATCTAGGACCTCTGGCGCGTCAATATTTACAAAAGTTTTTTACCGGACCACCTAAACATTCTGACACAGTATATGGTGTATATGTTTCCGATAACGGTACATTGATGCTTGGGAACGCAACGTTCGATGTAACCGGCAACGATGATATCATTATTAACGGTGAAAAGTATATGGGGACTCCAGGTCTTTACGAATTGATATTTAGTAAAATACCTGATGACAAGTTATTCACCGAGGCACAGATAAGCAAACTTATAAAAACATTCTAATTGCTACACAAGCACATCGACGTGGAAATCAGATAATGGGGAACAAAGGTTACAAATATAAACATATTATAGGACCACTGTTTTTAATGCGGAGCGGGAAGGGACTTCCAACTTCTATGAAAGTCACCAACAATCCAATCGATTATATGCATTGGGATGATCCAAACGAACTAGTCGATCGTTTGAAATTATTAGTGTCTTCGAAGAATGCAGGTCACACTGGTCATAACAACGAAATAATATCCATAATCGAAGAACTTCGTGAGGCTAATTTAATAGTATAAATTAAAATATAATAGTATAAATAAATAGTACACACATTAATCTAATTAGTTGCTAATCGCTACTATCGAAGAATAACAACTATAAAAACAATGTTTATCAACAAATTCGGCACATTATTAAAAGCTAACGAACAAGTTGGAAACTCGTCAGACTTTCTATCCATCATTTAAAAATTATGTGCATGATACTGCAGTGTGTTTGAACGATGATAATTTGTACGATGCGAAAGGGATTCGTATATGCTGCATAGGTGTACCTCTTGAGAATACTGATGCAGTTAAGAAACTTGTTACGGATTAGGATGGATAGAACTCAGCACTGAGGTCAAACTTTAACTTTATTCACCCAAGTCAGGTACGGGTACTCTCCGATTGAGAAGTGCCCCGGCGTCAGGGCTGCAGGATCCTCAGGGTCGTCTGTCAAGGTTAGTACGAATTTTGAGAGGCGGCAAGCTTCGATACCAGTCAGGAGCGTGGTCAGCTCCTCGAAGGATCGTAGCTGCTTTCTGATTATCCTGCGTCGGTGGTGCTTAGCTGAGTTGACCGTAGCCTTCCGGATTTCTCCAAAGTGTGGAGAGGAAGGGAGATTAGATTTCCAGGAGTTGCCTTCTCTGGAGTTCCGCTGACCACGATCCTGCCTGGATCGAAGGTGCGTAGGTGCATCATAATAGCTTTCAGATCTGTAAAAGGGAACGTTGTTAGAGCTAACGGAAGAATTTTGAATTTTAGATTGAGCAGATTGCACTTTGCTGAGTAAACAAACGGTGCTACGATGGATACAAGGTGTTACCAACAGAAGACCGCTGAGGATCCAACCCTCCTGGCGTAGCGTTGCCAAGGGGGGTTGTGTTCCCCCATGAAGGCCTCGGTTGTGGGCAGCTTCGACCCACAACGTAGCCAGAGGGGATACGTACAGTGGAGATGTTCCTCCGAGCACAGTTCGCTCGGGGAACCCAGAGTTCTGGAGAGAAGCAGCAGTAATCTGACAGAGGCCAGAGCGAGAGAGCGAGAACCAGTTGATGCCGAAAAAGCAGTGAAGGATGAGAGCTTCCCATCCACCGACTCCTTTCAGCTTTGCGGTGGAGTGACCATCCAGAATGCTCCTGGAGTTGGGTGCCCACGCGCGACGTGGAAACCCGCCCGCCATGCGGATCCAGCACTCCGATGGAAGCCAGCTGAGGCTCCAGCGATTCTGTCGTAAAGTGAAAAGAGCAGTTTGTGTCCCCCCATGCTGGCATCGTTTGTGGGCAGCTTCGACCCACAACTTAGCCTGAGGGGATACATGAAGATGATATCTTCCTCCGAGCGCAGCTAGCTCGGGGAACCCAGAAATCCCGAGGGATGTAGAAGTGGAGAATTGGCAGCAGACCGAGGTAGAGAGTCCGTTGTTGCTGAAGACGCAGTGAGTGGTAAGGTCCCATTCGCCGAATCCTTTCAGCTCGGAGGTAGAGAGATCGTCAAGGAGGCTCCTGCAGTTGAAGGTGCTATGTTGAAACCCGCCCGCCATGAGGAGCTCTCGGAGTTCCGGCGACTTAGGTCCCGCCTCAGGACGTGTGTCCACTCCTAGAAGATGGTCAGCCAAGCAGCTGACTCTCCTGATGCGAGAGTCCAGTGGGTAGAGGGGCTCCTCCACCTTAGCGAGGTGACAGCTGGGTGCGAGGTACGGTGCACAAATCAGACCGCAAGTTACGGTTCTCAGATCGCAATTGAGTAATTTTATTTCCTGTGCAGGTCTCCGTCCGATCAGCTGCCATTTTTGGTGATCAGGAGGTCCGAGTAGAGGCGGATGCATCCTGTCGGCCAGTGATTTAGATTGGGCTTGTGCCCAAAGCAGAAGATTGTGGTAGAGATGGTTTAGTTTCTCCCAAACCACGTGGAAGTCGGTTGCGTTTGTCGCAACGTTCTTGAAGACTGCGGCGGCGTCGCCTTGTAAACAATTCTTCAAATGATGCAGAAGTTCCAGTGAGGACAGAGATGGGTCGCTTGCTACAAGCGACGTAAACAAGTCGCGAAAGGCTGGCCAGTCCTTGTAGTGACCCTCGAACGTTGGCAGAGACGATGTTGTCAACGCAGCGCGTGACCTTGTAGAGCTAGTCTCGACGACCGTTGGATTTGAAATCGCCGACTTCGTAACGGTCGCAGCAGCTTTCAGTTCGGCAATCATGTCGTGCAAAGATTCGACCTGCTCGAGGTAAGTCATGCGGGACTTACCGAACTCATCATCTTTGAAATAAGAGGTCTCCGTTAATTGGGCATCTGTTTCCGAGCCGGTTCTAATATCAGAATCGCCCTCGCAGTAATCAGCCCAGTGTTGATCGAGCATGCGGCAGACAGTCTGAAGCAATTCCATGTAGATATTGGCCTTTCTTCCTTAGATTGGCCACCACGCGAGATAACCGTCTCGCGATGCGATGCTGGTGGTCGATCAGGTCAGCCATTGTTTCAGAGCACAAGTCGAAGCATAGAACGGTCGAACAAAGTCTAGTTTGAATTTTCAGTTGCACTGCAGCACTGTATCCGGCTCGAAGGACCAAATGTTACGGATTAGGATGGATAGAACTCAGCACTGAGGTCAAACTTTAACTTTATTCACCCAAGTCAGTAGGATATATAGGGGGGTTCTGTGACACTTCCCAATTCAGGCGGTTCTGAGGAACTTTCCAATTCACGGGAGAGCGGTACCGCATTGCACAAGCATTACGTCATCTAGGCCAAGGACAAAGCTGCTAGGCACCGCCCCCTTCTTTCTGACGTCATCTAGGCCAAGGACAGAGCTGCTGAGTCATCACTTAATGGTATTGCACAAGCATTACGTCATCTAGGCCAAGGACAAAGCTGTTAGGCACCGCCCCCTTCTTTCTTACGTCATCTAGGCCAAGGACAGAGCTATGAGTCATCACTTAAATTTTTTCGCGGGGAGGGAGGACAATCCCTCTGAAACATGATACTCCTTTGGTATTGCACAAGCATTACGTCATCTAGGCCAAGGACAAAGCTGTTAGGCACCGCCTCCTTCTTTCTTACGACATCTAGGCCAAGGACAGAGCTGCTGAGTCATCACTTAATGGTATTGCACAAGCATTACGTCATCTAGGCCAAGGACAAAGCTGTTAGGCACCGCCCCCTTCTTTCTTGCGTCATTTAGGCCAAGGACAGAGCTGCTGAGTCATCACTTAAATTTTTTCGCGGGGAGGGGGGACAATCCTTCTGAAACATGATACTCCTTTGGTATTGCACAAGCATTGCGTCATCTAGGCCAAGGACAGAGCTGTTAGGCACCGCCCCCTTCTTTCTTACGTCATCTAGGTCAAAGGCAGAGCTGCTGAGTCATACCCCCCTTCTTTCTTACGTCATCTAGGCCAAGGACAGAGCTGCTGAGTCATCACTTAAGGGGTGGTACCGCAGAGCGGTATTGCGCAAGCATATATTACATCATATTTTATTGCATCATATTTTTTCGCGTGGAGGGGGGGCAATCCCTCTGAAAGGTGATACTCCTTTGGTATTGCCCAAACATTACGTCATCTAGGCCAAGTTCAAAGCTGTTAGGCACCGCCCCCTTCTTTCTTACGTCATCTAGGCCAAGGACAGAGCTGCTGAGTCATCACTTAAGGGGTGGTACCGCAGAGCGGTATTGCGCAAGCATATATTACATCATATTTTTTCGCGGGGAGGGGGACAATCCCTCTGAAAGATTATACTCCTTTGGTATTGCACAAGCATTACGTCATCTAGGCCAAGGGCAAAGCTGTTAGGCACCGCCCCCTTCTTTCTTACGTCATTTAGGCCAAGGGCAGAGCTGCTGAGTCATCACCCTTGTCTTTAAGGGTAGCAACGAATAAATAGGACACGATGGAATGTGAATTGTAGTCTTCGCAAACGTTCCATCGTTGCAAGCGTTTTATCGTGGTAAAAGTTATTCGGTATTCATAATTATACCGTGGCGCATCAACGGATGCTCAAGCGATATCTTTGGTGTTGTTTCATGTAAGATCCTTCATTGTTCCATACGTGACGGTTTTCGCATACTGTCCGTTAGACTTGTGGAATGAATGTATCGAGGAAAAAAGATGAAATGACAGCACCAACGTTGAAAATTTAGCTTGGCCTCACGTTATAAATTCATACTTGAGCGATCATTTCTCCATCGAGCTGAAAACATTGGTGGTACGTTTAATGCGAAACGACACAACGAGTCGTGTATGTTTCACTTACACGAAAAGATTTAGTCAAGTTGTGGCGCGATGGCCGGTGATCAATTCCCCGTCCGCGATATTGAACATCATCGAAACGGGCGAACATCGCATCGTTGGATGCAAAGTGTAATTATATTTTTGAGAACTGGAAATTTAACGAATGATATCAAATCAAAGTTGAAAGGAATATTTTGTTAACAACCGTGCGGTAGCAAGATGATTGAAACGTTGTTTTTTTTTAAAAAACTTTTTTTATTTTTTTAATTAGATGAATCAAATTATGCAAATCCTGGACTTGGACGGATTCATGGTTGGCAAAAGATTTCTATGCGAAGAGTTGGCAATAATAAATATGCATGATGGTTCATTTGAAAAAGCCGATTTTAAACTGAACATGGATTTTTCCGATTTGTCATACGCAGACAGAAGAACTGTTACTTACATTAGAAATTACATACACGGAATTCCATTCAAGGATTTTGGACATGAAAAATACAGACAAGCAGATATATATGATGTGATAAAAAATTTTGTTTCTAATTATGAGAATCCTTTAGTTGCTTACAAAGGAGGATCGTTTGAAAAACAACTATTGCAACATTTAGGAATACAATCGGTAAATTTAGAAGTATTTGGTTGTCCAAAATATGAAGAATTAATAAATTATCCTGGATATAATGTTACTAATAATCATATATGTCAGCTTCACTGTTACTCATCGAAGCACAATCATTGTAGTTTAAGCGAAGTTATAACATTTCGCGAATGGCTCAATAAACATATTATATGAATTACGGACTATATTTATTATATGATGTCCTTCGCTCGCAAAATATCCCTACCAGACCAACCGCATGATTATCGTTTTGAATATGAGAGACTTCAGAGTTTTGACAACTGGGGATATAATGATATTGTCAATCCTAAAGATCTTGCCGCAGCAGGGTTTTTCTACATAGATTTGGAGGATTGGGTGAAGTGTTTCGAGTGTGGCTTACAACTGCATGAATGGGAAACAGAAGATGATCCGGTGATAGAACATAAAAAATGGTCGAGAAAATGTCAATTCATTCGCGGAAAAAGTTGTGGCAATGTACCGATTGGGGTGGACTCCGAAACGATTCAGTCACTACCACGCGGTAAAGACGAATGTGGATTATAATGTACTGTCTATCTTATACATGTGAAATAGTCAGTCTGCAAGTTGTTCGGGGGCTACTGTCCTTCTTCAATGCTGACACGAAAGCTTTGCACACGTCGGTCGCATTTTTTACTCTTCATTAAAATAAAATTATTTGAGAATATCTCTTTTGTATTTTTTTTTATTACAACATTACATACAATTCCTACAGAAAAATGAAATTGAAGCAGAATTATCGCAATATAAAGTATAGTCGTTTAGAAAAAATTAATTATCATAATTAAAATACGAATAGAAAAAATAGAATTAAAGTATATTCGTTTTAGCTATCCACGAATTATGTGATGCGTCCATTCCCAGCCATTTTACATATACTTTATTTCCTTTTCTGCGTAATATTTTTTCAACTAAGTATATGTCAGAATATTTTACCGCGCGTATCTCATGTTCATAAAATCCTCCGGCAATAGACCGAGCATATTTTTTGCAAAGTCAGCATATTTTTCAGGGGACTTGGTTTCATGTTTCGCGATACCCCCTTCTTTCTTGCGTCATCTAGATCAAGGCATACCTTAGAGTGGAATAGTTGCTGAGTCATCATACCCCTTATCTTTAAGGATATCATATTTCGAAACTCGAACACGTTTCTAAGAGCGGTATTGCACAAGCATATATTGCATCATATTTTTTTCTAAAAAATTAGACCGATTTTGCAAAGTCAACATATTTTTCAGGGGACACGTGCACTTGGTTCACCTTGAAACGTGTTTCGCGGTACCCCTCCCCCTTTCTTTCAAGCATTGCGTCATATTTTTTTCTAAGAAGAGTGAAGGGATACATGTTTTAAAAGAGTGTGTGTCGTCGATGCCGAGTATCAAAATGTTTGTCAAGTGCAGTGGATGGGGCTTTCCCCCATCATAGAAGTTATCAAAATGTTATGTTCGGTAACATAATCCCCTGACAATCTGATTGAACTGAGCCATATAAAGGGTTATCGAAACTGTCAGGAATCATAGAAATCAAACTTCTACCCCCACTGAAAAAAATGTACATCGTATACCGAAGATTGAACGTATGTTCTTCAAAATTTTTTAAAAATTTCTTTGCGTTTCTCAAATATTTTGTAGTCAACGATGGTCCTTCGGGCAAGCTCGCGCATGTTTTCAGATAATTTAAAAACTTTTTTTCAGATTTTACAAATCTCTCTCTCTCTCTATCTCTCTTTCAACCCCGTACTTGTATTGAATAAACCATCCAAAGTTCATTATTTTTTATATCAAAATAATATTGAATAAACCATTATTTATATTACTACTTACTATTTTGCTTACTACTTACTACTACTATACATTATTACTATTATTTATTGAATAAACACAAAATTATTTGAAAGGTCTCATTTTTTTTTTATTTAGAACTATCTTCCTCCTCCTACTATTACAGTTCAACTCGTGTAAAACGGCTGGAAATGGATGCGTTGTAGATATATTCTTAATTTATTCGATAAATACTCATCCTAGCGCTTTGATACTTGATATTTATTGTTAAAATAAAAGAAAGAGACGCGAACAGTAGCCGCCGCTGGTTCAAAGGCCTACGTTGTCGCTGTTCTTCGTTACCTTCGAAATTACATCATCCACTCTCCATACAGCGAGATATTTTTTTACATTAGTGGTAGGGATTCTTCATTATTCTTTGTTTCCTGCGAACAGACAGTTATATATCATGTTATATATACTTTAGTGTATTTCTTTCTTTGAAAAAATTTTATTTACCTTCGAGCGACGATTCTTTGACGAATCCGCAGACGTCCATACCGCGCGGGTTTGGCGGGATTGTATCGGGATCGACTCCGATCGGTATGTTGCCGCAGTTCGCCCCGCAAACGTATCCGCAGGATCTCGACCAGGCGCGATGCTCCTTCATGGGATCGTCGTCCTCTTCCCATCGAGTCAGCTGTATGCCGCATTCAAAACATTCGACGAAATCCTCATCACCCAGATGGAAAAATCCTGCGATGGCGAGTTTTTCAGGCTGAACGATGTGCGAGTAACGCCAGTTGCGGAAACTTTGGAGTCTGTCGCGCTCGAGGCGATAATAGGGTGCTGCTGTGGGATTCTGATCGGTTGTTGCGACGGCTGCAGAATCCATCTCTGATTTCGCAATCATTATGAAAACACTATGCGGAAAGTAAAAAGAGTTGTTGTGTTTTTTGGCGTGGAAAAAATTCAAAGTTGCGTTTTATAACTGATACTTTGCATGTTTTTTATAATTGTTAACCCATGCTTGAAATGTTTGCACTTCGCGCAGACAGCAATGGTATGTAACGTTATTTGTTGGTCGCCAACAGTGAAGTCGACACGGTTCAACGTTGACAATTTCATACACGGGATCACGAACTAGTACATCATATTTCGGACAGTTGAAATCTTCTAAATTTATGGAGTTTATTTTCATTTTCCGAAGGATGTCTCTCTCGAAACATCCTCCTTTGTATGCTACGACGGGATTCGCGTAATCACGCACAAAATTTTGTATAATTTTGAATATATCATTCTGTTGATATTTTTCATAGCCGAAAATCTTTAAATGGAATCCCGTGTATGAAGTTGCTGACATACCATGCAGACTTTCTGTCGGCGTCGGATAAACAATGAAAGTTCTTCCCTAAGCGAAATTCAGAGAGTTCGAACGAGCCGTCGTGACAAACATCGATAATGGCCAATTCTTTGCATATAAAATTTTTTTCTACAATGAATCCGTCCATGTCAATGATTTGAGTGATTCGATCCATCTACATAAAGAAAGTTTTTTTATCAAATTTTCAATCATTTACTAATTTTTTATACTCACCGTTGAAGAAAAGGATGGGATGATAAAAAACACACGATGTAACTCCGTATAGCGACCGTGATTTTCAACGTTTGTTATGATATAACTTCGTACAACGACTGTAACGAGCGATTTATAATGAATACCCCTACCACTAATTCAAAAATCTATGGGGAGGGGATGATATTATTACTGTATTTTTTCTTTTTAATAAATATGAGTTTAATTGTATGAGTGGGGGGAGGAGGATTGTTTTTAAATAAAAACAAATATCTTTCTCGTAATTTTTTATTTGATAAAGTATATATTTTTATCTGCATAAGCGGTTTAAGTAATTTTTTCGAACAATGTTTGTCAATTCATGCTGCAACCAAAGTATACGTGGACACGCTTAACGCGAAGCTTGAATCCGTGATCGTGAAAAAAACTGGTCAAAGAACTGAAAACCGCTAAAGAGACGATAAAGTCTGAACTATTAGCTAAACAGGATGAAAAACTGATCGAAGACCTGAAAACCGTTAAAGAAACGATAAAGTCTGAAATACTGGCAAGAAACGTGTCGACGGTCCTTGAGGGAAATCCATGGATAGCAATCGTCATATTGCATACTATACATGCGCTATACCTGTACCTGTACCTGTCTGTAGCTGCTCATGTACCTGCCTATACCTGTCTGTAGCTGTTCCTGTACCTGTCTGTAGCTGTTCCTGTACTTGTCTATACCTGTCTGTAGCTGTTCCTGTACCTGTCCATACCTGTCTGTAGCTGTACCTGTACCTGTTCCTGTACCTGTCTGTAGCTGTTCCTGTACCTGTCTATACCTGTCTGTAGCTGTTCCTGTACCTGTCCATACCTGTCTGTAGCTGTTCATGTACCTGTCTGTAGCTGTCTGTAGCTGTACCTGTACCTGTTCCTGTACCTGTCTGTACCTGTACCTGTACCTGTTCCTGTACCTGGCTGTACGTGTCTATAGCTGTACCTGTACCTGTACCCTATACCTGTATTATCGATATTAAGTAGCATTCATCGAGTCATATCAAGTTACCATAAAATCATCAACCTTGAGGCGGTTCCCCTTATCTTTATCTTTTCAAATGCATGTAGGATCGTGTCCGAACGGAAACACGTTCGAACTTCGCTCAACACGTGTGGTCCACAACCGCTTGTGGTGACGTCACTTCCCGCGAGTTGATGTGAAAGTCACATACCCCCCTTCTTTCTTTTTAGTTTCTTTTTTCTTTCTGGGGGGTATGTGACTTTCACATCAACTCGCGGGAAGTGACGTCACCACAAGCGGTTGCGGACCACACGTGTTGAGCGAAGTTCGAACGTGTTTCCGTTCGGACACGATCCTACATGCATTTGAAAAGATAAAGATAAGGGGAACCGCCTCAAGGTTGATGATTTTATGGTAACTTGATATGACTCGATGAATGCTACTTAATATCGATAATACAGGTATAGGGTACAGGTACAGGTACAGCTATAGACACGTACAGCCAGGTACAGGAACAGGTACAGGTACAGGTACAGACAGGTACAGGAACAGGTACAGGTACAGCTACAGACAGCTACAGACAGGTACATGAACAGCTACAGACAGGTATGGACAGGTACAGGAACAGCTACAGACAGGTATAGACAGGTACAGGAACAGCTACAGACAGGTACAGGAACAGGTACAGGTACAGCTACAGACAGGTATGGACAGGTACAGGAACAGCTACAGACAGGTATAGACAAGTACAGGAACAGCTACAGACAGGTACAGGAACAGCTACAGACAGGTATAGGCAGGTACATGAGCAGCTACAGACAGGTACAGGTACAGGTATAGCGCATGTATAGTATGCAATATGACGATTGCTATCCATGGATTTCCCTCAAGGACCGTCGACACGTTTCTTGCCAGTATTTCAGACTTTATCGTTTCTTTAACGGTTTTCAGGTCTTCGATCAGTTTTTCATCCTGTTTAGCTAATAGTTCAGACTTTATCGTCTCTTTAGCGGTTTTCAGTTCTTTGACCAGTTTTTTTCACGATCACGGATTCAAGCTTCGCGTTAAGCGTGTCCACGTATACTTTGGTTGCAGCATGAATTGACAAACATTGTTCGAAAAAATTACTTAAACCGCTTATGCAGATAAAAATATATACTTTATCAAATAAAAAATTACGAGAAAGATATTTGTTTTTATTTAAAAACAATCCTCCTCCCCCCACTCATACAATTAAACTCATATTTATTAAAAAGAAAAAATACAGTAATAATATCATCCCCTCCCCATAGATTTTTGAATTAGTGGTAGGGGTATTCATTATAAATCGCTCGTTACAGTCGTTGTACGAAGTTATATCATAACAAACGTTGAAAATCACGGTCGCTATACGGAGTTACATCGTGTGTTTTTTATCATCCCATCCTTTTCTTCAACGGTGAGTATAAAAAATTAGTAAATGATTGAAAATTTGATAAAAAAACTTTCTTTATGTAGATGGATCGAATCACTCAAATCATTGACATGGACGGATTCATTGTAGAAAAAAATTTTATATGCAAAGAATTGGCCATTATCGATGTTTGTCACGACGGCTCGTTCGAACTGTAATAGGAGCATACCTATGTATGTACGTATGTGTGTATGTATGCAGGTGTGTAAGAGAGCGCGGCAGTCGAGCCAGAGATTAACGGCTATACACGTGGTCATAAGCCCTCTGTACTAACTTTATATTATATTATATCTATCTTATAATAAAAGTATTAATAAACATTACATGGTGTCAGAAGTGAACGACGTTAACAAAACTAAGAAAAAGTATAATAAGAAGGTCTCGTTAATCGAGGAAAAGAAAGTAAAGAAGAAAAATAACCTAAAATATTCAAAGACCACGTGGTAACAATGGATAACTTTAAGCCTCCAGTGGGACTGGATTTGAAAGAAAATGCAGCAAACAACTTAAAGAATTTCAAACAGAGGTTTGAAATATTTATAACAGCAATAAGCGAGAAAGAAATAAAGGAACCTCGCAGAGTGGCAATGCTGTTGAATTGCATTGGAAATGATGCACTGGATGTATTTAACACGTTTGGACTGCAAGCAGATACTCTCACAACTAAATCCATATTTGAAAAGTTTGAAGAATATGTGAAGCCTAGAGTGAACATAGTAATAGAGAGGCATAAATTTCACACAAGGCGTCAACAGGTGAATGAACCATTTGACAGTTTTCTTACTGATCTGAGAAAACTGGGGAAGAGTTGTGAATTTGGAGACCAAGAAGAATCACTCATACGAGACAGAATAGTTATAGCGGTGAGTGATGAGGGTCTACAACAACGTCTCTTAAGAGATCCAAATTTAACATTACTAAAGGCTATAGAAAACTGTAGAGCAGCGGAGATGAGTAAAATACAACAAAAGTCATTAAAGCTTGAATCTACAACAGCAGATGTAGTTAACGTAGATGCTGTTAAAAGGCAGAATACAGTAAATAGTAAATACAAACCTAAAGAAAGTCACCAAAAGAAGCCGTTCAATCAGGAAAGGGTCTATGATTGTAAGAAATGTGGTCGACAACATGTACGAGCCAACTGTCCAGCATATGGCAAGATATGCAAGAAGTGTGGAAAGCAGAATCATTTTGCTGTAGGATGCATGGTCCAGACAAAACCGAGGAACATCAGTGAAGTAACAACGTCAGAGGAAACACAATTCTTTGTGGATTCTATAAACTGTGAGACAGAGACCGGTGTTTGGACTCAACGACTGAAGATAGGTAACACTGTCATAAATTTTAAGTTGGATACAGGAGCGGATTGTAATATTATTCCATGGCGAATATTCAAAGATATACAGTTTAAGGAACAGCCAACCTGGAATCCTGTGATAACGACAGTTGTAAGTTATACCAATGATAAATGTAGGTCATTAGGTACAGTATTAATAGATTGTAAAATAGAGGGTAAGGTATATAAGATTAAGTTTATAGTAATAGACGTCGAAGGCATGTCAATATTAGGCTTGAACACATGTGTAAAGTTACACTTACTCAGTAAAACAGATAATAACAATGTAAGGAAGGTTTGCGATAGAATTCAGCTGATGGAAAATCACAAGACGCGAGAGGAATTTTTGGCGATAAATAAAAAGGCATTCCAAGGAATAGGGAATTATTCAAAAAAGTATGAGATTAATTTAAAAGAAAATGTAAAGCCAGTAGTAAATGCGTGTAGAAGAATACCGTTCAGTATAAAAGATAGGTTAAAAAGTACATTAGATAATCTAGAGAGAAATAGGATTATAGAAAAAGTGAACTATGCAACTGATTGGGTTAATAATGTAGTCATCGTAGAGAAACCAGATGGATCGCTAAGAATTTGTTTAGATCCTATGCAATTAAATAAAAGCATAAAGCAAGAAAAATTTCCAATACCTACAGCTGAGGAACTAAGCAGTAAGTTGACTGGTAAGGAAATTTATACAGTACTAGACATGAAGGATGGGTTCCATCAAATGGTGTTAACAGAAAAGAGTGCAGATATATGTACGTTCATAACACCATTCGGCAAGTATAAATATAAAAGATTACCATTTGGTCTCTCAATAGCACCTGAAGTTTTTCAAAGGGCAAATACTGAAATATTTGGAGATATAGAAAATGTTGGGATCTATATTGATGATTTAATAATAGCAGCAAAAGATGGAAAAGATCATGACAAAATCATGCAACAGGTGCTAGAAAGAGCCAATATGTATAATGTAAAATTTAATGAAAAGAAACTACAATATAGGATGAAAGAGGTTAAGTATTTAGGGTTAGTGTTTAACAAAGAAGGTGTAAGACCTGATAATAGATATGTAGAAGCAATAACTAAGTTGAAAGAACCTAATAATAAGAAGGAATTGTTAAGATTTTTGGGAATGGTTAATTTCTTAGCAAAATTTATTCCCAATGTGTCAGAGATAACAAGTAGACTAAGGGAACTTACAAAGAAAAATATTGACTGGCAATGGGGACAAGAGCATGTTATAGACTTCAACAACATTAAAAGTAAAATTGTAGAAGCACCAACGCTGAAATTGTTTAATAATAAAGTGCCTATAGAAGTACAAGCAGATGCTTCGCAACATGGGTTGGGTGCGTGCCTAATTCAGGAAGGGCAGCCAGTATGTTTTGCATCTAGATGTCTCACTGAGACGGAGCAAAGATACCCACAAATAGAAAAGGAGTGTCTAGCAATCTGTTTTGCAGTGGAAAGGTTTCATCAATTCATATATGGGAACCAAGTTAAAATTCATACAGATCATAAACCTTTGGTATCTATAATAAACAGAAACATACACAAAATAACTCCAAGGTTGCAAAGATTAATTCTCAGGTTGACAAAATATAAAATTGACTTAGAGTACTTGCCTGGAGAAAAAATGTTAATAGCGGATTTATTGTCGAGGTCATATCTAACGGAGACTGAACCAAGCATAGACAGTACCGAAGAGGTGGTACATTCACTAAACACTTACGTTGCAATGAGTAAGTCAAGAGTTGAAGAATTTCAAAAGGCTACAATCAATGAGGCCGAGTTAAAAGAAATAATAAACTATTCGTTAAATGGGTGGCCACAGTGCAAACCCAGCTGTAAAATAGTAAGTGATAAGTTTTGGACATTAAGAAATGAGATTACATATCACAAAGGGTTACTATTTCTAAACGATGATAAAATAATAGTTCCTAAGGCACTAAGATTGGAGATGTTAAAGATAGCACATAAACCTCATTTAGGCATTGAAAAAACAAAAAATAGGTTAAGACAAATATTCTATTGGCCCAAGTTAACCCAAGATGTAGGAAATTACATAGCCAAGTGTAGAATATGCGAGAAGTATAGCAGAAATAATATAAAAGAGCCATTAATACCTCATATAGTTCCTACGTTGCCATTTGAGAAAATAGCTATAGATTATTTCAATTATGCAGGAAAAGATTATATTGCACTAATCGATTACTATTCTAAGTGGTTAGAGATAATTAAAACTAAGAGTAAAACGGGGAAAGAGACCATTGAACGACTTAAATGTGTGTTTAGCATGTATGGGATTCCTAGTGAGATAAGATGTGACAATATGCCGTTTAATAGCTGGGATTTTCGACAGTTTGCTAAGGAATGGGGCTTTGAAATTATAACATCTAGTCCATTATATCCAAAATCAAATGGTCTTGCGGAAAAAGCAGTAGGTATAGCTAAAGCATTATTAAAAAAGAGTGAGGAAGAAGGTGATGATATAAACAATGCCTTATTAGAATACAGAAATATGGCAATAGCGGGATTAAGCGTGTCACCAGCGGAGCTTTTGATGTCAAGAAAGTTACGTACTAAGTTGCCAATGGTAAAAAAGTTACTAAAACCAAAGATTCATACTGTAATACATGCGTTAAGAGATAAACAGCGAGTACAAAAAATGTATTATGATCGTGGAGCAAAAGAGAGGAAAAAGTTTAAAATAGGTGATACGGTAATAGTAAGAAATAAGACTGAATGGGAACCAGCGGTGATAACAGAAGTATGCAAAAATCCGAGATCGTACATTTTAAGAAATAAAAGGGGCAATACAATTAGGCGCAATTCGTATTATATTAAAAAGTCTGCAAATAGCGCAATTGATGTCACTGACATTAATATTGAGGACGAGATAACTCTGTGCGAAGGAAAAGACAGCAGTAGTACAAGCGATAATAATAATATAATTACTAGAAGCGGTAGAATTGTAAGAAGACCAGCGTACTTTGGTATTACCTAAGATTAAAGCTAAGGAAAGGAGGTGTAATAGTAGCATACCTATGTATGTACGTATGTGTGTATGTATGCAGGTGTGTAAGAGAGCGCGGCAGTCGAGCCAGAGATTAACGGCTATACACGTGGTCATAAGCCCTCTGTACTAACTTTATATTATATTATATCTATCTTATAATAAAAGTATTAATAAACATTACACGAACTCTCTGAATTTCGCTTAGGGAAGAACTTTCATTGTTTATCCGACGCCGACAGAAAGTCTGCATGGTATGTCAGCAACTTTATACACGGGATTCCATTTAAAGATTTTCGGCTATGAAAAATATCAACAGAATGATATATTCAAAATTATACAAAATTTTGTGCGTGATTACGCGAATCCCGTCGTAGCATACAAAGGAGGATGTTTCGAGAGAGACATCCTTCGGAAAATGAAAATAAACTCCATAAATTTAGAAGATTTCAACTGTCCGAAATATGATGTACTAGTTCGTGATCCCGTGTATGAAATTGTCAACGTTGAACCGTGTCGACTTCACTGTTGGCGACCAACAAATAACGTTACATACCATTGCTGTCTGCGCGAAGTGCAAACATTTCAAGCATGGGTTAACAATTATAAAAAACATGCAAAGTATCAGTTATAAAACGCAACTTTGAATTTTTTCCACGCCAAAAAACACAACAACTCTTTTTACTTTCCGCATAGTGTTTTCATAATGATTGCGAAATCAGAGATGGATTCTGCAGCCGTCGCAACAACCGATCAGAATCCCACAGCAGCACCCGATTATCGCCTCGAGCGCGACAGACTCCAAAGTTTCCGCAACTGGCGTTACTCGCACATCGTTCAGCCTGAAAAACTCGCCATCGCAGGATTTTTCCATCTGGGTGATGAGGATTTCGTCGAATGTTTTGAATGCGGCATACAGCTGACTCGATGGGAAGAGGACGACGATCCCATGAAGGAGCATCGCGCCTGGTCGAGATCCTGCGGATACGTTTGCGGGGCGAACTGCGGCAACATACCGATCGGAGTCGATCCCGATACAATCCCGCCAAACCCGCGCGGTATGGACGTCTGCGGATTCGTCAAAGAATCGTCGCTCGAAGGTAAATAAAATTTTTTCAAAGAAAGAAATACACTAAAGTATATATAACATGATATATAACTGTCTGTTTGCAGGAAACAAAGAATAATGAAGAATCCCTACCACTAATGTAAAAAAATATCTCGCTGTATGGAGAGTGGATGATGTAATTTCGAAGGTAACGAAGAACAGCGACAACGTAGGCCTTTGAACCAGCGGCGGCTACTGTTCGCGTCTCTTTCTTTTATTTTAACAATAAATATCAAGTATCAAAGCGCTAGGATGAGTATTTATCGAATAAATTAAGAATATATCTACAACGCATCCATTTCCAGCCGTTTTACACGAGTTGAATTGTAATAGTAGGAGGAGGAAGATAGTTCTAAATAAAAAAAAAAATGAGACCTTTCAAATAATTTTGTGTTTATTCAATAAATAATAGTAATAATGTATAGTAGTAGTAAGTAGTAAGCAAAATAGTAAGTAGTGTAGCGGCCATCGGCACGTACATTTAGTAGCATTTGGCGTGCAAATGGTCGAGCGAATTTATGGAACCCGTTGGCACACAGCTGTTTTTGGGAAAGCTGTTACTCGTCTTAGCGAGCGTTTTAGAGTCTTTGTTGTATCACGTTTTGGTAGTTAGACCCTGTTACCTTCGGCCCCAACAGTTAGTGCGGGTGCCGTAAATCTCGAGATTCCGAAGGGACCGCGAAGCTAGGCAGGTAGGCGATAGCCGGACACGTCATGAACCGCGGGCCCGTAGGAAATTCCGTTGCATTACCAAACTTCTGGGACCGCCCCCGCGTTCAGACAAAGCGCGCCAAGGGCGCAAGGAATAAGGGAGGCGCAAAGAGAGTCCCCGAGAAAATAGCCGATTGGCCGAAAAAGGCGAATACAGGCCCGGCCAATCAGAACGATTTGAAGAAAATCGCAGCTACCGAGCATCGAAGACGGACGACAAAAAGTCAGTCTAGCCCGAGCGCACAGCGAGACAACTTGTAGCTACTGAGAACAAATAAAGAGTTCACTCCTGTCAAGCATAGGACACGCAAAGTTGATTTCTACCTCGAATCCACTTAATCCTACATTGGTGACATCGACGTTTCAGGAGTAACGGTCTCTTTTTTGTACGTGTTCGCGTAACATAGTAAGTGTTCGCGTAAAGTAGTGAGTGTTCGTGCGTGGCATTAGTTTCGAAATGGCAGACCCTGCACCTTCAACGTCAACCTCGACCACGATGGCCGAAGTGCATCGAGTAGCGGTCCGTGTACCACCTTTTTGGCCGGAACAACCATTGATTTGGTTTAGCCAAATCGAGGCACAGTTCATTTTGAATGGGGTCACAGCTGACACGACAAAATTTTACTATGTCATGTCACAGCTGGAAACTAAATATGCAATTGAAGTGCAAGACATTTTTACCAACCCGCCGGTAAAGGACAAGTACGAGACGCTGAAAACTGAGCTGATCAATCGCTTGTCAGCGTCGCAAGGCAAGCGGATTCGGCAACTGCTGGAGCAGGAAGAGATCGGAGACCGGTCCCCTTCGCAGTTCTTGCGTCACATGAGACGTTTAGCAGGGACCACTGTGACCGACGAATTTTTACGTACCCTTTGGGCAAGTAGGTTGCCGAACATGACGCGGGCCATCGTAACAGCGCAAGCAGACCTGCCGCTGAACAAATTGGCGGAAATAGCAGACCAGATCCACGCGGAGGGAGCTGGACAAGCGCAAGTAGCAAGCGTTGCGACGGACCGCGGGACAGAGATGTTGCTACAACGCTTGGAACAATTGGAGATGCGTATAGCGGAAATGTCATTTTCACGCCCGAAACAACGCGGAGGGGCGTTTTTTTAGACGCAGGTCGCGGTCGAACAGCAAACATCGGGAGCAGCAGCCATCGTCGCAGTTAGGAAAGGAACGAATATGCTGGTATCATCAGGTATTCAAAGAACGGTCAACCAAATGTCGTGGACCATGCAGTTACAAGTCGTCGGGAAATGGGCCAGACCGACACTGAACGCGGCAAGCAGTGACGGCCCGATAACCAGCCGCCTTTTCGTTACGGATAAAGTAACCAAAGAAGAATATCTGATCGACACCGGTTCGGACCTTTGTGTATATCCACGCACACGCGTTAAAGGCAAACTGGAGAAGACGTCGTACGAGATGTTTGAGGCAAATGGTTCCACCATATGTACGTACGGGATACGTACAATCAACGTCAACCTGCGGCTCCGACGAGCGTTCCAGTGGAGGTTCGTGATAGCAGACGTCGACAAGCCCATTATTGGAGCAGATTTCCTGAGCCACTATGGACTACTTGTGGACCTGCAGAACAGACGCCTCCTAGACCAGGCTACGTCACTATTTTCGACCGGCAGGATCGCTGTGGACGAGGTCGGGTCAATCAAAACCGTCGTGGGAAATTCGCCGTATCACCAGATCTTGGCGCAGTTTCCCGATATCACGCGACCGACAGCGACCTCACGCAAGGTAAAACACGACGTTGTACATTACATCACCACGACTGACGGGCCCCCGATTTATTGTAAAACGCGTAGGCTATCCGCGGAAATGTATCAGGTTGCGTGAACAGAATTCGAGGAGCTATTGAGCCTGGGTCACATCCGTCCATCCAAAAGCCAGTGGGCTTCGGCCCTACATATGGTGTCCAAAAAGGATAACGGATGGCGACCCTGTGGTGATTATAGAGCTCTCAACGCGCGCACGATTCCAGACCGGTATCCGATCCCACATATAGAGGATTTTTCACGAATGCTAGCAGGGAAAACGGTTTTTTCGACAATAGATTTGGTGAGAGCGTATCATCAGATCCCGGTAAATGAAGACGATATTCCGAAAACAGCGATAACCACTCCGTTCGGATTGTTTGAGTACACCGTGATGCCGTTCGGCTTGAGAAATGCTGCTCAAACATTCCAGCGCTTTATAGATACAGTGTTAAGAGGTCTTGATTTTTGTTATGTATATCTCGATGACATTTTAGTGGCATCAAGAGATGAAACAGAGCATAAGGAACATTTAAAGCAGCTTTTCTCACGACTGAATCAATATGGCATTATAATCAATCCGAGCAAATGTGTCTACGCCGCGGCAGAGGTAAAGTTTCTCGGGTATGTCGTAAATAAAGATGGCACTAGACCACTAGCCGAATAAAGTCAAAGCGATAGTAGATTTCCCGAAACCAGGGATCGTCAAACAACTCCGAAGGTTTCTAGGGATGATAAATTTTTACCGGAGATTTATACCTAACGCGGAAATCGTGCAGGCACCACTCAATCGGTTACTTTGTGGTCGCAAAGTTAAAGGAAACGCTCCGATTGAGTGGTCGTCTGAAGCAGAAAAAGCTTTTCAAGCATCCAAGGAAGCTTTAGCAAACGCGGCGTTATTAGCGCATCCGTCAAATCACGCGCACCTCGCGATCATGGTAGACGCGTCAGATTTTGCGTTAGGTGCGACATTACAACAACGAGAAAAAGGTTCATGGAAACCGTTAGCTTTTCATACGAAAGCCTTGTCTCCTGCACAACGCAACTACAGCGCGTACGATCGCGAGTTGTTAGCTATATATGCTGCCGTAAAGCAATTCCGACATGCGGTCGAGGGCCGAACGTTTACGATATACACCGATCATAAACCCCTGGTGTTCGCATTCAGTCAAAAGACGGACAAATGTACACCCCGGCAGTTTAGGTACCTCAACTACGTAGGCCAATTTACAACCGACCTAAGGCATATTAGTGGTAAGGATAATGAGGTGGCAGACGCCTTGTCTAGAATCGAGTCCGTAGTCGCACCGTTAAATTACGACGAGTTAGCGCGATCACAGGATACGGATCAGGAATTAGAAGAGTTCCTGACTGCATCTGGCACCTCATTACAATTAGAACGCGTAAAATTATTGGACAGCGACGCTGATATTTATTGCGACATTTCGATGGGAAAGGTCAGACCGTTCGTCACAAAGCCTTTTCGACGTCAGGCATTTTTATCCACACACGCGATTTCGCATCCCGGAGTTAAAGCCACCGTGCGACTAATTAAAGAACGTTTCGTGTGGCCGTCTATCGAGAGGGATTGTCGCGAATGGGCCCGAAGTTGCATCGAATGTCAGCGCGCCAAGATAAGTAGGCATGTAGCAAGTCCTGTAGGAACATTCGCGTTACCGTCCGCTAGGTTCGAGCATGTTCACGTCGACCTAGTGGGCCCGTTACCGATATCACGCGGGAACAGATATTGTCTAACATGTGTGGACCGGTTTACGCGATGGCCAGAAGTTTTCCCTATCGAAAACATAGAGGCCGAAACCGTCGCAAGAGCGTTCGTTGCTGGATGGGTTGCACGTTTCGGTACACCTTTAAGGGTTACTACCGATCAGGGGAGACAATTTGAATCCCAATTGTTTAAACAGCTCAACGTCCTACTAGGCACGACGCATTTGCGTACGACAGCATATCACCCGGCAGCGAACGGCTTGGTTGAACGGTTCCATAGACAATTAAAGGCAGCGATTAAATGTCACGGCGATGAGCGTTGGTCTGATGTGCTTCCCATAGTTTTGTTAGGCATCCGAGCCGCGTATCGTTTAGATTTAGAAGCATCAGTTGCTGAGCTAGTGTACGGCGAGAATTTAAGCTTGCCAGCAGAATTTTTCACTAACGGAACAGGAAATAATACAGAACCGGTAGAACTCGTAAAACAACTCCGTGATCGTTTTCGTGATGTGAGACCGGTAGCGGGATCGCGTCATGGACGGAAGAAAATTTTCGTTTTCAAAGATTTGTCCACGACATCACATGTGTTCGTACGAGTAGATTCGGTAAGAGGTCCGTTAGAAAATCCATACGAGGGACCATTCCTTGTTATTTCCCGTTCGGAGAAGACGTACGTCGTTCGGTTTAGAGGCAGGGACGTAACAATTTCTATTGATAGACTCAAGCCGGCGTACGTATTAGAAGATATTGAGGGGTCAAGTCAGACCCAAACGCAGACGTCATTACCTACCGATCAGACAATGACAAGGGATGATAGGTCGACTTCCGCGCAGGAGCCCGTAAGAACGCGTTCAGGTAGGCGTATTAACTTCCCGACGCGTTTACAGGTTGGTCGGTAGCTCGATTATAAGTACATAAGTAAGCAATGTAAATAGTAGTGTACATAGATAAACAGTTATACTTAAGTTAGTTAATAAATTTAGTGCTAGTTATAAGATAATTAAGCGTAATAGGACGTTTGCACTGGCAGGGGGGTGATGTAGCGGCCATCGGCACGTACATTTAGTAGCATTTGGCGTGCAAATGGTCGAGCGAATTTATGGAACCCGTTGGCACACAGCTGTTTTTGGGAAAGCCGTTACTCGTCTTAGCGAGCGTTTTAGAGTCTTTGTTGTATCACGTTTTGGTAGTTAGACCCTGTTACCTTCGGCCCCAACAGTTAGTGCGGGTGCCGTAAATCTCGAGATTCCGAAGGGACCGCGAAGCTAGGCAGGTAGGCGATAGCCGGACACGTCATGAACCGCGGGCCCGTAGGAAATTCCGTTGCATTACCAAACTTCTGGGACCGCCCCCGCGTTCAGACAAAGCGCGCCAAGGGCGCAAGGAATAAGGGAGGCGCAAAGAGAGTCCCCGAGAAAATAGCCGATTGGCCGAAAAAGGCGAATACAGGCCCGGCCAATCAGGACGATTTGAAGAAAATCGCAGCTACCGAGCATCGAAGACGGACGACAAAAAGTCAGTCTAGCCCGAGCGCACAGCGAGACAACTTGTAGCTACTGAGAACAAATAAAGAGTTCACTCCTGTCAAGCATAGGACACGCAAAGTTGATTTCTACCTCGAATCCACTTAATCCTACAGTAGTAATATAAATAATGGTTTATTCAATATTATTTTGATATAAAAAATAATGAACTTTGGATGGTTTATTCAATACAAGTACGGGGTTGAAAGAGAGAGAGAGAGAGAGAGAGAGATTTGTAAAATCTGAAAAAAAGTTTTTAAATTATCTGAAAACATGCGCGAGCTTGCCCGAAGGACCATCGTTGACTACAAAATATTTGAGAAACGCAAAGAAATTTTTAAAAAATTTTGAAGAACATACGTTCAATCTTCGGTATACGATGTACATTTTTTTCAGTGGGGGTAGAAGTTTGATTTCTAAGATTCCTGACAGTTTCGATAACCCTTTATATGGCTCAGTTCAATCAGATTGTCAGGGGATTATGTTACCGAACATAACATTTTGATAACTTCTATGATGGGGGAAAGCCCCATCCACTGCACTTGACAAACATTTTGATACTCGGCATCGACGACACACACTCTTTTAAAACATGTATCCCTTCACTCTTCTTAGAAAAAAATATGACGCAATGCTTGAAAGAAAGGGGGAGGGGTACCGCGAAACACGTTTCAAGGTGAACCAAGTGCACGTGTCCCCTGAAAAATATGTTGACTTTGCAAAATCGGTCTAATTTTTTAGAAAAAAATATGATGCAATATATGCTTGTGCAATACCGCTCTTAGAAACGTGTTCGAGTTTCGAAATATGATACCCTTAAAGATAAGGGTGATGACTCAGCAACTATTCCGCTCTAAGGTATGCCCTTGACCTAGATGATGTAATGCTTGAAAGTAAGGGGAGTACCGCGAAACACGTTCGAACATGTTTCGAAATATGATACCCCTTAAAGATAAGGGGTATGATGACTCAGCAACTATTCCACTCTAAGGTATGCCTTGATCTAGATGACGCAAGAAAGAAGGGGGTATCGCGAAACATGAAACCAAGTCCCCTGAAAAATATGCTGACTTTGCAAAAAATATGCTCGGTCTATTGCCGGAGGATTTTATGAACATGAGATACGCGCGGTAAAATATTCTGACATATACTTATGTCGTGATCCCGAAATGAATAAGAACAGGTTTGGAAGAATGTTACTGGTCTTTATTTTACTCTTTACGATGTCGACGGTTTCAAGCTCAGATAACTTCTGCAGTAAGGATGCTGGAAAAAAAGGGGAGAAGGATGTCTTTGGAGTAGGGGGATTGTAGGGGAGTTGTAGGAGAGGAAAAGTGAAAGTAGAGAGTTCAAGTAAGGGATGGTCGCTGGTCAGGACGTCTGGTTTTCGTCTACGTCAAGGACGGCTCAAGGAATACGGTTGTATGTAATAGGAGGACGGAAAGAGAGAGAAAGAACTGGAGAGGATGGTTGAGATTTATGATCGGGGACAACCCTGCGTTGGGAAAACTACTGTCGTACATGTGGCCCTTATTGTAAGGAAGACTGCTAGAGCAGGTATAAGTTAGCAAAGGCATGCAGTATCTGACACCTCCCTCCTTTAGATTAATTTACGGATCTTAAAACGTGAATTAATTAGACTCTATCGTTGGGGTATAAATGGTACAGAAAAGATTTTAGAATTGATACGGAAGGGGCACGGGATGATGATCTTCTTAGTCCATGTGGTAAGGTCGGTCGGATCGGAAGATCGTCTTGGCGGTAGCCATCAAAATTACGTGTCAAATGAGGGTCGAATTCCCTCTCTTCTGACTTGGAGCTGGATTCTTCTTCCAGAATTTGTGAGAGTTGCGTCCTCGTCACAGGTCCGGCGTTGATGTTGGTGTTGATTACTTTGAAACAGCAGGAGTCCCGTGTTAACTTTGGCTCCTTAGCGAAACACAGGTACCTCATTGTAGGCCGCAACAATCCAAGGCATCGTAGGAGATTGATTATAAGTATCAATCCGACAATGGTTATTGTGACACTTAATAGAACAGTGTACCCTTGGTTATGATGAACGGTTATCGGTTTGTCGAGTTGTTCTTGTAAGAGAGTACTAGTTGTGTAAGTTTATGATTTGTATATTTAAATTCTTCCGTTCTCGTATTTGTAATTTTGATCGGAGTTAAACGTATTGGCGTAATTGTGGAATTTTTGCGTTGTTTGGGACAGCAATCATCTTCGGCGATGTTGTATGTCGTTGCATTGTGACTACGATTTGTAGTAATTCCTTGTGATGGTTCCAAGACTATTGTTTTCGTATAACCCTTACATTGGGGTTGAAGTCGAATAATTCCAGCGGATATTAGTTCAATGTCTTCAATGTGTGTCGGAGAGCATGACAGAGATAGTTGTAAAGGATGCATGGCAGTAAAGATCCATTCGTTATTTTGGATGTAATGCCACATCTCGAAATCAGGTTCGGTTGTATAAATCTGACATGATGATGGTACTCTCTTAACGATGGAAGTGAGTAGAGTTGACTCGCATGTTGGTTGTCCAGATGTTCGAGTCACGTGTTTGATGGAACAAATACGTTCCCTGGTGTCGACTGTTAAACATGCTTGTAGACTTTGAAGCACCTTATTATTACTCAGTAAGATGTAAGGAGAACTTGGTTGAATATATGAGTAGGTGTTTGGAGGGTTAAGAGGAACAGGGAATGGTAACATTTCATAGAGCTCATATTGCATCTCTTCGACTAATGGAATTTTAATATTGAATATTAATATATTATTGATACAAACAATATTTAACTGATGCAGTTTTTCGTACTTGTATATGTTAGAATATGTTAATGCGATAGGCCATTTCAATCCGTTCTGGAGAATAATGCTATTCAATTCGTGAAGCAGATTTTGAGGGGTAATTATCTGTGGGTGTAATATATTATGAATTCCCAATGTAATAGAATAGATAATTGTATTGTAATAGTCATCTAGTTCTGAAGATATTTGTGATAACGAAAATATTTGTTCGAAAATAAGGTGTCGCGTAAAAATATCGTTGAGATAATTAGTGGTCAAGTTAGAAAAGTTATTGAATAATTTGATGTTTTCATTAAGTTTATCCTCATCAGCGCGGAGATTCTGAATAGATGAATTAAAATTTTGTATAGTATTGCTAATAATTGAGATTTGTTGTTTCATTAATAATTGGACATTTCTATTTTCAAGAATAGTTGAATCCATTGTTTTTTTATAAAATTCGACATCTTCGGCATTAGGAGTGCCGAATAGCCAATGTAAAATGTAAGTTGTGCTGTCAAATAATCCTCTTTTTATCCTTTTCCCTTTAATCGATTCGTTGTTTATCATGTACTTTAAAGTTTCAATTTTATCCTCAATTGCTGAGATACGCGATTGTATATTCTGAAGAGATTGGTGACAAAAATTTGCATTATTATTATATAATGTTTGTGTAGGTTTGTTTTTACACATGTCTAACGATTTCACATAAAATCTAAGGAGTTGATGGTATCGTTGTTCCACGATTGTAAGATTGATATGTGTTAACGACAGTATTTATGGACTGGCTCGCAGGACTGTGGTTTGGAGAGTTTTTAATAACTGGTCGTGTGTACGGATACTCTTTGATTTTATTATATAAGAACCTGACGAGCTCTCTTACAGCAGTAACTTTTCAATACGGCGATTAGACTCTCACTGGTCTCTTGAGACCGGCACGCGAAACGGCAGCGATTCGACAAATATTCGTTACAGTTCAATTTTGCCAATCAGGAGTTGAGACGACACTTAGACAAAGACGCAGGGTCAGGTTACAAAAACTATCAACAGTCACGAATGACGGAATCTCTGGAACGCGTAGAAACAATACCGGCTCAAGCAACCGGCGAGCTATTAACGGCTATTAGAATGATATCTCGCTCGCGTATATATGGTTTTAAACAATATGGGTCAATAAAGTATATTCCGAGTTTGAAAGTTTTATGCTGCCTAGGTGGTTGTAATATAATCCTACATTGTTATTTATCTCGAATATTTCGTAGTAACGTTCAGTTCTGAGAGGATGACTAGGGGTTAGTAAAAGGAATATCAGTAGTGGTAGGATGATTTGAGAATGAAGATTTCTATTCATCTTCAGTGCCTGAAACAAAAGGTTTCAGCAAATTAGTTTGGTACGTAATTAGTTTCCTATTCTTTAAAATTTGAACTGTGTTATTAGAGTTAACTTTTGTTATTTTGTAAGGACCATTATAATTCGGTGTAAGTTTTTTGTTTAGTCCAGGAGTACTCTGTTTATTTAAAATGTATACTAAATCATCGACGTTGTATTTGTGTAAAATAATTTTATTATCGTAATAGGTTTTTGATTTTGTTTTGGACTGTATTAAATTATCTCTTGCTACCTTTTGTGTATGATTTAATTTTTGTTTCAAATTAACTACATAATCGTCATACGAATAATTTAGTGTAGGCTCGTGAGTTATATTACTCGGTAGATATGGTTTACTTCCGAAGAGTGTTTCATACGGAGTAAATCCGGTTGATTTGTGTACATGTGTGTTATATGCTAGCATTGCTAAACTTATGTATTCGTCCCAATCTGTTTGTTTGTTATTAATATAGTGTTTTAAATAATCTTTTAAAGTTAAGTGTGATCTTTCTAGTGCACCATTAGTCTGCGGGTGATAAGGGGAAGATACTATGTGTTTGGTATTAAATAATTTAGTCAGATCTTTCATTAAACGTGACATAAAATCAGTTCCTTGGTCACTGAGTATAGATCTAGGAATTCCGAATAAAGTTATAAATTTAGACAATTCCCTGGCGACGGTCTCAGCTTCATGATTTGGTATAGGAGTAGCGTATGAGAATTTGGTTAAATCATCTTGCATAGTCAGTATGAAACGATTATTATTTAAGGTTTGTGGTAAAGGTCCAACAATATCGATTGCAAGTCTTTCGAAAGGTTTATTGGACGTAGACGTGATTTCCATTGGAGGTTTAGAAGGTCGGAAGTTAGTTTTATTTGTTTGGCAAGAGGGGCATTTCTTTATATAATTTTTTATGTCTTTCTTCATTGAGTCCCATTTATAAAATTCTTTGATTCTCCTATATGTTCTAAGGAAACCTGAATGACCAGCCAATTTGGAATCGTGATTTTCTTGTAAGATTTGTATAATTTCGTCTTTTGATTTGGGAGTGACGCGTTCGGTATCTAAGATGATAGGTGTAACGTTTGTATCTTTAAAAATATAATATATAATTTCGCCGAACATGTTTCTTTTTATATTTTTATTATTAATTGTAACGTCGTGAATATAGAGATTTCCAGAATAATTGTTTTCTTGTAAATGATTATTCAAATTTTGTAGTGTGTAAAATATTTCTTTATATTCTAATTTATCGAAATGGAATGGCTTGCAAATGCAGACATATGTAATTTGAGAGTCTTTGATGAGTTTTATAGTCGAGTATAAATCATCGGGTTCTTTGATTCTGGACATGTCGTATTTGTTACGTAACGCTGCTGAAAATAAATTACTCTCATCTAAATCTTTCGAATAAAATAAGACATTTGGAAAATAATTGAACTTGTCACAGGGAATAGATTTGATTTTTGGAATGTCGAGATTTTTATAATGAAACTGTATAAAACTGTCAAAAGAATGATTATTTTGAATCATGTGTATTAATGGAGGGCGGGATAATGCGTCCGCGTTCGAATTGAGTCTACCTGGTTTATATATAATTTTATAATCATAATCTTCTAGTTTTAGTCGCCAGCGTAGTAATCGACCTCCCGGATCTTTGCAATTGAATAGCCAGGTAAGAGGTTTATGGTCTGTTACGATACAGAACCGTCGGCCGTACAGGTAGGGCCTAAAATGTTTAACACTCCAGACAATAGAAAGTAATTCCTTCTCTGTCGTGCTATAGTTTTGTTCGCTTTTATTTAAAGTGCGAGAAGCATATGCGATGGGTAAATCTTTTCCGATAGGACCTTGACTTAGAACGGAACCGATGGCATAATTAGAGGCATCCGTAGTGAGGAGAAATTCTTGGTTAAAATTAGGATATTGAAGAATCGGTTGTGTCGTTAATACTCTTCGAAATTCGTCGAAAGATTTTGTTTGTTCAGAAGTCCATTCGAAAATCATATCCTTTTTTAATAAAATTGTTAATGGTTTAGCTATTCTGGCAAAATCGTTTATAAATTTTCGATAGTAACCGACAAGTCCTAAGAAAACCTTGATATCTTTTTGGTTTTTAGGTGTAGGAAATTTAGCAATAGCATTAATTTTGTCAGGATTTGGTTGTACGCCCTTGTCTGATATAATATGGCCTAGATATGCTACTTCATGTCGCATAAATTCGCATTTATCTGGCTGTAGTTTTAAATTATTTTGTCTTAAACGATCGAAAATAGATTTTAATTTTATTGAATGTTCTTCAATTGATGAGGCGTAAATGACGATATCGTCAAGATAGACAAAACATTGAAGACCTTGCAAACCCGTTAGGATTGAATTCATTAACCTTTGGAAGGTTGCAGGAGCATTTTTTAAACCAAAGGGCATTCTTGTGAACTCATAATGTCCTAAGGGGGTAGTGAAGGCTGTTTTCTGTTTGTCAGAATTTCGCATTGGAATCTGATGAAACCCAGACGCCAGATCTAGAGTTGTAAAATATTTCGAGTGTCCTAGCTGATCTAAAATATCCTCGATATTGGGTAAGGGATAGGCGTCGCCGATTGTAACGTCATTTAATCGTCTATAATCAATTACGACTCTCCATTTTCGTTCACCGGAGGAATCTAATTTTTTTGGTACAACCCATAAAGGGGATGACCACGGAGAAATAGAGGGTTGTATTATCCCTTGTTTTAACATTTTATCAATTTGTTTATTCACCTCGAGTTTGTGAACTTCCGGATATCTATAAGACTTCGTGAAAATGGGTGTAGAATTTGTTAAATTAATTTCATGTTCGATAGTATTTGTTGCGGATAAAATGTCGTCAGAAAAATGAAATATATCGTGATATTCTTTACAAATATTTAAGACTGATCTTTGTTCTTCTAAATTTAGATGTTCCAACCGTATGTTTTCTTCTAATAGTTGTTGTCGTTTTAATGGAGGGTTGGTTGAATTATTTGCTACAAGGATTGTGGAGCTAGATGGAAGTTGTTCTAAATACACCGAAATTGGTTTTATTTGTAAATCTATTATGCGCGTATTCAAAATCGTAGCATAAGCTCTATTATTTTGATTTACTTTAGTGATTGCTTTTGACAAATACACTCCTTTTTGTAACTCTAATTCCGGAACGATACCTTCTTGGATTTCGGGATTTTGTACTTCGATTTCGATAAGAGTTTCTGTTCGCGCCTTAAGGTTAATTAAATTTATTTCTCGAATTTCAGATTTGTGAGGATTTAAGTAGATCGGTATGGTCGATGATCTAAAAGATAGAGTGCGTGATTGATAATCGATAGTTGCAGATTCTTTCTGTAGAAAATCCTTACCTAATAAGCCGTCGAAAGGGACGTTTGTTGCTTGATTTAGGATATAGAATTTTATATCGACAGTGGAATCACCTACTTTTACAGGAATCAAACAACTGCCTACAGTTTCGACTGGAGTATTCACGTTAAGACCTTGTAATACCAATTTATCTTTAGAATTAAAATACGTATTAGGATTTAATTTGCATGCTTTGATTAACGATATGTTTGCACCTGTATCTACTAAGAGCGTGAAGGTTTGATTATCATTTTTCGAATATGACGAAGACACCGTAATATAATCTAAATTATCGCTTGGAATAGGAATGTTTAATTCTCGAATACCGCTAAGCGAGAGATTTGACCCTCCAGCTCGGTGTCCATCGCTGGGGGTTCCTGGGAGTTTAAATGTACCGCGGCGTTTTCTGTCTGTCGGGTTGTATGATTAGATATTTCTTGTCTTCGATTGTTATTAAATTGCCTTTTCCGACACTCCGTAATTACATGACCCTGTTTCTTACAATAATTACAAAACCTTGACTGATTTGCATGTTGAGTCGTGTTTGGTTGAATATGGCTTTGATTTCGATTTTGCGTTTGAGATTGACGGAATTCGTTCGGAGGTCTGTACTGCTGTTGATTTCGATAAGGGGTTTGATTTGAATTAGAAACTTGAACGTTATTAATAACTCTACTACGATCGGGACCGGCCAATCTTGATCTACATTGTGACGACTCGTGATTTGTTCTACCGCAAATGGTGCAAGATCTTCGCTTAACATATCTATGCATATCTAAAGCTCGTTCTTCTGCGACGGCTGCGGAATACGCGGAATTTAAATTGTCAAAATCTTTCCATCTCAGCATTTGAGAAATTTGCGGACAACTGTGGTAAACAAATCGATTTAAGGTCGTTTCTTCCACGGATTTCTTTTTTCCTGGAATTTGTAGAGGATCATCCGAATATTGTTGTATTGCGCGAAGAGCTCTCGAGGATAAAGTTAATAACCTTTGATAAAAAGCGGTAATACTTTCAGAATGATACTGTTTACTATTACTTAGTTCTTCCATTATTTGACAATAGTGTTTTTTATCTTGAAATAATAGTTTAAGCCGTTCCTTTAATTCTGTCCAATTACGAAAACTTTGAAGAGTAAGTTGTTCTTTAGCATTTCCAGAAATTTGTGAAAGGATGAAATATAACAAAGGCGTTTTTTGTCTCTCCGAAGCGAGTTCATCTGCATTATTGCAATTGGCTATAAATTGTCCGAGTTCGTAACGGTTACCAGAGAATTCTTTTGGAATTAGTTTACATAGAAATGATATTGGGTACTCGGAGGAATTTGTGGAATTTGAGGAAATAACTGGAGATGGAGAAGCCATCGTAATCTGAGTACAAAAGGCGATTACCAAGCAACAAAATCCAAAGATGTATGTACCTGTCGTCTACCAGTGAAGTGCGTGAAGTTCCTGTGCGTGCCAGCGGTTGACTTCCTTCTCTGAGGGGACTGAATCCGTAGAATCTTCCGGTTAACACTATTGTTTCCCGTCACGATAAAAATCCGTAGGTGGAGAACACTTTTGATAAAGTCTGATTATTCTTTCACCAATGACGGGTCCTACCGACTGCGCCAATTTTGTGTCGTGATCCCGAAATGAATAAGAACAGGTTTGGAAGAATGTTACTGGTCTTTATTTTACTCTTTACGATGTCGACGGTTTCAAGCTCAGATAACTTCTGCAGTAAGGATGCTGGAAAAAAGGGGAGAAGGATGTCTTTGGAGTAGGGGGATTGTAGGGGAGTTGTAGGAGAGGAAAAGTGAAAGTAGAGAGTTCAAGTAAGGGATGGTCGCTGGTCAGGACGTCTGGTTTTCGTCTACGTCAAGGACGGCTCAAGGAATACGGTTGTATGTAATAGGAGGACGGAAAGAGAGAGAAAGAACTGGAGAGGATGGTTGAGATTTATGATCGGGGACAACCCTGCGTTGGGAAAACTACTGTCGTACATGTGGCCCTTATTGTAAGGAAGACTGCTAGAGCAGGTATAAGTTAGCAAAGGCATGCAGTATCTGACACTTAGTTGAAAAAATATTACGCAGAAAAGGAAATAAAGTATATGTAAAATGGCTGGGAATGGACGCATCACATAATTCGTGGATAGCTAAAACGAATATACTTTAATTATATTTTTTCTATTCGTATTTTAATTATGATAATTAATTTTTTCTAAACGACTATACTTTATATTGCGATAATTCTGCTTCAATTTCATTTTTCTGTAGGAATTGTATGTAATGTTGTAATAAAAAAAAATACAAAAGAGATATTCTCAAATAATTTTATTTTAATGAAGAGTAAAAAATGCGAGCGACGTGTGCAAAGCTTTCGTGTCAGCATTGAAGAAGGACGGTAGCCCCCGAACAACTTGCAGACTGACTATTTAACATGTATAAGATAGACAGTACATTATAATCCACATTCGTCTTTACCGCGTGGTAGTGGCTGAATCGTTTCGGAGTCCACCCCAATCGGTACATTGCCACAACTTTTTCCGCGAATGAATTGACATTTTCTCGACCATTTTTTATGTTCTATCACCGGATCATCTTCTGTTTCCCATTCATCCAGTTGTAAGCCACACTCGAAACACTTCACCCAATCCTCCAAATGTATGTAGAAAAACCCTGCTGCGGCAAGATCTTTAGGATTGACAATATCATTATATCCCCAGTTGTCAAAACTCTGAAGTCTCTCATATTCAAAACGATAATCATGCGGTTGGTCTGGTAGGGATATTTTGCGAGCGAAGGACATCATATAATAAATATAGTCCGTAATTCATATAATATGTTTATTGAGCCATTCGCGAAATGTTATAACTTCGCTTAAACTACAATGATTGTGCTTCGATGAGTAACAGTGAAGCTGACATATATGATTATTAGTAACATTATATCCAGGATAATTTATTAATTCTTCATATTTTGGACAACCAAATACTTCTAAATTTACCGATTGTATTCCTAAATGTTGCAATAGTTGTTTTTCAAACGATCCTCCTTTGTAAGCAACTAAAGGATTCTCATAATTAGAAACAAAATTTTTTATCACATCATATATATCTGCTTGTCTGTATTTTTCATGTCCAAAATCCTTGAATGGAATTCCGTGTATGTAATTTCTAATGTAAGTAACAGTTCTTCTGTCTGCGTATGACAAATCGGAAAAATCCATGTTCAGTTTAAAATCGGCTTTTTCAAATGAACCATCATGCATATTTATTATTGCCAACTCTTCGCATAGAAATTTTTTGCCAACCATGAATCCGTCCAAGTCCAGGATTTGCATAATTTGATTCATCTAAATAAAAAAATAAAAAAAGTTTTTAAAAAAAAACAACGTTTCAATCATCTTGCTACCGCACGGTTGTTAACAAAATATTCCTTTCAACTTTGATTTGATATCATTCGTTAAATTTCCAGTTCTCAAAAATATAATTACACTTTGCATCCAACGATGCGATGTTCGCCCGTTTCGATGATGTTCAATATCGCGGACGGGGAATTGATCACCGGCCATCGCGCCACAACTTGACTAAATCTTTTCGTGTAAGTGAAACATACACGACTCGTTGTGTCGTTTCGCATTAAACGTACCACCAATGTTTTCAGCTCGATGGAGAAATGATCGCTCAAGTATGAATTTATAACGTGAGGCCAAGCTAAATTTTCAACGTTGGTGCTGTCATTTCATCTTTTTTCCTCGATACATTCATTCCACAAGTCTAACGGACAGTATGCGAAAACCGTCACGTATGGAACAATGAAGGATCTTACATGAAACAACACCAAAGATATCGCTTGAGCATCCGTTGATGCGCCACGGTATAATTATGAATACCGAATAACTTTTACCACGATAAAACGCTTGCAACGATGGAACGTTTGCGAAGACTACAATTCACATTCCATCGTGTCCTATTTATTCGTTCCTACCCTTAAAGACAAGGGTGATGACTCAGCAGCTCTGCCCTTGGCCTAAATGACGTAAGAAAGAAGGGGGCGGTGCCTAACAGCTTTGCCCTTGGCCTAGATGACGTAATGCGTGTGCAATACCAAAGGAGTATAATCTTTCAGAGGGATTGTCCCCCTCCCCGTGAAAAAATATGATGTAATATATGCTTGCGCAATACCGCTCTGCGGTACCACCCCTTAAGTAATGACTCAGCAGCTCTGTCCTTGGCCTAGATGACGTAAGAAAGAAGGGGGCGGTGCCTAACAGCTTTGTCCTTGGCCTAGATGACGTAATGCTTGTGCAATGCGGTACCGCTCTCCCGTGAATTGGAAAGTTCCTCAGAACCGCCTGAATTGGGAAGTGTCACAGAACCCCCCTATATATCCTACTCAAGTCGGGTACGTTCAAAATGTCCGAGAACTTGTACAAAAAACACAAGATGTAACGGGCCAAAACACAGCCCGTTTTGGCCTGAGAAGTACAATAAAGATTTCAGATGAAAACTGATGAGTTTCCCTTTGTAGTTGAATAGATAGCGAGATTCACATATAGCGCCGTGAATCCCGTAGATAGGTGAATCGAACTATGTTTACTCGCGAAAACCGGTCAAGAGACGCGCGACGTTTACCGTGAGAGAGAGCAAGAACGATTGCTTTAGATCGACCAGCAGCGAGAAGTTCTCTCTCACCGTCGGGGCGATGACTTTGCGATACGAGCCGCTGGGCCAATAGAAACTGTATTAGCCCAGTCGATAATCGATCCGACGGCGATGGCCTATAGCGCGGCGCGCTGCTAATCGATCATTGATCCTCGCGATGTCGCAAGGATCAGCCAATACGTGGGCTGCGTGGTGGATCGTGCGTCACGATCCTACGACACGCGTGGCCAATCCCAAACAAAACTATATGTGGATACAGTTGAATCACAGTCCATGGTTGAGATTTTGAAAAAACTGGATAGAGAATTGATAGCTAATATAGAAACGCTTAAGTCTGAGGTCACGGAGAAAATGATTAGAGATATAAAAACAACAGTGACCGAAGTTAATACTGAACTAGGTAAATATGTTGATGCAATGATGGTTGACGCGAAAACTGAGATCGAGGAGAAATTAGGCAAAGACCTGGATACGGTAGTTGCCGGTATGAAGATTGAGATCGAGGAAAAATTAGGTAAAGACCTGGATACGGTAGTAGCCTATGAAAAGGATCAGATCGTGGAGAAATTGAATAGAGATCTGAAAACTGTTAAAGAGACATTAAAATCGGAGATCAGAGAAACACTCTCTGAAGAATTCAGCAAGAATATTTGAAACAATCTGTATTTATTATTACTTATTGTTATTTATTACACAATAAAATGTATATAATATATTTGTTTATAGTGTTTTTTTCAATACAATGTCAAACATTCCAAGTTCGTTGTCCTCCGATCCATAATTAATGATAATCGTGATAATGTTGATGCATACATACATCGAGATATTTTTCACACGTAGGTATAGTTACAGTTTCATTGGATTTAATGTCATTATTTGAATCGATACTTCGTCGTCCTCTAGATGATGATGATGATGATGATGATGATGAGGAATTGCGACACAATGGATTCATAATAAGAAAATATGGTCTCTCTTCTTCAGGTATATTATCCGGCATGTAGTCTAGCATCACATTGTTTAATTCCATATCTATCACGCACGATAGATTATAACGTATTTCCAACATCTTGTCGAGTATCTGAGTGTATGCTTCTTTCTTATCAAGCCATGGTAAATTCTGATTCATAAGTTTGATTGGTTCAGAATCCATCGGAATCATATATGTTGTAAGACCGATAACTACAATTACAAACTCTATTATCTGTAACAATACATTTTAATATTAATTTAATATAACTCTCATATAATAAATATTGAATGACATACCTTAATAAGCATCTTTACGATCAGTAACACTCAATATGGCATAAACGACTTCGTGATGGTGGTATAGCTAACAATGACTAGAGTGAACGACTCGATGAAGCAGTACTTATATACTAATGTGTGTGTGTTTTATGAAATCTATTTTTAGCACAGTTCCCTTACAACATATTTTACGCAACAGCATTAGTCTGTTACAACATACTATACACAATTCTATGCATTCTTCACAATCTACATCATGTCTAATTTTACAACATGATTCACCTCAGCTGTGTCATTTCTATTTTTAGAAATGATTCATATTCCCCCTCCCTACCTACCTACCTACCTACCTACCAGTATTTTTAATAAAACTTGCAATAAGAGCCTAATTGGAAACAATCGTAAAAATATCGTCGTGCCAGACGCATCTCATATCAACAAGAAACTAGAGGGGTGTTGTTGCTCGCTCGCTTCGCGAGCTTCGCAAGTAGGGTTGTCGTAGCTCGCTCGCTTTGCGAGCTCGCGAGAGGGTTAGTGGTACGGATGTTATTTGGTGTGTGACTCTCCAAGAGTCACACAAAGAACTTCCCGATTAGTTAGTTGTAGTATATTATTATCATTACTAAGTGTACGTTTTAATAAGATTATACGTTTTCAGGGAAATTCAATAGTTTTCTACTTATCAAAATGTTTGCTATATGGCGTCGCATTAAACGAACATCGCAGGCTCGTTGCTCGCTTGGTTCCTTGTTATAGCATACTAATGTTGCAAAATAAATTGTCTTAATTAGTTTTTCGCAAACGATACAACTCCTCATTATCCGGGTTTGCAGTATTGATCTTGGTTTTCTTCGATACTGTTAATTTAAATTGTCCCAAAATATATAAACCGCGCTCAATTTTGAAACTCTGCTCAGTGCCACATACAACATTTGTAAAGTTCGCCTTTCTGATTTTTTAAAATCCAAACATACTTTCTCGTATGTTTGTCCCTGACTTTTATGAATCGTAATCGCTTCAGCAGGAACCACTGGAAATTGACTACGTGTGATTTGATATTTTACCTCACTCGACATATTTACTTGATTCGATATTTTTATTATTGGTGTTAAATTTTGATGAATATTTGCATTTTTCATATAATCACGATAACGAGTTCTTACTTTCACTCCTACTCTGGCCAATTGAAAATCTAACCACAATATAGACGGAATTTTAGTATTTTCTTGAAAAGTAATAAATTTTAATATTCCGCATGTGTGTGTGCTCCATTAACCAATCCGTTTTCAACATCAATGTTATTAATAATTATCATATAGTTTATATTAATTTTCAATTTAATCTCACAAGGGAACATATTCAGATGCGAAATTCGGATTTTGATAAAACTTTGGGAGTTTATAGTTCTTTGAAAAATATTTGACACGTATTTTTTTTATCGGCAACCATCCACTTTGAAGGGGTGAAAACAGCCCTCAAAGTTGGGGGTCAAAACCATATTTTTTGAGATATCTCGGAAACCAGAGGTCGAAAAAATTTGAATTTTTTTTTAAATTGTGTGTTTTTCAATGAGCAATGTAGTCGCGCAAGAAAATATTAACAAAAGTTTTTTGTTTAAACAATATATTAAAAATTTGATTTCTTTTTGTAGTTCCTCTTATTTATTGTTAGTTAATTTTAAAGTAAACTTGGGTGCGTGATCTTTGATCCAAAATAGGGGATACATGTTTCAGGATTTTCTTTTTTTTGCCATTTAACAATAATTATGCATAATGGAATATAGTCTTGCACCTGGCGTGTGGGGGAATTCTGGCTTGTTTTATCGAAATATAAGCATTTAGTATAAACGTATATAGTATTTTAAACAATACCACTGGATTACATGTCGTTTATTGTTTTATCAGCAGCTAAAGAAGGTGGCGTAGGTACCAGCGTGACGCGATGCTAATTATCGCGGCGGAGTAAGGGTATCGACTGGTATGTATAGCCAATTCTCCTGCAAATTTCTCCGGTTGTTGGGTGTTTCCTTGTTATGATTGCTGTGATATGTGCGAGCGAACGAGCGATAACATATAAGCGCCCTGCGTCAGCGAGTCCGCGCGAGAATAGATGTTCGGGTTAGCCAGTAAGCCGCGCCCGTCAATAGTTAAGGTACCGCGTTAGCCAGTAAGCCGCGCCCGTCAATAGGAAATGTACCGCGTTAGTCAGTAAGCCGCGCCCGTTAGTAGTTCATGTACCGCGTTAGGAAGTAAGGTACGTCCGCCGCCGATACACCGTCCGCTCCTCGCGATCACCGTTGTTCACTGTCCGCCGTTGTTCGCGTCCGTCACGACTCGTACCGCGTATCCTGTCTACCGCCGTGACACGTCTCCGAGTCTACCAACGTTCGGTCAACGAGGAGGGTCCGCGTATACTGTATTATACCTCCGTTATCGGCTGTGTTCTCTAATAAACCTTTGCTTTGTTTTTACCACCAGGAGTATTCATTCGCGGCTCGAAGAACCCTGTACGATCGACTGAGTCGGCTCTCTCCCAACCGGCCCGTGTTACAAAGTTCATTCAACAATGCAATTTATACGAGAGAACAGAAAGTTTCCACCGAAGAAACAAACGTAATTACACAAAAAAATTTTTTTTCGATTTTTTTAAAATAAAAAGAAAATTAAAAAAAAAATTTTTTTGTACCTTACGATGATGTTTCTGCTTACAATAATCGAAAATTATCCCAATGCAAGAGTGAGTTAATCATCTCTACTCCCGAGAATACATTTTCAAAGAATATCGATGAAAGTACAAAAAAAAATTTATATTACAATCTTTAAAATAACCAATCAGTTCAGAACGAATTATTAACTGACAAGGGAACATATTCAGATGCGAAATTCGGATTTTGATAAAACTTTGGGAGTTTATAGTTCTTTGAAAAATATTTGACACGTATTTTTTTTATCGGCAACCATCCACTTTGAAGGGGTGAAAACAGCCCTCAAAGTTGGGGGTCAAAACCATATTTTTTGAGATATCTCGGAAACCAGAGGTCGAAAAAATTTGAATTTTTTTTTAAATTGTGTGTTTTCAATGGGCAATGTAGTCGCGCAAGAAAATATTAACAAAAGTTTTTTGTTTAAACAATATATTAAAAATTTGATTTCTTTTTGTAGTTCCTCTTATTTATTGTTAGTTAATTTTAAAGTAAACTTGGGTGCGTGATCTTTGATCCAAAATAGGGGATACATGTTTCAGGATTTTCTTTTTTTTGCCATTTAACAATAATTATGCATAATGGAATATAGTCTTGCACCTGGCGTGTGGGGGAATTCTGGCTTGTTTTATCGAAATATAAGCATTTAGTATAAACGTATATAGTATTTTAAACAATACCACTGGATTACATGTCGTTTATTGTTTTATCAGCAGCTAAAGAAGGTGGCGTAGGTACCAGCGTGACGCGGAGCTAATTACCGCGGCGGAGTAAGGGTACCGACTGGTATGTATAGCCAATTCGTCTGCGAATTTCTGCGGTCGTTGGGCTTTCGGTCAAAATATACCTGGAGCCTTTTCAAATACACTGTGGATCCTTCAAATAATTTCCTTTTACTGATTGTTTATTTTTAGATTCGTTTTTACAAACATGAAGGTCAATCTGATGAACATTATAAACATTTTGATGGAAACATATCACAGCAATCATAACAAGGAAACACCCAACAACCGGAGAAATTTGCAGGAGAATTGGCTATACATACCAGTCGATACCCTTACTCCGCCGCGATAATTAGCATCGCGTCACGCTGGTACCTACGCCACCTTCTTTAGCTGCTGATAAAACAATAAACGACATGTAATCCAGTGGTATTGTTTAAAATACTATATACGTTTATACTAAATGCTTATATTTCGATAAAACAAGCCAGAATTCCCCCACACGCCAGGTGCAAGACTATATTCCATTATGCATAATTATTGTTAAATGGCAAAAAAAAGAAAATCCTGAAACATGTATCCCCTATTTTGGATCAAAGATCACGCACCCAAGTTTACTTTAAAATTAACTAACAATAAATAAGAGGAACTACAAAAAGAAATCAAATTTTTAATATATTGTTTAAACAAAAAACTTTTGTTAATATTTTCTTGCGCGACTACATTGCCCATTGAAAACACACAATTTAAAAAAAAATTCAAATTTTTTCGACCTCTGGTTTCCGAGATATCTCAAAAAATATGGTTTTGACCCCCAACTTTGAGGGCTGTTTTCACCCCTTCAAAGTGGATGGTTGCCGATAAAAAAAATACGTGTCAAATATTTTTCAAAGAACTATAAACTCCCAAAGTTTTATCAAAATCCGAATTTCGCATCTGAATATGTTCCCTTGTCAGTTAATAATTCGTTCTGAACTGATTGGTTATTTTAAAGATTGTAATATAAATTTTTTTTTGTACTTTCATCGATATTCTTTGAAAATGTATTCTCGGGAGTAGAGATGATTAACTCACTCTTGCATTGGGATAATTTTCGATTATTGTAAGCAGAAACATCATCGTAAGGTACAAAAAAATTTTTTTTTTAATTTTCTTTTTATTTTAAAAAAATCGAAAAAAAATTTTTTTGTGTAATTACGTTTGTTTCTTCGGTGGAAACTTTCTGTTCTCTCGTATAAATTGTGTTTGGGATTGGTCACGCGTGTCGTAGGATCGTGACGCACGATCCACCACGCAGCCCGCGTATTGGCTGATCCTTGCGACATCGCGAGGATCGATGATCGATTAGCAGCGCGCCGCGCTATAGGCTATCGCCGTCGGATCGATTATCGACTGGGCTAATACAGTTTCTATTGGCCCAGCGGTTCGTATCGCAAAGTCATCGTTCCGACGGTGAGAGAGAACTTCTCGCTGCTGGTCGATCTAAATCAATCGTTAATTAGCATCGGTACGAAAACGTCGCGCGTCGTTGCACCCGGTTTTCTCGGCTAGTTCGATTCGAATCTCGCTAAATTCTCAGCTACGCTGCTGTGAATCATTAAGTCTCACCAAAGTACATTGTTCTGTTCTTTATTCGCTCTAGTCAACTTTACAATTTGGCTAGAGATCTGTACATAGTTTGTATAAAGTGTTTTGTCGCGACTAACCGCAAGACGGGAATAAAGTGTGCTCGTCCAAATTCTGTGAGTGTTCTTATCCCGTCCAGTCCGTAACATTTGGTCCTTCGAGCCGGATACAGTGCTGCAGTTCACTGGAAAATTTACAAAGTGATTTTTTAACCGTTGTGCGTTTGAAATCGCGAATCAAAAACAATGGCTGACCTTGTCAGTAATCAGCAGCTCATCGGCCAACGGATTTCCAGACTCGTTTCAACCATCAAAAAACGGGGAAAGGCCAACATTTCGCTGGGATTCCTGCAAGCTGGCCTGACTACCCTCCAAGAATTATGGTCTGATTATCGAGAGGGAGATTCCGCCATCAGAGCCGCTGCTGAAAGGGATCAGAAATTAAGAGAAAGTGCGTACATCAAGGAAGACGAGTACGACGATGTGCAACAGATCCACATGGAACAGTACGAATTGCTGCAAGACATGATTTCGGACCTCAGGGCCTCAGCTACCGTTAGAGAATCTCCAAATTCAAACGCAACGGTCGGCGAGACGGTCACGCAAAGGTCGATCGGAAATCAACGACTTGTCGCGCAACGACTCTCCCGCGTTCTGGTCAACTTGAAGAGGAGAGGGAAGGCTAACATCACGCTGGGAACACTTCATGCTTGTCGAGACAGCATTGCAGAACTCTGGGATGACTACTGCAAGGGTGATTCCGAAATCAGAGCAGCCTCTCAAACTGATGCTACCCTGAAGAAGAGCCCTTATCTCAGGAACGATGAATTCAGCACTACTCGACTGAATTACTTCGAGCAGATCGAATCTTTACAAGACTTGATCGACGAACTCAAGGCTGCGGCGACCGTTACGAAGTCGGCGACTTCAAATTCAACTGTCGTCGACGCTACCTCTGCAAGGTCACGCGCTGCGCTGTCAACATCTTCACTTCCAACGTTCGCGGGTCACATCAAGGACTGGCCAGCATTTCGCGAACTGTTTACTTCACTTGTCGCAAGTGACCCATCGCTGTCCTCACTGGAACGTCTTCATTATTTGAAGAAGTGTTTGCAAGGCGACGCCGCTACTCTCATCACGCACGTTGAACCGCATTCATCTGACTTCCAAGTGGTTTGGGAAAAACTGAGCCATCTCTACCACAATCGCAGGCTTTGGACACAAGCCCAATCTGCAACACTGACCGACAGGATGTACCAGGCAATACACGGTCATCCTGATGGTCCAAACTGGCAGCTGATCGGAAGGAGACTTGAGCTGAAATTAAAATTCTGGGATTACGAGGTGAGCACTATCACTCGTGGTCTAGTTTATGCACCGTACCTTGCAACCAGATGCCAGTACCAACTCGGCAAGGTGGAGGAGCGTCACCACCCACGTGGCTCTCGCTTCCCCAGGAGGGTCAACGACGTTGCTGATCTTCTGCCCGAAGCGGAAACACATCCTGAGGCTGGACCTAAGTCGCAGGAGCTTCAAGAGCTCCTCATGGCGGGCGGGACTCCACGTCGCAAGTGGGCATCCCGCTGCAGGAGTCGTCCGGACAGGATTTCCACCTCCTTCTTTGGCAGCAACTGGTTTTCTTCCTCGGACTGCTGTCGATGCACCGCTTCCACATCTCGCTGATCCTCTGCGTTCCTCGAGTCCGCTGCGCTCGACGGAACATCCCTACCGGGACTCTATTCATCTGACTACAGTCAGATTAACACTTCTCACTGGGACTCTGCGTTCCTCGAGCCCGCTGCGCTCGACGGAACATCTCTACCGGGGCTCTACTCCTCTGAATGCTGTCAGGTCACCACTTCTCGCTGGAACTCTGCGTTCCCCGAGCCAGTTGCGCTCGACGGAACATCTCTGCCGGGGCTCTATTCCTCTGACTGCTTTCCAATCACCGCATCATCAACACTCTGGAGTTCTGGGTTCCCCGAGCTAGCTGCGCTCGGCGGAACATATCTACTTCATGTATCCCCTCCGGCTAAGTTGTGGGTCGAAGCTGCCCACAAACGATGCCAGCATGGGGGGACACAAACTCCTTTTGCAACTCTATTACAGAATCGCTGGAGCCATAGCCGTCTTCCATCAGAGGGCTTGATCCGCAGGACGGGGGGGCTTCCACATTACTCGTGGGCCTCCCACTCCAGGAGTCCTCTGGATGGCTACTTCACCTCCGAGCTGAAAGGAGTCGGCAGATGGGACTCGCTCATCTCTCACAGCTACTTCGGCATCAACTGTCTCTCTCGCTCTGACCGTTGTCGGAACATTACAGCTACTCTTCTCCGGAACTCTGGATTCCCCGAGCCCGCTGCGCTCGGCGGAACATCTCCGTTGTACGTATCCCCTCTGGCGAAGTCGTGGGTCGAAGCTGCCCACAACCGACGCCTGCAGGGGGGGACACAACCTCCCCTGGCAACGCCACGCCAGGAGTGCAGGATCCTCCGCGGTCGTCAGTCGGTAAAATTCTGTATCGTTCGTGGCACCGTTAGTTTACTCTGGAAAGGGCAAACTGCCCGACCTAAAATCGAAAAATCTCCAGTTAGCGCTAATCACGTCTTCTCTTGCAGATCTGGAAACTATTATGTTCCACCTACGCACCTTCGATCCAGGCAGGATCGTGGTCAGCGGAACTCCAGGGAAAGCCTCTCCTGGAAATCGAATCTCACTTTCTCTTCACTCTTTGAAGAAAGCTGTAAAGCTGCCATCTACGCAGCCAAGCACCACCTACGCAGGATCATCGAAGAGCAGTTACGGTACTTCGAGGAGCTGACCACGCTCCTGACTGGTATCGAAGCTTGCTGTCTCTTTAAACTTGTACTCACGTTCACAGACGACTCCGAGGATCCAGTAACTCTAACGCCTGGGTACCACTTGATCGGGGAACCGCTCACTGCTAGCCCCGAGCCCAGCCTCGAGGACCTCCCATCATCTCGTTTATCTCGGTGGCAATCAATCCAGCAGATACAACATTTTTGGAAGCTCTGGTCTCGGGAGTACTTAAACTCTCGTCAAACTCGAGGCAACGGCACAAGTACAAGACACGAATCAAAGCCGGAGTCCTCTGTCTTCTCGAAAGTGATTAATTCTTCCGCCTACTCAATGGCCTCTCGTTCGCGTGATACTCGTGCACCCGGGACCAGACGCTTTCCTTCGAGTCGCTACAGCCCGCACTGCCAAGTCTCAATTTCTTCGTCCGGTTCACGAATTAAGCCTCTGCTGACACCGACGATGCTGAGACGAATGCTGGAGGGGTCCCCGAGGCAGGCTTATCACGTGGTGCTCCCGATTCGCACCTGCGAAATTTCAACCACACTGCTTAATTGTAGGTTAAGCATTTCACTAATTGGGTCACACACTACTTTACATTCGTCGCTCAGTGAAGTAGAGTAGTTTTCACTCACCTCATTGTCCAACTGCATATGAATTGTACTCTTCTCGTCAATACTCATCACTGTACATTTTCCATTTATTCACTCGCGTCTCATTGTTTATAGCTTCGGTTACTACGCCGCGCGTTTCCGACCCATTCATCCTTCTCAATTTCGTCAATGAATGACGAGGCGGGCGGAATGTTTGGGATTGGTCACGCGTGTCGTAGGATCGTGACGCACGATCCACCACGCAGCCTGCGTATTGGCTGATCCTTGCGACATCGCGAGGATCGATGATCGATTAGCAGCGCGCCGCGCTATAGGCTATCGCCGTCGGATCGATTATCGACTGGGCTAATACAGTTTCTATTGGCCCAGCGGTTCGTATCGCAAAGTCATCGTTCCGACGGTGAGAGAGAACTTCTCGCTGCTGGTCGATCTAAATCAATCGTTAATTAGCATCGGTACGAAAACGTCGCGCGTCGTTGCACCCGGTTTTCTCGGCTAGTTCGATTCGAATCTCGCTAAATTCTCAGCTACGCTGCTGTGAATCATTAAGTCTCACAAAAGTACATTGTTCTGTTCTTTATTCGCTCTAGTCAACTTTACAATTTGGCTAGAGATCTGTACATAGTTTGTATAAAGTGTTTTGTCGCGACTAACCGCAAGACGGGAATAAAGTGTGCTCGTCCAAATTCTGTGAGTGTTCTTATCCCGTCCAATCCGTAACAATTGCATTGTTGAATGAACTTTGTAACACGGGCCGGTTGGGAGAGAGCCGACTCAGTCGATCGTACAGGGTTCTTCGAGCCGCGAATGAATACTCCGGGTGGTAAAAACAAAGCAAAGGTTTATTAGAGAACACAGCCGATAACGGAGGTATAATACAGTATACGCGGACCCTCCTCGTTGACCGAACGTTGGTAGACTCGGAGACGTGTCACGGCGGTAGACAGGATACGCGGTACGAGTCGTGACGGACGCGAACAACGGCGGACAGTGAACAACGGTGATCGCGAGGAGCGGACGGTGTATCGGCGGCGGACGTACCTTACTTCCTAACGCGGTACATGAACTACTAACGGGCGCGGCTTACTGACTAACGCGGTACATTTCCTATTGACGGGCGCGGCTTACTGGCTAACGCGGTACCTTAACTATTGACGGGCGCGGCTTACTGGCTAACCCGAACATCTATTCTCGCGCGGACTCGCTGACGCAGGGCGCTTATATGTTATCGCTCGTTCGCTCGCAGAACATTGTACGGTTCTTCTATTCACGCGGTAGCGGTGCGAAGGTGCAGGTGTGAGCGGGATGGTAGTTTGCTTGCCACTTTCGCAACTGAGCGTCGGGGATTCCCGATGTCTTTCGACTCTCGAGCGGGTCAGAGTCCCGGGTGCTTTCGCCTCCCGAGAAAGGATGTCCTGCGGCTTTCGCGACTAGACAAGGGCGACCACTTTCGTATGTCGCGGAAGGGTCTCCCGGTTTCTTTCGAAGTCCGGGCCTCGGAATCGTGGATCGTGGATAGGTGCAGGAGTGTTCTTTGCTGGTCGCTTGGTCAGGCGTGGTATTGCCACATCTGCTCATGCTTCGGCTCAGAACGATTTTTCCGGTATCGGCGTGCCGTATTTATACTGCTCCCGGTTCGTCTTGACTCGCGAGAAACTGCGAGCTCGCGGTGGCCGCCTTGCGGCCGCCGCGCGAATTGGCGTGTCGCGATCTCGCGTCGCGCCGCGGTTTTCGTTTGTTAGCCTACGTTCAGGGGCGACGTGTCTCGCGTCTAATGCGATCGTCACATCCCCCTCTTTCTTCGGGGCGCGAGACTTTCCCCTGCTCTGTTTGCGGTTTTTCGCTAGTCTATATTGTGAAACATAACTTTATTTCTTGTTACAAAATACGGCATCTAGTCTAATGCTATGTAGGAACTTTTGTCTTATAACTAGGAACACGTGAGCACTTAATCTAACTTATGTATGTCTAACTTATATTTAGTTGCCTCTTGGGTCCTCGTGGCGCCTGTATCGGATGTATTGTACGCCCTCCGCGTGCATCCGGATGAGGATCCAGCCTCCTGTAACTGGGAGGCGGTACGCGTGCCTCCATCGCAGGTTGTCGACTCGTACTAGGTACGAGTCCGGGGCCTCGGCTGGTACGACGTGTTGGGGGAGGGATCGTCGCTGTGGTTGGCTTTGGGTGGGCGGTGGCAGGGGGGGTGCTGGCCTCGGTGCTGCTTGGTCGGATGGTGGGGGGTGTGCTGGCCTTGGTGCTGATTTGGTGGGCGGAGGTGGGGCGGCGGCTGGCCTTGGTGCTGATTTGGTGGGCGGGGGTGGGGCGGCGGCTGGCTTCGGTGTTGCCTGGGCTGGTGGGAGCGGTGTGCTGGCTGGCCCTGGTGTAGCCGATGGTCCTGCCCCGGACTGCATCGGCATAGGTGGCTGGTGCTGTCCTGGAGTTCTCCTTCTCGGCGCTGACCCTGCTCCGGCCTTGGGTAAGGCTCTTCGCTTCGGTGGCGCCTTGGTTATCGGCCGTTTTGCTCCCGCCGTTTTTGTGGCGCTCTGTTGGAGCTTGCTCCGTTCCGCCGGTGACGCAGTGCCCTTCCTTACCGGCGGGCCGGTCGGGATTGGCGGTGGTGGTGGTGATGGCGGTAATGCCGGGAGGAGGTCTGGTCGCCCCTCGTAGCTGGCGATTAATTCGTCCAGCTCCCTTAGCCCGTCTTCCAGGCTGAACTCTGGTGGGGTGGGGTCTGTGGTCTTCACCCCCGCTTTGTCCACTTTCCTCTGCTGGTCGCTGGAGGGAGCGTGGCTGTGCGAGGCTATGTTGCTCGCGGTCCCTCCTGCTGCTACTTCCATCAGCTGGTGTTCTCCTCGCGGAGGTGGCCGAACTTTTGTCGGCGGCCCGCGTGCTTTGCCTGGCCATGGTGCGGAGCCGTCCCGTATCCTCTCCCGGATTTTGGCCTCCATGGGTCGGTCGGCCTTCTCCGGCTTCATCGGGATCGCCGTTTTCTTTGTGGCCTCGTGGTGTGATCGCTTCGACATCGTTTGGCTTACTGATCTTTTCGCTGAGCTCGTCGTTGCTTATATAGCCGGTGGGGGTTTCTTCTCTCGTTTCCCCTTCTCCTGCTTCGCACGGTTTCAAGTCCTGTACGTGGACCTGGTGTTGTCGCCCTCTACCGGATTGAATTGTCACTACTGTTGGCCCTACAATCGCGCGTACTTCGAACGGCCCCGAAAATTTTGGGGCTAGTTTGGCGCAGAGGCCTTCTGCGGCAACCGATAGATGGTGTTCCCTTCGCATTACTTTGTCGCCGATTTTCGGTTGCCATTTCCTGCGGCGCAAATTGTAATGTCGGCGCTGTGTTTCGGTTGCCTGTGCTTGTGCGTTGCGGGCCAATTGGTATGCGGTTGGGAGTCGGTTGATCGCTTGTTCCCGTTGTTCGTAGTCCTGTTTGGCCGCTTCTTCTCCCGGGTGTTCGGTTACTGGACGGTCCGTGCCGTGGCTGGCTAGTTCCCGGCCGTATGTCAGGTATGCGGGTGTTAATCCCGTGGCTCCGTGTTTTGCCGTATTGTATGCGAATGTTGCTGCGGCGATGGTTCGATCCCATGTCCGGTGATTGTCAGTGGCGAACTGTGCGATGATGGTTTTTAGGACGCGATTTGTTCGTTCCACCGGGTTACACTGTGGTGTGTACGGTGGGGTTTTCCGGTGTTTGACTCCGTATCGTTGGAGTAGCGTCCGAAACTCGCGGCTTTCGAACTGGCGTCCATTGTCTGTAATTGCCATGCGGGGGCACCCATGTCTTAGTATTACGAGCTCCTCGAATGCCCGAGTGACGGCGGGCGCTGTTGCTTGTCGCAAGGGTCGGACCTCGGCCCACTTGCTGAACTTGTCTTGGATCACTATTAATGTTGTGTATCCTTGACTTGTCCGAGGTAATGGTCCAATGAGGTCCGCGGTGACGACATCCCATGGTCCTACGACCGGCGTGGTGAACATTTCTCCTGCTGGTGCCTGTTGTATGGCTTTATATTGGAGACAACTGCTACAACGTCGCACATACTTGGCTGCCTCCTGGCGCATCCGTGGCCAGTGATATCGCTGGGGTAATCGTGCGATTGTTTTGGCCGTGCCCAGGTGCCCGGCGGTTGGGTCATCGTGCATTTGTTGCAGGATCGCTGTTCGTTCCTCGGCGGGGATGCATCTTTTCCATTCCCACTCCGGTCGTAGCCCAGTGTCGTCTGGTATCCGGCGGTAGATCTGTCCCTGGTGTTGACGGTACTCCGGGTAGTGTTCCGGGTTTTCTTCCACTCCCTTCTTTATTTGGTGGTACCAGGTATCTTGTGCCTGTTCTACGAGGCCCAAATCGTCCGGTTGTCTTGAGAGTGCGTCGGCTACGAAATTTTGCTCGCCCCGGCGGTATTGTATCGTAAAATCGTATTGCTGGAGCTCTAATCCCCAGCGGGCGAGTCTTCCTGACGGATTCTCGATCCGTCGTAGCCATTGGAGGGCCTGGTGATCGGTTATCACTGTGAAGTGATATCCCTCCAGATATGGTCGCATTTTCCGAATTCCCCAGACTACTGCCAGACACTCTTGTTCTGTGACCGTGTAGTTTCTTTCTGCTTTGTTTAGTGTGCGGCTGGCATATGCGATCACTTTCTCCTCCCCGTTTATTTCCTGTGTGAGGACTACTCCGAGTCCCTGTCCGCTGGCGTCGGTCTGTAGGATAAACGGTTTGTCGAAGTTCGGGCAGGTTAGAACTGGCGCCTGTGCTAATTGAGTCCGGAGGGCCTCGAACGCGTTGTTCTCTGTTTCTCCCCATTTCCAGCCTCTGCGTTTTTGCAGTAGCTGATGTAATGGTTCCGCGGTGTTGGCGAAGTGTGTTATATACCGACGATACCACGATACCATACCTAGAAACCGGCGGAGTTCTTTCACGCATCCCGGTGCCGGTATGCTGCGTATGGCTTGTACTTTTTCCGGATCTGTGCGTACGCCCTCGCTTGTTACCACATGGCCCAGGTATCTTAGTTCGGTCCGGCCGAAGTGGCATTTCTCCGGGTTGATGCGTAGTTTTGCTTGTTGTAGTCGTTGTAGTACCTCGCGTAGATTCTTTAAATGTTCCTCGAACGTTCGGCCGAGAACAATGATGTCGTCGAGGTATGCAAACGCCTTTGGTTCCAGTTGTGGCCCAATAATTGTATCTAGGAACCGTTGGAACGTTGCCGGTGCGGAGTGTAAGCCGAATGGCATAACCTTGAAGTGGAACAGCCCTCTTCCCGGCACGGTGAATGCCGTAATCTGTCGGCTATTCGTGTCTAGTGGCACTTGCCAATACCCATTTGCCAAGTCGATGGTGGAGATGTACCGAGCCCCTCGTAATTTCTCTAACGTTGCTTGTACCTGGGGCAATGGGTAGGCGTCTTTCTCGGTTACGTTGTTGACTCGTCGAAAGTCAATACAGAATCGGGGTTTTCCGTTTGCCTTCCGTACTATTACGACAGGGGAGCTCCACGGACTTGTGGATGGCTCTATGATTCCTTCTTGCAGCATGCGGTCAACTTCTTCGTTGATTATTTTCTGCGTTGCCGGGTTACGTGGTGTGTACCGCTGCTTTATCGGTTCGTCTGTCTTTAGGCGGATACGGTGTGCGGTTAGGTGAGTTGTACCTTTGATTTCGGCGAATTTTGGTGATTCTTTTGCCAATAATTCCCTTAGCTGGCGGTCTTGTTCTGGTGTACACTTTGCCAGTCCCTCTGTGTCTAGTGTATCTAGTTCCTGTTGGAGGGACCAGTTTTGTGTCCCGACGGTAATTTGCGTCCCCAGCGCGCTGAGTGCGTCTACTCCTATGAGCATGGGCTGGGCCAGGGATGGTAGCACTGGGCATGTGATTTCCAGTGCGTCTCCGCAGAGGTCTATGACTACTTCCATCTCCTCGTTCATCTTGACCATGGTTCCGTCGGCGATTCGTACCGTTGTTTCAGCTGGTACTGTTTTTGCTCCCTGTCGTTGGCACCATTCGGCGACGTCTTGGCGTAGATACGACCGTGTTGCCCCCGTATCTAGTAGCGCCCGGAAGCAACGGCCATATGCGGTTACTGGTATGAATATTCGCGTATCTCGACCTAGTTCGGTTGAGGCGTTCTGTAGTTCGGTCGGATGGTGCCCCTGCCTCCGACTCGGTTCCCGTTTCCCGTCACCGAATTACAGGTGCACCTGATTGTAGTGATCCCGGGTGTGCCGCAGTACGAGCAGAAGAGTTTTGTCGGTCTGCGACACTCTAGTCGCTGGTGCTCCCTCTGTCCGCACCTCCAGCAACATGTGGCCCGGTCGTATGTGTTCGTCACTTCAGCTGCGTCGTTGGAGATTGGTGTTACCTTCCGTTGTCGCTTCTCTTCTGCGATTGTATCTTCTAGTTCGTCTGTTCGCTCGAGGAGTTCGTCTGTCGATTTTATGTCTGCTCGGCGTATGAATTTTCTGAGTTCAGGTAGGAGATTTCGGTATGTTCTCTCCAGCTGCATTTCGCTAGTGTACCCTCCATGTCGACGCATCATGGTCTCAAGGTCTCCTGCGTACGTTCGCGTTATCTCCCCTGGTTTCTGTACTCGGTCCCGTATGTTGTCCTCCAGGTCAATCAGTTGGTTCCGGGGTAAGAAATTTTTGTGGAAGGCTTTGAGGAAGTCCTCCCAGGTTCCCCATTTCTCGTACTGGTTCCAGTACCATTTGAGTGCTTCTCCTCGGAATACCTCGGCTAAGCACGGGAGTATCTCCTCTGGTTCGACTTTGAAGCCTCTGCGGAGGTCCTTGAGTCGATCGAGGAAATCTTCCGCTCCCTTTCCTCCGTCGTAATGAGTGCCCCAGCGGCGGACCCGTTCCATGATGGGTTGATTCTGGCTGGGGGTAGCGGAGACATCGGCCACCGGTGGGTTGTCCTTCTTTTCCATTGTCTCGCGGACGTGGGCTGCCACTCGTGCTCGTAGTTCGTCCAAGTTGCCTTCTGCGCTGATTCCTCGGTGGAAACTTTCTGTTCAATCCCATGGTTTGAATCTCGAACGTTGCGTCTTCCCGGATCATGCGATCGATCCGGCACCAATCGCGTGCGACCCCGCCTGCCGTTTCGAAGAATATTTAAAGGCCCTCCCTTGGCGGAGCGGTCTCTTTTTCGCTGTACAGTTCTTCAACCACGGTCGTTACTAGCTTCACGTATTTAATCAATTGCGCTTTATATTCTTATTCGAAAAGTCGGTTCAATCTACTAGGATCAATTTCCTTTTTCATCGCGATTTCGTGCATCTGCCCCGCGACAAGATTTCCTACGTACGCGCAGAAGATTATCTGTCCGCGGCGACCCTCACTAAGGGGCGTTCAAGATTTCCGTCTCGCGACTACAGGGCAGAAGCTAGCACGCTCAAGATTTCCGGTGACCGATCCGCCGGCGATTGTGCCACCGGTCAATTTTCGACATCAATAAAGTGCAATTGTGAATTTCACACGGAGCATCTACATCTCCCTCATTCACACCACCTCATCCTCGCCGTTCCTCGCGCGCTCATTGCTGAGCGGTCCCGGCCTCAGGCGCCTCTGACCTTCGGTCGACGCCGAACACTTAACGCGGCTACTATGAAGGAGGATCATCAGAAAGATGCAACAGGATTGGCTGATGTTAGCAGCAGTGGAAACAACAACAGCAACAACAACAACAACAACAACAAAGCAATTGCGTTCAATAAAATGTTATTAGAATTTATTATAAGTTCGTTAGACAAAACAGATGTAGAGTCTCGAACTATAGAAAATGTGAAAGCTTCTGTTGCATCGAAAGGTTACGTGAATGATCATCTTGGTAAGAAAGCAATAACTATCGATGGTGTGAAATACATACGTATGGAAAATATTGGAATAGATAATGATAATTCAACAATAAAACAGTATGTAGATTCATGCATCGATATTATAAAAACCACGCTCACTGATGAACTCCGTAAGAACGTTGATGACAAGATTGAGAATCTACGTAGAAATGTGACTAACAATGAGTTATTGTGTGAAGCTAAGCTGAATGATATTGATAAACATGTGAAACAACATCAAGAAAAGTTGAATGAGTTTGAGAAAATGGAAATACCTGTCGATTATAGGGAATTTTTTCGTGATAAATTTTTCAAGCTAGATGACTTGATGGAAGTAATGAAGCGTGAACGGAAAACAGATCGTGAAAAATTAAACGCTTTTGCTAAAAATATTGATAAATTTAACGATAGACTTTTAACCGTTGAATTTGAAATCAATAAAACTGTAACAGACCTGCACCGGGCAGGCCTGTTACTAGCAGAACCGACTATCAAGGCGCGCCGAATCAAACCGAACCGAGCCGAACTAGGCCGAACCGAACCATCGCGCACCACCGACACGCGCCCCGCGCCACGAAGCGAATACCGATGGGAACGAGTCGACAGTTTTTCCCACGCGCGTGAGAACGATCGAGAGAGCATTCGCGAAGTTCAGCACCGCACCGTCGCCCAAACCACCAAACGAACAGCTATAAAAGCTGCTACGCAACCGCGGGAGCGCCTTCTTAACTGAGACACGACTCAGATCGGATCGTTCCTGTTAATATCCTCTGTAAGTACCCGTTCCGGTGACGAACTACGTTCCACCAAACGAAATACGGCGCACCGCCATTTTGTTAACCTGTATTCCTGTTCCATGGGAGCATTCCACCGGTGACGAACTACGTTCCACCGAAGTAGAGTAAGGCGTACGCCACTCTGAAAGGCCAAGGTGTACCACTAGCCTCCTCGTCAAGGCGTACCGTCCACGAGAACGAACGACGAGCACGATGAACCATCACTCGTCGCCGTAGAACCGCCTGAGAGGACCTAGACGCACGGTGAACCACCACGTTGAAATCCGACCGACACGAGTCAGGCAGGGAACCCTCCTTCCTTCCCGAAAACGTCCCGTTCCTGTATCACACCCAGAGCACGACGTACCGTCACTCTCTTTTCGCCAAGGTGTACCACCAGCGATCTTGCTAAGGCGTACCGTCGACAAGAACGAACGACGAGCACGATGAACCATCACTCGTCGCCGTAGAACCGCCCGAGAGGATTATGGCGTATGGCGAACCGTCACGTCAAATATCCGACCGACCTGACTCGGGCAGGGATTTCCCTACCGTCCTGATTACCCGTTTACCTGTCTCGGTTACGCGTCCCGTACCTGAAAACCGCGATCTGCGCGTCCGAGAAAGTTACGCGTTCCGTACCTGAAAACCGCGATCTGCGCGTCCGAGAAAGTTACGCGCATCCGTACCTGAAAGTCGCGATCACCGAGTGAACATTCGCGAAGACCGAAACCCGGAAACCGCGCTCGCGAACTCGCCGGCAGCGAGCATGTCAGTGAAACCGCCTGTGTCGTTATTTCGAACCCGCGTACCACGTCCAGTTCCCCATCGACATTTTTCCTCTTGTTGAACATTGAACTCTGGATCGGCGAGCTATAAGGACGAAAAGGAAGTCTCCGACGTGACGACGAAACCAGGTTGTTACAAAACCATGGATAGAAAATTGGTGAACTTGAAGAATATGTTGATCGATAAAATCAATGATGCAAAGGAAACAGCGAATGCAAACAAATTGAATCAAGGAAAGTTGTTGCTTCTGGAACAAGCTGTGCAGGATATGCGTCAAAAATTTGAAACTGGTGGCTATGAAACTGATGAGGAATTAAATGAACGATTCATCGCGTACAATGATAGCTTGCACAAAAACATGATTGCATCGATTGAAGAACGGAATAAAGCTCATGAAGATTTTACGAAAACTTTGAATGAGAAATTTGATGAGATTTATACGCAAATACGGCATAACAAGGAAGAGAAATTTGTGGACAAGAAATAAAAAAAACAAAAAAAACATGAATGGAAGAGGATGTTACAACGCTACATAACAAGGAAGAGGAATTCTTTTTTTTAGACAAAAAATAAACGTGAAATAAAGAGGATGTCAAACATGAGTAAAGAAAAGGTGCAATTAGTTGATGAACTGCATGCTCCAGCAAGACGTTATTTCTCACGTAGACGAGTGATAGTGCGAGGATTCGATGATCTCTGGCAAGTTGATATCGTAGAAGTTCAACCATATGCTCGAGATAATCGAGGTCATCGATATATTCTTACGATAATTGATGTGTTCAGTAAATATGCATGGGCGGTTCTGTTGAAGAGTAAAAATGCTAACGATGTGTGTAAAGCTTTCGCTTTCGTGTTGAAGAAGGATGGTAGATCACCTAACAACTTGCACACTGATATGGGTAAAGAATTCTACAATGCGATGTTTCAAGAATATCTTAGAAAACACAACATTCATCATTATTCGACGTTTAGCACAATGAAGGCTTCAGTAGTTGAACGATTCAATCGTACACTGAAGAACAGCATGTGGAAATTTTTCTCATTGAGTGGAAAATATCGTTGGATCGATGCGCTTCCATCGCTGATTGAAAACTATAATAATAAAAAATAACGCAAAAATAATATATGGATCTTGATGTTGATCCAAAGTAATACTAGTGCTTAAAAATGAGTACCATAGCTATTAAAATACGAAGAGTAATAAGTACTATAAACACAAACGGAAATAATATGATTAAGAGTCCATAAAGAGTGGGCATACTCGTTTAACACTACGTTTGTATATTCCGTTCGTAGTTTTTACGGTCAAAACTCTTGTGACTTTATCAGCGCCGGGATGGAGCTCGATAATACGTCCCAAATGCCATTGCATTGGCGGAATGTTGTCTTCCTTCGGGATTACAAGATCCCCAATCCTTGGTTGCTGCGATGATGAAGCTCGCCATTTGCTACGTATATTTAGTTGGTTTACATACTCCTTATGCCATCTCGTTCAAAAATGCTGTTTCACCCTTTGGATGTGTTGCCATATTGACAACCTATTTGAGGGTATATGCTGTAAATCATGCTCAGGTATGCTCTTTAGCGAATCACCTATTAGGAAGTGTGCAGGGGTGAGGGCAGATGTTTCATTTGGATCAGAAGACATAGGAGTTAACGGTCGGGAGTTTAATATCGCCTCAATTTCAATTATATACGTATTTAATTGCTCGTATGTGAACAATTGATCACCAACAGTGCGAATTAAATGGTGTTTAAAGGATTTAACTAACGCTTCCCACAGACCACCAAAATGAGGTGATCGCGGGGGAGAAAAATGCCACGTGACACCTTCGTTTGTCAAATATTGTGTTACCCCACTAGCAAGAGTCTCATTTTTTAAGTAATCAAGAATACTTTTTAACTCGTTGTTTGCACCCACAAAATTGGTAGCATTATCAGAATATATATGACGTGATTTACCACGTCGAGAGAAAAAGCGTTTCAGGCAGGCTATAAACGATTCCGTGGTCAAATCACTGACCAATTCCATGTGCGCTGCCTTTGTTGCAAAGCATACAAATACGCAAACATACAATTTTACCTTTCCGCGATTTCGAAATTTCTTTTCCTTTGTAACAGACCTGTACGGTGCAGGCCTGTTACTATTAGACACGCGCCGAACACAACCGAGCGACGCCGAGGATTACCGAACGCGTCGTCCGCGTACGATGCACGATCCCCGCGCTCCAGGCCATATTCGGCGGGAAACGGACGTCGAGGTTCCGCCATCTTAACGGATACGGAAACTTGACGTCACACATCCGTTCTCCCCGCACCATTCCCCTCACCACCAACCGCCGCCTATAAAAGGCGATGTAAACGAGGCACGCCCCGCTTTTTCCAGCCTGGGCAGCATCCCAGGAACACCGTCCTACCTAACCTAGTTCCCACCGGCGTGACAGCATACACGCCAAACAGAGAGGGCAGCATCCCTCTCTGCCGCTCAGGCAGCATCCTGAGCAAACCTCTCGGGCAGCATCCCGAGAACTCCGACAGCTACCGGAGACGTCTAAATGAAGGGGCAGCTTCCTCTTCATTTACCGTAGAACCGCCACGGGATTTTCCCGACTCGTGGCATGGTTTCCCGACCACTCCTGTCTGAACCCAGTCGCCGGCACAAGCACCAGGTCCACGAATACGCGTCGCGTCGCGATGAACGATCACGCAAGGATCGTCCCTAGAATCACGGGTCCGTAAGACCGTCCATGAGACACAAGGTTACGCGAATGTACGAGCAGTGAGGCCCGTAAAATACACATACACGTTGTCGTTATTTCACGTCCCGCGCACCTCGTCCATTTTCAGCTTCAGTCGATTCTCTCGCCGGTAGACGAACCCGGCTCGACGAGTTATTCCACCACGAGAGGATACGACGCCGCGACGACTTCTCCGTCGGAAGCAGAACCGTTACATGGCGCCCGAACAGGGACCTGGTGCGAAAACAAACGCGTCGGAATAACGGCCACGTGGCAAATTTGAGGTTAACGTACGGACACCTCATCGGTCGGAAATGGAGCCTCGCGCGCGACATCCTGTGGCGGATCAGAGTGAACAATGAACCGGGTAATTGTGACAGTTTCGCGACATCTAGTGTCGATCGACCACGCCGGCCGATCGAAAGCGAGTAAAACGATTCGCAAACCCAAGTGAACCCACCAGGGCATGTCACAGGGCTCTGTACGTGTCACCAAGATACAAGTGCACCGAATCATCGCCGAACTGCGACGCCTACGCCTACCGACCACCGGGACACAAGCGGAACTCCGACAGCACTGGGAAAGCTGTGTCCGTGCACAGACGGAAGAATTGTTCTGTCTGCCCGAAAGACTGTTCAAAATGGACGACCCGAAACCAGCGGCCGGCGGGCCATCCGCGCCGAACATTATCACCGTCACCTCGCCAGATGACCCCGGAAAAAACATGGACCGTATGCGAAAGTGGGGGTGCACCACGGACGGAAAAGACCCGTATGCGTTCGTAGAACGTCTCGCGGAATTACAAGAGACGTACTGCCTCTCCGACACGGAACTCCTTCGAGGGGTCACCGAACTCGTGCGCGGAGACGCGCAGATCTGGTACCGTAACACCAGATACCAAATTAACACGTGGACGCAATTCACGCAGAAGTTCATAGCGAATTTCGCCGCGAACCAGACACAACTACAGCGGGAACGAAAGGCCCGAGAACGAGTGCAAAAACAAGGGGAGCCGTTTCATAAATACATGAACGCCCTCATCACTTTGATGAGACGAGCCCAGATACCCACCACCGATTACCTGGAAACGATATATGAGAATATGCTGCCGGAGCATACGGTCGTAATCAACCCCGCGTATGTCAAAGATTCGGACGACCTGCTGTGCCAAGTACAACGCATTGAAAGAGCACTCGAACGAAAGAACATATTGCAGAAGCAATCAGTCCGGGACACCACCGCAGTTCAGTGCGCGGGAAATTTCTCGGGAAACGGATCAAGGGGCCCGTCACAACCGGGCGACCACCGGCCCCCGCAATAAGATACACACCCCGGCCACGGCTCAAATGTCGACCAGGACGACAGAACCACGTCGCCGATGCGCTGTCCAGAAACACACCAGTACCAGATATATATCTGCTCCAGACAAAACAGCGCACCGACACGTGGTACCAGAAAAAGATCGAAGCAGTCCGCCAGAACCCCGCGTCCGTTCCTGATTACCAGATACGCAAGGGGAAACTGCATCGACACCTGTCACATCAGCTCGATTACAACGCACAAACGGCCAGTAACGACTGGAAAATATGTGTATCTGCGGGGGAAAGGGAAGCCCTCCTCCGCCAGTACCATGACGATCCCGACGCCGGACACCTTGGAATCGCAAAAACGATCGTCCGTCTGGCACAAAAATACTACTGGCCCGGTATGTTCAGAGAAGCAGCCCGATACGTTCGTTGCTGTACGAGCTGCCAGCAATATAAGACGCCACTACCACGACGACGTGGACGTCCGCGGAAAAGAATGAGTGCTGTTAACCTCTGTCACAGGCAAACAGCTCCAGATTCGCAGTGCCGATTGCAGCAGCCACTGCAACGCACCAGCGCCATGGAAACCGTACGACCACGGGTAGGGTCGAACACTAGCATTGCATGGGTTATGACGATACCGCCGCTCATGATCGACGGGCACCGCGAGCAAATGTGCCGCTCGCCATTACCAGCGGTCCTGGCGGAGACGACCACCCGGACACAACAGCAGAGGACAATCCGGCCAATCCTGGCGACGGCAACGCTCACGGGGACCACCACGAGGAACCGACCACAGGGGGTTATCCGGCCAATCCTGGCGACGGCAACGAACCCCGAGCTACCAGAGGAGGAGCAGCCGGGAAACGGGGGGCAACCAGTGGCACCGTGGCGGAGGACGCCAGGAACACCGCCCCCGATCACATACGCCGGAAGGCATGCGCCTTGCCCCACGACCTGGTATCAGCTACCCAACGGCCGCTACGTAGAGGTACCGATCCGGTTCGTAGCGAAACGGGAGTACCGAGCTTCACTCGGAGAAGAGCGTTGGATGCTCTTTTTCGACCGAAGCGGACGCCTTCGCCGATGCAAACGCCGGAACCAGCAAGTAGGTGACCGGAAGGGACACGCGCGTCGCGGCCCCCCTTCCCGCGCCGGGGAGGACGGTAGTAATTAAGTTAGGTTATCATTTACGTTAGGGTAGTATTTTCTTACGGCACCGCGACAGCAAACGCGGACCGCCGAACCACGTCGATCAATTTTTTTTTTCTTTCTCCTCGCATCGCTGCGCCATACCCGACGAGCGGGATCAAGGGTTTTTCGTTTTTTTTATTTCCAGGAAGCGGCTGCAAGGGGATCGAGTTCTTAATCATGACTCGTGCACTGACGAGCGCTGACCAGAGCGTTAGTACGATACGTGATACCCGCGAACACATGTATATACCCGTTTAGTATTAGATTTGCATGGTAATGATACATTAGTAGTATTCCTGTTATACCTAAGTGTAAGACTGTACCTGATGCCACGAAAGTGGCCTGTTTCTTTTACAATAAATGGGTGCCTCGCTCTCTTACGTTACGCTGTCCCGAAGGGGGAGGGGGGTGTAACAGACCTGTACGGTGCAGGCCTGTTACTATTAGACACGCGCCGAACACAACCGAGCGACGCCCAGGATTACCGAACGCGTCGTCCGCGTACGATGCACGATCCCCGCGATACGGAAACTCGACGTCACACATTTGTTCTCCCCGCACCATTCCCCTCACCACCAACCGCCGCCTATAAAAGGCGATGTAAACGAGGCACGCCGCGCTTTTTCCAGCCTGGACAGCATCCCAGGAACACCTTCCTACCTAACCTAGTTCCCACCGGCGTGACAGCATACACGCCAAACAGAGAGGGCAGCATCCTGAGCAAACCTCTCGGGCAGCATCCCGAGAACTCCGACAGCTACCGGAGACGTCTAAATGAAGGGGCAGCTTTCTCTTCATTTACCGTAGAACCGCCACGGGATTTTCCCGACTCGTGGCAGGGTTTCCCGACCACTCCTGTCTGAACCCAGTCGCTGGCACAAGCACCAGGTCCACGAATACGCGTCACGTCGCGATGAACGATCACGCAAGGATCGTCCCTAGAATCACGGGTCCGTAAGACCGTCCATGAGACACAAGGTTACGCGAATGTACGAGCAGTGAGGCCCGTAAAATACACATACACGTTGTCGTTATTTCACGTCCCGCGCACCTCGTCCATTTTCAGCTTCAGTCAATTCTCTCGCCGGTAGACGAACCCGGCTCGACGAGTTATTCCACCACGAGAGGATACGACGCCGCGACGACTTCTCCGTCGGAAGCAGAACCGTTACACCTTGACAAATAAGGGTCCACAATAATCTATACCCACAATTTCGAATGGCCTACTTTGTTGTATGCGATTTTTTGGCAAATTTCCCATAATATAGTTTATGTCCGAAAGGCGAGCCCTCTGACATCTAATGCACATTCGGATTATATAACGCGTGAAGTTTTTCCCATCGATGATCCAATACCTTTCTCGGACTGCATTTAATGTGGATTGCACACCACTATGATAATTTTTAATGTGATGCTCGCGAATGATTAATTTGGTAACACGGTGTGCCCGTGGTAGCAAAATCGGATGCTTTTGATTGTACTCTAAATGCGAATGATGTAATCTTCCGCCTACACGAAGAATCCCTCGCTCATCTAAGAAGGGATTTAAATTGAGAATTTTGCTGCGTTTGTCGAGCGCCTTGCCCGAGTTCAGTGTATCTATTTCTTTCTTAAACTGCTCATGCTGTAAAATCTTTATTATTTGATCGTGTGCGTGATTTAATTCTTCAACATTAATCTTGTCATTTCGAATGCATTTTTTGGAAGCATTATTATAAAATCTATAACGTCAATGTAGTAATTGTCCGTAATTCGGGCACGTTTGTTGAAAGAATTGGTGACAATAGCCATGTTTCTTCTGGTTGATGTAACCATGAAGGACCTTGAATCCATAATTCATTATTTAGGAATTCTATTGGATTTTGACCACGTGAAACAGCATCTGCTGGATTTTGTTGCGAAGGTACATGTCCCCAATCACTCGCTTGTGTAACGTCTTGTATCCTTGATACACGATTGGCTACGAAAGTTTTTAAAGTGTTTGACGATTTATTTATCCAACATAAGACAATTGTCGAATCCGTCCAGAGCCTTGTGCAACTAAATTGTATGCCAAGCGCATTTATTACATTTACGTATAATTTCGATAGCAATACTGCAGCGCATAATTCTAATCTTGGAATTGTAGTTGACTTTAAAGGAGCCACGCGCGACTTGGATGCGATTAATCGAACGGTAATAATACCATCTGATTGTCGAGAACGAATATATATACAGGCACCGTAAGCCTTTTCACTATCGTCGCAAAATCCATGAAGTTGAATTTCTGTTGCCGCTGTTGCAATAATTTTTCGTGGCATTTTGAATTGCGATAAACATGACAAGTGCTGTTTATAGTCTTCCCAATCTGAATGTATATATTGCGGGACTGACTCATCCCAATCTAATTTAGCCTTCCATAAATCCTGCATGATCATTTTGGCCTTAACAATGACAGGCCCTAATAAACCCAGTGGATCAAATAATTGCGCCGTACTTGACAAAATTATCCATTTTGTAACCTGAGAATTGTTAGTATTAATATTTGTCGAATATGTAATAACGTCGGTAGATGAGTTCCAAAGCACACCGAGCGCCTTGATAATTGAATTAGAATTTATCTCGTGTGTGTCCTTTGAGGATTTATCCACTAGACCCTTCAGTAAAGTCGGCTCGTTCGAAGCCCATTGTCTTAAATGAAATTTAGCCTTGCTAGTCAGTTTTAATAATTCGTCTCGTAATTTAACAGCTTCTTCATAGGTAGAAGCTCCAGTTAGCAGATCGTCTACATAAAAATCATTGATAATGGATTTAGATGCTAATGGATAATGCGTTCCCTCATCTTGCACTAATTGATGCAGAGCGCGTATCGCAAGGAACGATGCTGATGCTGTGCCATATGTAACAGTGTCAAGTCTAAAAATTTTTATTTGTTCGTTAATATTTTCACGCCACAGGATTTTCTGATAAGCAGCATCATCCTGTTGCACAAGCACTTGCCTATACATTTTTTCAATGTCGGCAGTCAAAACGTAATTGTGTAAACGAAAACGTATTATGAGAGAGAATAGATCATCCTGTATTGTAGGCCCCACCAATAGAACATCATTTAAAAAGAGCCCATTCGAAGTGGCGGCAGAAGCGTCGAACACTACCCTAAGTTTTGTAGTTAAACTAGATTGTTTGAATACGGGATGATGGGGCAAATAATAACCATCTGTCCTACAATCATTTTTGGTAATACCAGTCATATGGCCTAAGACTCGATATTCCTGTATAAACTTTGAATACTCTTGTTTTAAAGCAGTATTGCGAATTAGACGTTTCTCTAAATTATAAAATCTCTTCAAGGTTATTTCATATGAGGTTCCTAAATCTGATTTATTTGGTGCAAACGGCAAACGTACGACATAACGTCCTGAGGAATTGCGACTTGTATGTTCTCGAAAATGAGCCTCACATAATTCTTCCTCTTTAGAAGCAATTTTACTTGTAGGACACTCCTCAAGTTCCCAAAATTTTGCGATTTGGTCATCTATAGATGAAGTAGATAAATGGCAATTTATCGAATTCAAAGTAGGCTTGCTAGAAGGAATTGATCCAGATAAGATCCACCCCATAACAGTTTTTTGTAAAATAAGCGATTTTTTAAGTAAATAAATTTGACCAACAGATAGCAATTTATAAAATAATTCAGCGCCCAATAATGCATCTATTTTTGACGGTTTATGATATTCCGGATCAGCTAGCTGAATATTCTTCGGAATATTTATAGTGGAACAATTAATTTGTTGCGTAGGCAGATAACATGCAATTTGTGGAATTGTATAAAATCCTATTTTTGCCTTATAATTCGATGTTTTGGAAGCGATAGTAGTTCGTACGGTATATTTGATACGCGATTCCACTTGATTTATACCAAATACTGGCACATCAATGTTTGTTTTGGATAACTTTAATCTATTTGCTAATTCCTCGGTTATAAAATTTACTTGCGATCCCGAATCTAATAAAATTCTGCAATCATGTTGAACATTTTGACTGTCCATTATAAAGGCGCGTACCGTAGACAATAAAACTTCTGATGGAATAGAAGCAGTCAATGACGTATGCGATTGCTCGGTTGGAGCTATACATGAATTAGATGCTAAGCTATTATTAACATCCTCGGAGCGATGTAATAGAGTATGATGTTTGCGCTGACATTTCCTGCAACTGCCACCGTAACATTTGTTGCACGAATGACCAGCCCTTAAACAATTGATGCATAATTTGGCATCCTTTGCTACCTTAAAGCGATCGTTTACTGATAAACTTAAAAAGCGTTCACAATTTTGAATGTTATGCGAATTGCTACAGAGTTGACATTTAACGATTTTTTCTTGCGTTGAAACATAACTATGCTGCCCTGATCGAAAACTGCGCTCCTGATTTGCGACTTTATTGTTTGCCCTAGCAGGTAGTTTTGCTCTAACTGTTTCGCATGGATCTTTAACCTGTTGAGCGGCATCGTCACGAGAAAATTTCACAAGAAAGGTTAATAGATCATCAAGCTTCGGAAGATCCTCATCATTCAAGGAGCGATCCCATTCGCGACGAGTCGTCTTATCCAATTTTGAAGTGACTATATAAGTCAGTATTTCGTTCCAACTATTGACGGGTACCGAAATAGCCTTTAGAGCATTTACATGCTTTTCCGTTGCGTTAATTAATGAGCGTAACGCTATCGGATCATCATGCGTAAGGCTTGGCAATTCAAACAATGATTTTAAATGAGCGTGTATGATTCTTCGTGGTTGAGTACACCGTTTTACCAATAGGGCCCATGCTACCAAATAATTTTCCTTAGAGGCGTTTAGCGTATCAATAACGCTTGCTATTTCTCCATGTAAGGAGTGCTTCAAATAATGAAATTTTTGCACGTCTAGTAAGTCCTTGTTTTCATGGACCATTGATAGAAAAGAATCGTGAAAACTTTGCCATTCGATAAGATTACCATCAAATGGACGTAATTTAATTTTCGGCAAAATTCCACTTGATTGGACATTAGACATTTGCAGTTTCTCTAATGCTTCGGCACAAGTATAATACGAATCTTCAAATTCTATAATCTGGCTTTGGTAATCGCTTGATTCGTCGAGGGATTCGAGTTGGATAATCACACTGTGAAAATTATCGTAAAGTTCAGCTATCTTGGATTTTCGTACATTTACTGTGGCTGGCTCCATAGAATCAGTCAGCGCATTTTTTACCCTCGTTAATTGAGCCTTAATTGATGCACACTGGCGTTTAAGGGTTTTAATTTGTTCAGACATAATTTCGGCGATATTAAAAAAAAATGGACATAAGGTCAAGGACTGCGATAGTTATAGTAGAAGGATAGTAAAGGTGATTCAGAGCTTACCGAACGATGATATTACAGCCCCCGCAAGTTGTAGGGAATGCGATGGCTGCTTCGTAGACGATGTCGGACTAGATGGTGTAGAAGAGAAGTTGCACCTTTTTCCCCAGCGATGTCCTCTGCTTCGGGATTACAGGATCCCCATAAATAGGATGTCGAATGACGTCTGATGTTGGCTGCGTTGTTGGATGATTCCCGATGGACAGGAACTTCCCCAATCTGCCAATTATTGAGAGGCTGCTGCGTCTCCTCGATGCCTTCTTCTTCTGTAGTGCGTAATTTGGAATGGCTACGCTTCCGCGGTCACCTTTTCCCACTCAATGTGGTCAATGCACCAAACTTCGTCGAACACGTTCAGTTTTGTCGTTTATGCTCGTTCAGGCTCTGATCCGGCTCGAAGAACCATGTTGTGGCGTCACCATCGTCGCGAAAATTGTAGTGATCGCGATGTGACGCGTGCTCGCACAGTTTTTAGGAATTATGCGAGCTGGTTTAACGTTCTCGTGATATTTATCACGGCAATAATCGAAACACTGTTTGGTAACAATATATGTATTTAACAAGGTAGAATAGTTACTTGTACAATGAACGAGAGCGATGTTAATAGAGCGATGGTTCGATAGAATCTGAAGAAAACTGCAGAAGTCAGAAAAACGCGACTAGAGAAGTTCCCTCCACGGATAGGGTTGTATAGTGGGGAGCCAATAAGCGCATTTACCACGAATTGTTACATTGTTCCAAATATAGACGTTCGGAAAAGTCGGTCCACGTAAGACGACACCAAGTCCCGAGCATCTCTAAACCGTCCCATAAATTACGGGTCCCCTAGTGCGACAAGTGGGCCTATGCTACGTCACGTGCCATCGAGTCCGGTACAGCCGAGCTGATTTTCCCATGAAATCCGCTGACACTAAACAGTCGTACCCTGGTCGTAAAGTAATAAATTTGCTAAAGAGGCAATAGGAGACTTTTCTCAAAGATGACCTGAGCTAATGCGACCGTAGCGTAAACCCAGACTGAAATTGAAGCTGGCGACGCAACAACCTTATTAGCGAAACACAAATACCAAGTGTCGATAACATAATGAAGAGTTGAGTATTGCTATCCCTACCATTCAGATTGCAACAAAAGAATCTTCACAATGACAGACAAATAATCCTTGGGCTCATCAGATGTACATCGAGTGTAATAAGTCTTTTAGAATAAATTTTTTACCAATCAGCATGTAAACAATCTTTAAAAACTATAATAATTTGTAGTAAGTTCAATTTATGCTGTAATGCCCCCAAGGAAAAGTATTAATTAAATCTGTACAAATATATCGCTTATCATCGTATGGACTTAATGCCAATTTCATTTCCGATACTGAATACACCTGATGCTGTACTGATATTATATGTTTATGATTAATACTTTTTTCGATACATTTTGTAAGACAATTCATTTAATCTGTGAAACTTATACTCTTAACAGTAACATTAGTTCGGATACCTTTTATTTTTTTCGTTTCACAACATGTATCATTATCATCACGCACGCGAATAGCATACATTTTTGAGCGAAGACCTACAAACTCTGTCATAATTTTACCACCGCTCTCATCCTTCATCAATCCTAGTACTTTTTTGTTTGCTATAGGAACATCATACACATTGTTTACATTATAATTACTAGTGTCATATTTATGAATATCATGTTTCAACATCTTATACGCATCATCGCAAGTAATCTCATATATTAAACTGTCCGTGTACAAAATCTTACCCATTTTGTTGGAAATTGGGCAACATATAATCGTAATGAAAGCTGTACAAGTGTGGTCTTGATATATCAAGCACAGACATGCCTATATACATAGGCTTGTAAAATTTAACAATCATTTTTTTCATCTGAACAGCTACAAAATCCTCAGAAAAAACTGTGCAACTGTGGAAATTTGGTCTAGATATTAATCGTTCGACGCCGTATCGTCCGTTCCATCGAGACATTAATTGCACATTAACATGATTTCGAACATTTTCCATTGTTTTTCCAGATACCGCATTATTCATTAATTTAAATAAATTCTTTGAAAACTCATTGGTTGCGTTTGTGCGTAATGTAGTGTTCAAATCAATATAGCTGCGCAACCATGGTGACTGTTTAAACTCTAGAATTCTATGAATTTTTCGTAATTTCAGGTTATGCTTCAAACATTGTTGCAGATATCGATAGTGAACAACGTATCGCTCCTTATCGTGAAGCTTTGCCATCAATTTTTTCTGATTCGAACCAACCGTCGATGTATAGTGATTTGGACAAAATGGAAGATCGGAATGAAGATCATGTATTTCGCGCGGATACTCTATATCCACTTCCACAATGTATCCTACGGGGCTGTCAATTGGAATTGATTGAATATCAAAATTATTTAACTGATCATCATCATCATTAATCCATCGAAACTCTCTGTGCGGTAGAGGTTGTGACATAGCCCAACCATACAAATTGTTAACATCAAAATACATTAGATATGTGGATGGCTTATTAGGATCATATGTAGGTAAATACTTATTATTCGCGATCGCATATCTGTGAGAACATTGACTCAATCCACCGAGTATTCCTCGTTCCACGAACAAAAGCATGTCTACATCAGTGAATAATTCCAATTCGACACCAGTCGTTTTTAACATTACGTCCCATGCGAAACAGGGGAGCGTGTAATAATGCGCCGGATCAAGTTTATAATTCTTGAAACATTCGTTGCGAAAATTTTCGAAAACATCAGCCAACAACAAAATATCCACTTTTAAGTACAAATCACTATACTGTCCCAAGGTTTTTATACTAAACCGTGACCAAACCGTATTCGCATGATGATAATCAATGTCTGTAATCTCGCTGTCGTTCAACTGATTGTAAAATGAATCGTGAGATGGTAAACATGTATCATTTAATTTATCATATGTTGATACATAGTCATATGGAAACACACCTTTTCTGGTTAACAGGTCAAAATCATTATCGGATAGATGTGTAAATTGACTTCGTAAAACATTTAATTTATTTTTATCTAAGTATGATGACAGCTTCTCAAGACTAGAATTCAAGAATTTGAGTGAATCGATAAAACGAAATTTTATAAACCGTACATTGATTGTCTTACCATCAATAATATTATCCGGTATTTCACAGTTTTTTGTAAACGAGATATACTTCTCTTTTGTCAACGGTAAAACATCTATCTTCCCTGGAAACGCGTTTGCCAGTTCTTTGATTATAAAATGTGCATCATAACCTGATAAATTGTGAAAAACCACCGGTATCACACACGATGTTTTATAGCCTAAATTACAAACTCTATGTGCTGGACCATGATACATACCGGTAAAATGGCAATGATCACGTATTTTAGTCTCAGATCTAACAAATGGTTTCTCACATATGTGACAATGTGTAGCTGTCTTAAACATTAGATTTTGCATTTTTGTTAGATTGCTCATTGGTACTATATTATTAAATATTGGCAATAATTCGTTACTTATTTTATGTAACTCTGTAGCAAACCATGTGGAATAACCTTCTTTATCACGATAAGCGTTATATTTGCACAAAGAAGCATCGTAACTACAATGCATGTAATAGCCTATACTGAATGCATTATGATGTTGATACTGTTCGCGTGACCTACTATATTGTCTATTCTGTTTATCCAACAAACATTCCAAATCAGCATAGATGATGAATGGTGTCTGTTCTTTATTCGTATAATTCTTAAATCGTAACCACTTGTCTTCTTCTGTAGAAGGAAGCTCCAAAGCACAATCATTCATCAGCTCACAATCGTTTGAATGTTCGTCTAATCTCTGTTGCGTATGGAAATATTGTAAGCACCTGGAAGAATACTGATTTAGTTATTTACTAAAAACATTAAAAAATTTGTTTTTTAATTTCACAACATATACCGATCGCAAATATACTTCCGATGTTCCCGCTTACTGAGCTGTGATGAAACCAATCGTGACAACTGTTTAATGCAAGCATAATGTGTATGCTTCAATTCACGAATTCGTAAAAGCAGTAAATAGACGTGTCTTTGTAGCTTCTGCTTGGTCATATGAAACGATTCAACTTTATTGTTTTCAGTCCATTCAAACACATTCACTGAAATACAATTTTTTCTTTCAAATTTTCTAATGTCTTTGAACGACATAGGTGTTTGAAATTCATCAATGTTTGAAGGCACATTTTTGTAGTGTGGATATGATGATGTGCGTGATGAATTATTTTGGTTTGGATATAGACCTGCTACTATAGCCCAAAAAAAACAGGCATTATCATTACTGATTACATTGGTAACAGCTCTTTTTGCAATTATTGTTCGAGGTATAACCGCATCGATGCAACCAGCTTGTAATGGTTGCTATTTATTACAATTAACTATTAAATGTAGTATTGTAGTTAATGCCCATCCGCTGTCTCGTTCTTGAAACTCCTCCATCGATGTTAATATAATTGGTACAACATCTTTTATATACCACTTGCGTAGATTACTTGTTTGAAACAGTGCAAAATTTCGAGTACCAAAACTTTTCACTGACACCTGGTTACGTAGCACAAATTCCGCCTCCAACATAATGTTTACTTTCAGCGAAAAGTGAACGTTTAACAATTCACTAATCCGATTAACGACCATTTGTCTAGCATGTTGTAGAAATTGACGAGGATCTATATGTTCAACATTGATTACGATACCCGTGGATATACGATTTTCAAACGCTGATTCAACGTTTTCCCATCGAAGAGTTGATTTTCTCGCACGATCGTGTAAACCTCTACCAATACGGAGCGTTGAAAGACGATGATTCAATGCAATGTTCAAGCTCTTCATACGGCACATTATTGATGTTACGGAAAATTTCATACCTACTGGCATTTTCTTCTTCATACATGATAAATAATTAATACAACATTGCAACGAATCGTTGTACACACTAAACCAATCTTGATACTCATCGATATTTCGAATCATATTTGACATATCTATCAAACATTTTAAAATTTTTTAAAATTTTTGTATTGTTTTTCTCATTTTATGTAATACGATTCAAAGTTGCTAAAATATCGCAATTGATATCAAAACAGTAGACAAAAAACGTTTGAAATTGTTGATTCGATACACTCTGTCTCAACACGCTTTTTTCTCTTTTAGCTGATTTCAATATGTACTTTGTCACAGCTGTCTGAAAACTTCTTAAACTGTAATTGACTTGTACAGTCGATAGACTATATATAGCTCGACATATGCGCAATATTTATCCAACTGTATCGACATATGCGCAATATTTATCCAACTGTATACATAAACATCAGATAACTGACAATAACATGGAATACTTTATAGCTGTGTATTAAACCAATATGTACTTTGTCTCACCGCTGTCTGAAAACTTGTTAAACTGTAAATGACTTGTACAGTCGATAGACTATATTGTATAGCTCGACATATGCGCAATATTTGTCCAACTGTATACATAAAAATCAGATAACTGACAAAAACAGGTATACTTTATAGCTGTGTATTAAGCTATGCAACGCATTCATTAAGATAATGCTTCTTGGTCAGGAAAGTCTCCGGGGGAAGAGGGGGTGGTACAGAAGCAGGAGGAGTCTATCGTTCTGCGTGGCAGTAGTAGTGTATGTGATCGCTTCAGCCAATACAGTAGGTAGAGTCTATCGTTCTGCGTAGCAGTAGTAGTGTGTGTAACCGCTTCGACCAATAGAATGCATGATCCTACAACCCAACCAATCAGGCACTTGGCTACGCCATTCATGTCTCTTTTGTCAGCGGTAATTGGTTGTAGTCGGTAGATAGCTTTGGAATATTTACAAATATTCGTTTCAATGAACTCTGCAGACGGTCAAGGTGAGATCGTTGCATACCATATCGCTAGCCAATTAGTATGCAAAGCAAATAGTCTGCCGTCTACAACAGATAATACCTCTCAAGCATGATTGTATGAATTAATGCGTAATACAAGAGTCAAAGAGGTTGCATAATTTGTTGTAACGGTGATGCATTGATCAATTAATAAGAAATGATAGGTCTACAGACGATAACACTTCGTCGGTATAAAAACCGATCTCCGCGAGTTCATATGAAGTTATAACGCAAACGAGTTACACATTGAAGGTACATCCTACACTTTTTTTAACAACAGTTAATTACTTAGTAGTGAGTATAATATTTTGGAGTATACATCTAATACTTTTTCAACAGTTAATTACTGTACTAAGTATAATAATATTATTATTTTTCTATATTGCAGCAGTACAAACGTAACTTTTACATAATGGTATTTACCTTTATATTCCCAATATGGAACAACCGCTGCTTGATTATTGATTTGAATATGAAAGACTGGAGAGTTTTAACAACTGACAATACCATCGTATTGTCACTCCTACTGATCTTGCAGCAGCAGCAGCAGAATTCTTCTGCATGGAATTCATTGATTGGGCGCAGTGTTTCGCGTGTAATGTACAAATGCATAATTGGAAACAGGGTGAGGTTCCCATAAGCAATTGAATAATTCAGTAAAGAGTTGTTGTTGTTGTTGTTGTTGTTGTTGATTCTAATGTATTTTTACATGTTAAAAATAAAAACAACTTTTTTTTTAGTAACGTCTACATACTACTAACTCTTCTCACCTCAATCCTTATTAGAATAAAAGTACATTTTTATAATTGTAGAATAGCTATGTTATCGGTAAAGTAGGGATTGTGAAGTTGCGGTAATGCGTACAATCTTCTCGGGTACATAGCTATTGATGGTGGGGAGGGTAACATTTTTGAAATTGCTGGTGAGTTACGAATCGGTAAAGTAGAGTAGCTCTGTGCGTGTGTGTGTGTGTGTGTGTGTGTCGATTGAACGCCTTATACAATAAATAAATAAATAGGTGGTAAGCCCTTTGATTGTTGAACCGGCATACACATATTTCCCCCGCCCCCTACCTCCCAATTATAGTGGAACCGGCGCTTAATGTTATGCCGATTCTAATATCTATTGTAGAACCGGCACCCAAGTTTCCCCCCTCCCCCATCCCCCCTTGTCCAAAGAATGTAGAAGCGGCTGCCGGTTCTAAATCATGATCGTAGAAACGGCGCTTAATATCATGCCGGTTCTACGATCTTGATCGTAGAACCGGCTTATACAGGGTGTCTCAAAATTAGGTCCGGAGCCGAAAATGGGAGGTTCCTGAGATCATTTCAAGCGACATTTTCCTTTGAAAAAATGTCGTCCGCGGCTTCGTTAACGAGTTATTAACGAAAAACACGGACCAATCAGAGCGCGAGCTAGACGCGTGCAGCCCGGCGCGCCGGCAGCCGAGTGTCGGTGGCACGCCGCGATGTCGTAACGAACAAAAGTTTCTCGATGGTGTGAATCCTCGCCAATTTCGATAAGCTTTGGATATGTTGTCAATACCATGATTCTGAACAACATTTCCCTTTACAGTTTCTGTCGATCGGCTTTAGTTTACGACATTATTGTAAAAATTTGTAATTGTAAATCGATCGATGTACTATTTCCTATCCGATTTCGATGATCTTTGGATATGTTGTCAAGACCATAATTCTGAACAACATTTCCCTTTACAGTTTCTGTCGATCGGCTTTAGTTTACGATATTATTGTAAAAATTTGTAATTGTAAATCGATCGATGTACTATTTCCTATCCGATTTCGATAATTTTTGGATATGTTGTCAATACCATGATTCTGAACAACATTTCCCTTTACAGTTTCTGCCGATCGGCTTTAGTTTACGATATTATTGTAAAAATTTGTAATTGTAAATCGATCGATGTACTATTTCCTGTCCGATTTCGATAAGCTTTGGATATGTTGTCAAGACCATGATTCTGAACAACATTTCCCTTGACGGTTTTTGTCGATCGGCTTTAGTTTACGATATTATTGTAAAAATTTGTAATTGTAAATCGATCGATGTACATACTATCTCCTCGCCGATGTCGATGAGCTTCATTTCAAAGGAAAAAGATATTTAAAACATCGAATTTATAACATATTTCAAAGTCATCGAAATCGGTGAGGACCCACATCATCGGCAACTTTACCCGAACGATAGAAGAAGCACAAACTTATTGAATCAAAAACTCACTTATTCAGCCGTAAATCCATTTGACTACCACATACAACCACCACACTTTTACATAATTGTTGAACTCGTAGCACACTTTTATAACTCGTATCGATATCGAACGAAATTACTTACTCCGACGCGGAAAGAGTTCGATGCTCTTCGCGATGCCGCGCGAAACTGTGCTCTCCCAGCGTACAATGTATTCGATGAAGGCGTCGTTTAAAACAAATGAAATCGTTCCCAAGGAGATATTGATTTTTCGAGAATCATATGATTCTCGAAAACACCGATTCGAAGATTATGTAAAAGTGTGGTGGTTGTATGTGGTAGTCAAATGGATTTACGGCTGAATAAGTGAGTTTTTAATTCAATAAGTTTGTGCTTCTTCTATCGTTCGGGTAAAGTTGCCGATGATGTGGGTCCTCACCGATTTCGATGACTTTGAAATATGTTATAAATTCGATGTTTTAAATATCTTTTTCCTTTGAAATGAAGCTCATCGACATCGGCGAGGAAATAGTATGTACATCGATCGATTTACAATTACAAATTTTTACAATAATATCGTAAACTAAAGCCGATCGACAGAAACTGTAAAGGGAAATGTTGTTCAGAATCATGGTCTTGACAACATATCCAAAGCTTATCGAAATCGGATAGGAAATAGTACATCGAACTATTTACAATTACAAATTTTTACAATAATATCGTAAACTAAAGCCGATCGACAGAAACTGTAAAGGGAAATGTTGTTCAGAATCATGGTATTGACAACATATCCAAAGATTATCGAAATCGGATAGGAAATAGTACATCGATCGATTTACAATTACAAATTTTTACAATAATGTCGTAAACTAAAGCCGATCGACAGAAACTGTGAAGGGAAATGTTGTTCAGAATCATGGTATTGACAACATATCCAAAGCTTATCGAAATTGGTGAGGATTCACATCATCGAGAAACTTTTGTTCGTTACGACATCGCGGCGTGCCACCGACACTCGGCTGCCGGCGCGCCGGGCTGCACGCGTCTAGCTCGCGCTCTGATTGGTCCGTGTTTTTCGTTAATAACTCGTTAACGAAGCCGCGGACGACATTTTTTCAAAGGAAAATGTCGCTTGAAATGATCTCAGGAACCTCCCATTTTCGGCTCCGGACCTAATTTTGAGACACCCTGTATACTCTACTGTTAAACAATTTTGCCCGGTTGCAGAGCGGTTTGAATTACTGTGGAGAGTGGACGCGTTCTCGTTTCGTTATCGTTTTCGTTCTACCACAGTGTGCATGAGAAAGTTTCTTTTTCGAGATTTCTATAACAAAGAGTGTTGATAATTGAAAGTAGTAGTTTATACGAACGATAGTAGCCCTCGGCATGTGCTCGTCCGAAGCCAGTCGGCCGCGGGTGCTGGGGGACGTCAACGGAAAGCGTGGGTGGTACACGGGGAGAGAGTGGTAAAAGTGCAGTGAATCCAAGACAAATAACAACTAGTCTAGATTATAGCTCTTTCTCTCCGTATTTGGCGACAAAGAGGGTAAAGAGAGAGACAACAGAGTGGTTAAAATGTTCCTCAAAACTTCGTAGTGAAGTTGTGAGTTAGGAGGACTCTAGCTGTGCTCCCCCCGTGAATTTGTGGCTTTTGGTGGACGTTTTCCTTGTGCGAGGTACGGGGGCGAATGAGGGGCATCCCCGGGGAGGAACCCCTGAGAGTTTTTAGAGTTTTTAGTCAAGTTTGATCCGAATCTGGGTAATAACGGTTTGTGGCTGGAACCATAAGTTCCCGGACTCTCGTGCAGAGTATCATACGGGAAAAGTCCGGAGAATTTCGGGCCAAATTTTGGCCTCAAAGTTTCCGGACTAAAATAAATAATAGGATTTTAGGGTCGCCCTTTTAGGGATAGATAGAGAATAGGGAGGATAATTCAAATCCGAATAAATTTTTAGAAAATTCAAATTTGGAGGAGTCCGAAAACTTCAGGTTTCTTTAATAAACCTGAAATCAGGCTCTTTTCTCTGAAAGTTTCCGGACTCGCGAAATTCAGCGAAACTTTGGGTGGACGACATCTGCAAGGATCAAGGAAGCCCAAAAACCCGGTTTTTTGTTTTCTATTTTTTGATTTATTTTTTTGGGATTTTTGGAATTCACCTAGAATTCCGGGAATTTTTAGTTAATGAGAGTGCGTGATTAGAGTATAGTGAATCAACGTTGTGTTTATTAGAATTTCAACTATAAGGTTAGGTTAATTGCGAATTTTAGCGTACGAGTGCGTGCAAATAGATTATTTTATTAGGTGATGGTTCTTTTTCCTGAATAAAGAAGGAAATATTTATTTAAAAAAAGGTTAGGTTATGTTAGGTTAGGGGCATAGGATGGGGTCCTAGGACCTTGGGCGTCTACAGTGGTGATTCAGATTCACTGTCGGTCCGTTCTCTCTATTTGAGGGATGTCCAAGGTCTAAACCCTCTCGTTCCACCTCCTCGTGGTGGACCCTGGGACACGTTTCGGCGTGTGCTAACGGAGCGAGGGGTGTACTCCGGGACGTTGCCTGATTCTCTTTTCTGTGAGCATTCACAGTCCGGCCAGCGTCCCTGGGTACGGTATGAATGTGTGTGTGAATGTGGCTGCGGCCGGTGCACGGTGGATATTCCCCGTAGACTAACCAAGGGAGGAGGAGTAGCCTCCCGACCGGGGCTGGGAGATATGTTAGTACCTGACCTCTGTGTGTGGCAACACGCATATGTTTAACGAGGAAGAACCGCTACTCCCAGCTGACTGGAGCCTAGCCGGGGGTTGAAGCCGTGTTAACTGGGCGTAGAAATGGAGAATAACCTGGCCAGTATTTCCTCGTACCCTGTGCGTTGGGGGGCAAACCAGCGCACCGTCTAGCCTGAAGTTGGAGCAATATCCGGTTCGGATCCGGTACGCTCCTTCAATAGGGGTGACGTAAAACCTTTAGCATTTTATTTTAACCTTTTGTAGAGTCTTGTTTCCCCATGTCGATAGGCTTGGCCAGCTGACAAGTCGCTTCTCGGCTTCGTCATGGTTTAATTAGGGTGCTTTATCGGCGGGGAAGTGCCCCCATGCGCTAGGGGTCCCATGATGGGCGAACCGTCGTTAGATTTAACGAAATTTTGCCATGGAAGGCCTTCTTAAAAAAACAAATTGTGGGATGGAGGAGGGAGAGGAGGGGTCTCCCGTCGGTCCGATCCGTCCTGGTGGGGGAGGGAGACGAACCAGGGCCGTCTTTCCGCCCGATGGATGACGATAGGGCGTCGATGAAATCCCAGGCGTCATTGCGGACGTCAGGGAAGCGTCCCGCGTCGTCCATCGTGACGGAGGACTCCGATGAGGAGGGGACGAAAAGGCCCCGCGGCAAGGGCGCGCACCTCGTCAGGGCGTTGATCTCGACGCCCTGGGTTTCGAGACCCTGCAGTGGAAGCGGGCAGTCACCGGGGGCCTGATCATTCAGGTACCCGGTGCCGATGGGGGCGCGAAGGCGGATGCCCTCGCCGCCGGGATGACTTCGGCACTGAGGGGTATGGAGGTGAGGGTCGCCAGGCCCGTCAAAAAGGCGGAGTTCCTTCTGAGCGGCCTGGATCTCTCGGTAACCCCTCAGGAGGTAGTCGAGGCGGTGGCGAGAGCCGGGGGCTGCACCCCCGAGTCCGTGAAGGTCGGGACTATCAAGATCCCGACCGGAGGACTCGGCACCATTTGGGTGCAGTGCCCGGCAGTGGCGGCCTTGTCCATTGAAAAGGCCAAAACCGTAAGGGTGGGATGGACCCTCGCGCGGGTGGTCGTCTTGGCCGCCCGCCCGTTGCAGTGTTTCCGCTGTCTCGCCCTCGGGCATGTGAGGCAGCGGTGTACCGCGGAAGTAGACCGGAGCGGCCACTGCTACCGGTGCGGGGATCCGTCCCACCGTGCAGCCGCTTGCCAGTCCGCACCCCGCTGCGTAGTGTGCGCGGGGGCGGGCAGGCCCGCGAATCATAAAGCGGGGAGCAAGGCGTGCTCCCCGCCTTCGAAAAAGAAGGGGTCCAAGGGGGGCGGCGGTGTGGCGCCGTCCTCCAAGGACAAGAACATGGAGGTGGAGCCGACTCAGGGCGTAGAGGAGAACTCTGCTTCCCCTGCCGTCAATGAGTCGGCTGGGACAGGAGTATCCGCGTGCTCAATGTAATGGCTACTACGGCTCGCGGATGCTCCCAGGTGGTTCTCCAGGCCAACCTCAACAATTGCCGCCGGGCATAGGACCTGATGGTCCAACGCCTGGCGGAGCTCAAGGTTGGCCTGGCAGTTACCGCGGAGCCCTACGAAGTCCCCGACCACCCACAATGGTTCGGGGATCTGGAGGGTTCCGTGGCGATTTGGGTTCGCCAGTCGGCGAGGTTGCCCCCTTTCTCCGTGGTCGAACGGAGTCGGGGGGCGGTGTTGGTTAAGTGGGGAAGACTGCTAGTCGTCGGGTGCTACTGTTCGCCGAATTGTGGCTCCGCCGAGTTCGAGGCGTATTTGGACCGGTTGACGGACATGATGACCCCTCATTTAACCGGTCCGGTGTTGGTCCTGCGGGACCTCAACGCGCGTTCTACCAGTTGGGGGAACCCCAGGACGGAGCCTCGAGGCGGAGTCCTAGAGGACTGGATGGAGGGGCTGGAGTTCCGGCTGCTAAACCGGGGCTCCGTGCCGACGTGCGCGAGGTGGAACGGTTGGTCGGTCGTGGACGTCTCACTCGCGACCGCTTCCGCCTCGCGCCGAGTGTCAATTTGGCGGGTCTGGGAGGGGGAAACCCTTTCGAACCACAGCTACGTCATGATGGACGTGGCTGTGGATTCGGACCCGCCGGCGGACACGCCCCTCCTCCAGCGAAGTAGCGCCCTTTCGGCGCCCAGATGGGCGACGAAGCAGCTAGACGGGGACCTACTGAGGGCCGTGATTATCGGCTCCGCCTGGCTTCCGGCCAGGGAGCGCGGACCAGAAGAGGGGGTGGCATGGTTCCGGGGCGCGTTGCAGATGATCTGCGACGCAGCGATGCCCCGGGTTAGGGCCTGTCCCCCGCGAAAGTCCGTGTACTGGCGAGTTGGCCGAGATTCGCATCTTAGCCGGTCAAGGCTCAGATGCCTCATTTCCTCAGCGCCGCCATTTCCTCGGCGGCGACTCGGAGTCCACGGTGGACGGGCTGTACAGGGAGTACAGATCGTCCGCCGAGGCCCTCAATCACGCGATTACCGCGGCCAAGGCCTGGAGCGAGCTCTTGCTTACGCTCCGTGGCGATCCGTGGGGGCGCCCATATAGAATGGTGCTTGGGAAGATCCGTCCCAGGGCGCCCCCTGTCGCGGAGACGATGGAACCGGAGTTCTTGGGGCGCGTCGTTGACACCCTCTTCCCCCCAATAATAATGGTGGTGAGGGGAGTGGTGAGCGCGCCCCGGTGCCGGCCAATGATTGGTCGGACGAACTCCGGGTCTCCGATTGGGAGCTCGACCAGGCCATCCAGGAGCGTCGGGCTAGGGGCAAGAAAGCCCCCGGCCCCGATGGTGTTCCTGGCGGTATAATGGCTTCGGCGCTAAAGGCCCTCGCCCCGGCTTACAGGAGCATCTTGGATGCGTGCCTGAGTCGGGGAGTCTTCCCCAAGTGTTGGAAGGAGACGATCCTCGTCCTCCTCCACAAGGATGGTAAGCCCGCAGAGTCTCCCTCTGCTTACCGGCCGATATGGTTACTCGACGAGGCGGGCAAGCTGTTCGAAAGAATAATTGCCGCCCGCGGAGTGATCCCGGGTTGAGCGACGGACAGTTTGGGTTCCCGAGGGGGCGCTCAACGATAGATGCGTTGGAGCATCTGCGTCTCCTCCGGGAAAGTGCCGTCGCTCGGGACAGGGTGTTCATCGCGGTGTCATTGGACAAATCCAATGCGTTCAACACCCTCCCCTGGGAGGAGATAGAGGACGCCCTAGAGCATTTCCGGGTTCCCCTCTATCTCCGGGAAGTGCTCCGGGACTACCTCCGCGAGAGGGAGGTGTATATTGCCGGCTGGTATGGGGCGTACCTGAGGGAGATATGCCGCGGTGTTCCACAGGGGTCGATCCTCGGACCGCTGCTGTGGATCCTAGCATTGGACGCGGTTCTGCGGGTCTCCCTCCCCTCCGGCACGGGTGTCATATGCTATGCGGACGACACCCTGCCCTACGCCGAGGGTAGGACTTGGGAGGAGGCGGGACGCCTCATCGAGTCCGCCCTGGACTGCGTGGTTGGACGGATCCGGGGGATGGGGCTTGTCGTTGCCGCCGCAAAGACCGAGGCCATGTGGTTATACAAACCATCTCGGACGCGGCGGCCGCCCCAAGGATTCCGGATCCGGGTCGTGGATACCCTCGTCGAGGTCGGGCCCACCATGAAGTATCTGGGCCTGACCATCGACGGTCGCTGGCTTTTCAAAGAGCATTTCGAACTTCTGGCCCCCCGACTCGAAAAGACAGCGACTGCGCTTTCGCGGTTGCTGCCTAATATCGGGGGCCGCAGTTGAGTGTACGCCGCCTCTACATAGGAGTGGTGCGGAGCATTGCCCCGTATGGAGCACCCGTGTGGCACCGCTCGCTCGAGGATGGCCGACGCAGCGTCACGCTCTTGGAAAGAGTGCGGCGTCGGCTGTCCCTGCGGGCCATACGGGGATACCCCAACGTCTCGACAGAGGTGGCGGGCCTCCTGGCCGTGGTTCCCCCCTTCCATTTGGTGGCGGCGTAGCGGGCGATCGTATACCGGATCGCCTGCGCATCCCGCCGCCCCCTGGGGAGGAGTGCGGAGACGCCAGTCCCGTGCGGACGTGTTCGAAAGATGGAGAAGTATGCTTGCGTCCTGGACGCGTCCGACAGTTCGGGCCCTCCTGCTCATGTTCGATACATGGTGCGGGAGGCGAGTGGGGTTGACCTTCCGCCTCACGCAGGTGCTCACCGGACAGGGCTGTTTCGGTGAGTATCTGGTAAGGATGGGGCGGGAGCCAGCGGCGTAGTGCCACCACTGCGGCGAGGAGGTGGACACGGCCCAACATACACTCGAGGAGTGTCCAGCTTGGGCCGGACCGCGCCGTGTCCTTAGAGCAGCGGTGGAAGGTTGGGACCTCTCGCTCCCGGTCTTGTTCGACCACTTGACCGGGAGCCAGAGGTCGTGGAAAGGAGTCGCCTCCTTCTGCGAGACAGTAATGTCCCAGAAGGAGGCGGCCGAGCGGGCCCGGGAAAGAGACCCGGGCTCCGCGAGGAGGAGGATGGCGCGGGGACGCCCCCCGCGCCGTCGAGCCACGTCCGCCCCCTTAGGGAGAGGTGGGAGGGCGTCGGGGTCAGTTGTAGCGGCGCGGGGGACGTCTCCCCGCGACGCAGCGGGTCCGCCGAGTTGTGGGACGGGGAGGGGGGGAGGGTGCGGGGAGTGTTCCCCTCCCCGCGTCAACTTATGCCTCCCCCTCCCGGGGGGGCTGGGGTTCCGTTAGCGGTGCGGGGTGTTCGCGCCCCGGGGGGAGTTAATCTCCCCCGAGCTGGCCCGGCACCCCGAGACGTCAGTGGAGGGGTGCCGGCCACCCCCCGGACGCTAGTTCCGGGGGAGGGCGTGTGGGGGGTGGGGTGGGGAGGGTCGGGGCGTCCGGATGCGCCTCCGACGACCCTCTCTTACCGGTGTCGGCGCCTTCCTGCCTTGACCGGGCGAGGACCCTCGGGTCCACCGCTCGAGCTGGGCAGTAAGTCTCCGGGAGCTGTGGGTGGACCGAGCTGGGGCTCGGGAAGCCCAGTCCGAAGGCTCCAGGGATGGGGACACCGGGCGGGTCCCTCCGCCTGGGGTCCGGTTAGAGTAGGCATGGGGGGAGCTAACCCCTCCCGTCGGGATGCATGTGAGCTGGGAAGTGTCCTGTTGAATACTCGCGTGATCCAGGCACTTCCCATATAGCTTAGGGCGGGCGTGTGGTTTTAGTGGGTACTCTGGGGGAGGGGATCGGCGAGCCTGGTTGGCTCGGTGACCCCCTCCTCGAGGGAGCTCCACATAACCCCGGCACCCCCCCCAGGGGGTCGGGGTATGCGTAACGCATTTCCACACGATGAAAAAAAAAAAGGTTTCAGATTGCAAGTTGAACTCACTGTCATATCTCCCGCCTGCTGCTCAGTTCACCTCCATTGAACAACGCCAAATCCAGTAAGTAAGTATATAAAACACCTTATTGCTTACTCCTGTCGTAATTTAACCTGGATTCGTTTTTTGCAAACCATCCTAGTGATTTGTTTTTGTTTATTTATTGTTTATTACCTATGGTAATTCTTACTCTATAAAGTGCTACTATTCTAATATATATTTCTGTTTACCTACGCCATTTCCTCTTTGTTTATAGATTTCTATCTTGCCAGAGCTGAGTCTCATTCATTTCTGAGGCCCATTTCAGGTAAGGCGAGCTTGCCGCTCAGAAACTTATTAATTTCTTTCCTGTGGCTCTGTATTTTTTTTTTATTACTCAATCTTACTATATATCTATCTATCTTACTCTATTCCCTAGATGTTAACCCCTCTTAATACTTTTTCTTAATCTTCTTGTCTTGCATTTGCAGTTAACACCTAGTCTATTGATAAAATGAATACTCATCGGCCCGCGGGCACAGTTCTAGCGGCTCTTCCCCTCGTGTAAGTATACCACAGTTCTCTTTAATATCAATCTACCTCCCTTTTTTCTTACTTTTTTATTTTCAGGTTTTACCCGAGCATTTTACTCGGGAACGTGTTCGTGGCATCGTGCACGTATTCTTTTCGACCGGAGTGAAGCCCCTGGACGCACTTTCGCGTATAAATCGCATCTACGGGGACCTACTCTCCCGATCATCCATTTACAACTACTACGCACAGTTTAGAAAGGGCCGTGCATCTATGGAGGATGCCCCCCGGAGCGGTCGCCCACTCGCCGGGGAGATCGACCCTAAGTTTCTGGTTTCCATCGTCCAACAGGCTCCTCATTTGGGACTAGACACGCTCTCCGCCATTTTTGGAGTGGGGCAAACCACGATAAAACGACTGTTGGAAAACTTTATTTGATTAAATAAGATGACTTTATTTATTTAATGCGAATAAAGTTACACGGTGGGTTAAACAGTGATCGTAATGTGAATGGAAAAAAGACATAAACTGTATTGAAATAAGGTAAAGCTAATGCTGTAGCGTAAAAGATGCTGTGATGTGTACTGTACTGTATAAGAGCGACGACTGACTGGTTCGTCCCTGGAAAAACCTTTGGTCCCTTTTTCTTAAGTGGGGGTGTCATAAACCACTTGGGCCAGGCAACGAAATCTCTGCTCCTACGGTCGATGTCGCACCATAGCCTGCCTGTATAATATTATCGTTGGATTCCAACACCCTTCCTCAACGATAATATTCCCTATTGTGCTATTAAACCGCAATTCTGTGCAATTGTCTTCAACCTCACTCCGTGCAATGGTTTTGTCATCATATCCGCAAGCATGTGTTCCGTTGGACAGTACTTGAAATCCATCACTCCTTTCTCCTTTAAATTTTTTACAACATGAAATTTGGTGTCTATGTGCTTTGTCCGATAACTAAATTTCTTATTGGTGATCATCTTTAGGCAGCTTTGATTATCTTCAAAGATGACCGTGACTTCTGGTATTTTGCACGTAAAATCTTCAACTAAACGACGTAGCCATAAACCCTCCTGACATGCTTCTGCCAATGCAATATACTCGGCTTCCGTCGATGATAGTGCCACACACGTTTGCTTTCGACATCCCCAGCTAATCATTGCATTTAAATACTTAAAAATGTGGCCACTATTTGACTTCCTAACAGTTGTATTTTCTGCCCAGTTAGCATCCGCATATCCAACGAGTCCCTTTTCTCCGTTGTAACAGACCTGTACGGTGCAGGCCTGTTACTAAGAGACACGCGCCGAACACCGCCGACCGACGCCGAGAACCGCCGAACACATCGTATACATATACCGCGTCACGAAGTACAGTCCCGCGCTCCGAAGCACATTCGGCGGGAAACGGACGTCGAGACTCGGCCATCTTGACGGACACGGAAACACGACGTCACACATCCGCTTTCCCCCGTACCAGTTCCCCCACCAGCGTCCTAGGCCTATAAAAGGCGATGCAAACGAGGCACGGGCCTCTTTTCCATCCTGGCCAGCAGCTAGGAACCTTCTCCCGAATAGTGGTACGTATCGCTATTCACTCTTCCTAAATTCCCACGCTCTCGACGTCGAGCTGCCGACAGCATCGGCCTCCTCGACATCGGCAGTTCCCACGGCGGGTACAGCATACTCGCCGAACAGAAAAGACAGCATCTTTTCTGCCGTTCGGCCAGCCGCCGAACCCAGTATCTCGAGGCAGCACCTCGAGAACTCCGTCAGCCACGGAGACGTTTAAATGAAAGGGACAGCATCCCTTTCGTTTACCGTAGAACCTCCACGAGGTCGTCCCGACTCGTGGTAGGGTTTCCTGAACCATCCTCGCCTGTATCCTGAGTCGTCACCAGCACCAGATTGCCGGGCACGCGTCGCGACGCCCCGATCTCACGACGCCGGTAAACGCATGCACCAGTTACACGGTTGAACACTCTCGCGCCGCGATTCGGGACCCGCGTTAGAGTCACAACCGGTTCCGCGAAAGTACAAGTAGTGAGGCCCGAAAATACATATGCACGCCGTCGTTATTTCTCGCCCCGCGCACCGAGTCATTTTTCAGCTTCCGTCGCTTCCCTCGCCAGTAGACGAACCTGGCTCGGCGAGCTATTCCAGCACGAGAGGATACGACGCCGCGACGACTTATCCAGCGGAAGCAGAACCGTTATACCGTTAAGGTGACCAAGTTTTAATTCAAAATTTTTTATTCCTTGTAAATATCGACCAACTCTTTTTACTTCTGTCCAATCTGCTGATGTGGGCTGCTTGTTAAATTGACTTAATACCGTAACGCTAGCTGCAATATCCGGTCTTGTATTTACAGCTAAATATAGTAATGCACCGATAAACTGCTGGTAAATCTCTTTGTGCTCCATCAACGGTTGGTCTTTTCGTGCTTTTAAGTAGCCTGTATCGAGTGGTATATTAGAAATCTTAGCATTCTGTAGCCCGAATCTGTTTAGAATAGTATCTATGTACTTTGACTGTTTTATACAATAGAATCCTTCGTTATCCTTTCTTATTTCAATTCCGAGATAATTCTGTACAACACCTAAAGCCAATAACTGAAAATGTGTCTTTAAAAATTCAGCTGTTTTATTTATTTCTTCTATTTTCTTTGCAGCAATTAAGAAATCATCAACGTGAATAATAATAAAAATATATCCATCTATAGTTTGCTTTATATACAGGGTGAGTCACCAAACGTTACCACCTCAAATATCTTTGTTGTTTCTAAAGATACGTAAAATATGGTAAGGACAAAGTTGAATGGTACAATGGGGCTGACACGATGCAAAAAAAAAAATTTTGTTTTTATGTCATTTTTTCAGAGATATCAAGGTCACCTTGACTTTTTTAAATGGAACCACCCTTTTTTAAACACCTACAATGATAGTCCCTTTCATTAGGAATTCAGTGACTATAATTAGTCCAAGGTCATTCAAGGTCAAGGACAGAAAAGACGTATAAAACTAAAATATGGAAGCAGAATACCTGTATTTTATAAATGTTCGAAATGATGGCCGTCTGCGTCGATACATTGTTGTAAACGAGCTCTGAAGGAATGTTGAACTCTGATAAGTGTATCCGACGTGATATTCGTACATGCTGTGATGATACGCTGACGCATATCTTCAACTGTTGTTGGAGCATCCGTGTACACGGTCTCTTTTAGCAGACCCCATAAAAAGAAATCCAGTGGATTTAAATCAGGCGAACGTGCTGGCCATGAAACTGTTCCGCCTCGTCCAATCCATCGGTTTGGATATCGAGAATCCAACGTTTCTCTTGCTACTCGTGCATAATGAGCAGGACAACCGTCATGTTGGTACCAGATAGCGTAGCGATTTTGTAAAGGGACATCTTCTAACAAAATTGGCAGATCTTCTTGCAAAAATTGAGCGTATTTCTGTCCCGTCATCATTCCGTTAACGAAATATGGTCCAATTACTTTGTCATTCAAAATACCACACCACACGTTTACGCTCCATTGTCTTTGATGATCAATTTCTCGCAGCCAGTGCGGATTATCCACAGACCAATAATGGGCGTTCCGTAGATTAATTGAGCCATGATTAGTGAATGTTGCTTCGTTCGTAAACAAGACATTAGAAAAAAATGAATGATTTTGAAGCAATCCCCATTGACAAAAATTAATTCTATTTTGTAAATCATTCCCGTGCAATTCTTGATGGAGCGGTATGTGGAACGGATGAAATTTATGTCGGGCCAGAATTCGTATTACGCTACTTTGACTTATGCCTGCTTCCCGGGCAATTTTTCTCGTACTCGCGTGAGGATTGACAGCTATAGCTGCTAAAATATTAATTTCATTGTCTTCATTAGTCGTGGGATTCTTCCGTTTGTACTGTCTTGCATGTACACTTCCAGTACTTCGAAACAACCTGTACGTATTAGTGAAAGTACGTCTAGAAGGAGTGTTTCGCTCGGGGTACCTTTCTTCATAAAGTAGTCGCGCCTGCACTGCATTTTTTCTACATTCACAGTAAATCGTGATCATATCACACTTTTCAGTCATCGAATACAACATAGCGGAATCGCGTTTGGAAATATACTGATAGTAAATAAGAATGCTGAATAACATTGAAGGATCTTAGTATGTTTACTTTAACTACGACCATAGTATGTTTACTATTTCCTACAAGTTTCAACCGTGATAAACATATTCTGCTTCCATATTTTAGTTTTATACGTCTTTTCTGTCCTTGACCTTGAATGACCTTGGACTAATTATAGTCACTGAATTCCTAATGAAAGGGACTATCATTGTAGGTGTTTAAAAAAGGGTGGTTCCATTTAAAAAAGTCAAGGTGACCTTGATATCTCTGAAAAAATGACATAAAAACAAAATTTTTTTTTTGCATCGTGTCAGCACCATTGTACCATTCAACTTTGTCCTTACCATATTTTACGTATCTTTAGAAACAACAAAGATATTTGAGGTGGTAACGTTTGGTGACTCACCCTGTATAAACAAGGATCTGTTTTACTTTGTATAAAATTGTAATCCTTTAATATACTGTTTAATTTATCATTCCATAATTTAGCAGCTTGTCTTAATCCGTATAATCCTTTCCTTAATTTGCAAACCATACCTTTTGTTTCTGGTGTCTCGTATCCTGCCGGCTGCATCATGTAAATGGTTTCCTTTAAATCACCGTTTAAGATCGCTGTCTTTACGTCAAAATGTTTGACAATGAGACCCTGCTGACCTGCAATTGTTAGGAGCATTTTAAAGGTTGCTTGCCTGATCACAGGTGCGAAGACCTCGTCATAGTCGACTCCAAATTTCTGCGAGAATCCTCGGGCTACTAGTCTCCCCTTGTACCTATCGACCTTTCCTTGCGCACTTTTCTTGGTTTTAAAGACCCATTTGCAGGTAACTATCTCTCTCCCTTTTGGCGCTGGTACGATGTCCCATGTATTATTCTTTGTTAGTGAATCTATTTCGTCGTTCATCGCTGTTATCCAATCTTCCTTGTTGTCTCCTGATAATGCTTCCTTCCTGGTCCTTGGATCTTCCTGTGAAGCTGTTGCTAGTCCTGAAATTGCCATGTATCTATCGGGCGGTACTCCTTTATTTAATCGTTCAGATCTTCTGGGTTCTGATTCATTCTGTACTTCATTGTTATCATTACCATCCGCTTCATAAAACGATTCGTCTTTTGTAGTACTTGTTTCGTTAATTGGACCGCTTTCTTCTGTACTTGATTCTTCAGATATTACCTCTTCGCTGTTAATGTCTTGCCTTTCTTCATTATTTATATCCTGGATTTGAATTGTTTCGTCATGCGCCATATCAATCAGAACCTCTCCCGACTGTTTCTTATCAAGAAAAATGACATCTCGACTAACCTTCAATCGAACCTTTATCTATTAGTCGAAAAGCCTTCGACTCTTCTGAGTAACCTACGAAAGTTAGTTTTTCCGCTTTATCGTCCAGCTTCCTACGTAGTTCCTTCGGAATCTGCACGTAAGCGTCGCACCCGAAAACATGCAAATTACTGACGTCCGGTTTTCTTGAGAACCATAGTTCATAAGGTGTATTTCCGGTTGTCCTGGTAGGTAATCTGTTTTGCAGGAAATTTGCTGTATTTACAGCTTCTCCCCAGTATATTTTATCCATATTGGCATCCAATAGCATGCATCGTGCCATCTCTAATAATGATCTGTTTTTCCGCTCGGCAACTCCATTCTGCTGCGGTGAGTATGCGGCTGTATATTGTATTCTAATCCCTTGATTCTTTAGATAATTTTGCAATTCCGCATTCACATACTCCCTTCCTCGATTCGATCTTATGCATTTTGGAGTTTTCTTGAATTGTGTTTTCGCCATTTCTATATATTGCTTTATGAAAACTGTAGCTTGATCCTTGGTTTCCATGAGATAGACAGTTGTATATCGCGAGAAATCATCTATGATGGTCATAACATACCTCTTTTATCCTGCTGTAACAGTTTGCATTGGGCCGCAAACATCTGTATGTATTAAATCTAGGGTTTCATGCATCCTGTTTAGCGATTTCTTTGGAAAAGGTTGCCTTGCCATTTTCCCCTTTATGCAGCACTCGCACACCTCACGCCTGCCGCAATCCTTTATGACTATACCTGTAGCTAATCCCTTTCTGACCAGGTCCTGTATTGCGTTCGGGTCTCGATGGCCGAAGCGCCTGTGCCATACATGTTGACAATTGTCACTGTGATCAATGTTCATTACCGCACAAGCCTTTTCTCCACTTATGTCTAATTTGTATAAATCCCGAACATCACTTCCAATCCGCGCGATGGCTTGAACTGTATTGTCTTTCACAATTTCACAAAATTTGTCCCGAAAATTTACTCTGTACCCATCCTTAGCCAGTTTCTTTACGGACAATAAATTTGAACCGAAAGACGGAATGTAAAGAACATTTTCCACTTTCACTGCATTTACCTGATCACCGACGACACAATTTATGACCCCAGAACCTCTCCCGCACACTTCACTTCTTTTGTTCCTTTCGGCTAGTTGGACGTAGCCTTGTTCACTAGGGTCGAACGCCGTGAAGAAATCCCTCGCCGCGGTCATCTGGCTCGTAGCGCCTGAGTCGACGAACCAGGTATTTGCTTTATTCTGTTCTGGCATATTGCTTAAATACGCTTTCTCAAGTGCGTTTCCAGATGTCTTGGACCCTTCAAATTGCTTTGCTGCGAAACATACTTCGTTCACAGCCTTGGGTTGTTCTGCTACTTTATTAGCTGTTTCCTGTTTCGCTTTCCAATTCTTATATTTGAAACAGTCCTTTTTGAAATGGCCTGACTTTTTGCAGAAAAAACACATTTTCTTTCCTGTTTCTTGATTTTCTTTATTATAAGACGTCTTTAAAGCCGATTGATGGTCGTTCACTGTACATTGGTTTTCCTTACGCCTTTTATATTCGTCTATTAATCTTCCTTTGACGAAATCCAGAGTAAAATCTGCTTCGCTTCTGCTCTCCAGACTTATAATCAATGAATTGTATGAGTCTGGAATACTACTTAGAAGTAGCGAGGCCTTTAACTTATCCTTTAGCTCCTCACCGAATGCCGCCAACTTATTCATGAGTGTCAACATTTCCGACACGTGGTCTTCCATATTCCCACCTTCCGGCAAACGCAATTTAAATATTCTTTTGTATAAGAATATCACGCTTGATAGCGTTGCCTTTTGGCGGTGATTCTTTAGTTTCTCCCAAGCTTCCCGTGCACTTCTTGTACCCTGAATGTGCACCAACTGGTTGTCTTCAATCAGAAGACCAATGGTAGCACGAGCTCGGTCGTCTTTCCTTAACCACGCTGCGTCCACAGTTGCTGGCCCTGGTGTCTTTATCACATCCGACAGCTCTTCCCTTATTAGCAGTAATTCAACCTTTTGACACCATGTTGAATAGTTTTCACCATTCAACTTCTGAACGGTTAGTCGCAAGAAATCTGCCATTTTTACTTAACACTATCAGCACTGTCTTTCACGTGTCCTTATTGCACTTTACTTTATGTGTCCTTGTTACACTTTGACTTAACGTGTCCTTTTGCACTTTAACTTTACGTGTCCTTATTTCACTTTAACTTTACGTGTCCTTATTTCACTTTACTTTATATGTCTTTGTTGAACTGTATCTTTAACTTTAGTACTTCACACTAGGGCCTGGGCCCATAACCTGTTGGAAAACTTTATTTGATTAAATAAGATGACTTTATTTATTTAATACGAATAAAGTTACACGGTGGGTTAAACAGTGATCGTTATGTGAATGGAAAAAAGACATAAACTGTATTGAAATAAGGTAAAGCTAATGCTGTAGCGTAAAAGATGCTGTGATGTGTACTGTACTGTATAAGAGCGACGACTGACTGGTTCGCCCCTGTGTAACAGACCTGCACCGGGCAGGCCTGTTACTAACGGAACCAAGTATCAAGGCGCGCCGAGGCAAACCGAACGGAATCGGCGCGCACCACCGATACACGCCCCGCGCCGCACGACCACCGCGCCACGATTACCGATACCGGTGGGGACGAGTCGACTGTTTTGTACCACGCGCGTGAGATCGTTCTAGAAGATTCGCGAAGTTTAGTACCGCACCGACACCCGCATCACCGAACGGACAGATATAAAAGCGGCCACGCAACCGCGGGAGCTTCTTCTTAGCCGAGACGATACTCAGAGAAGATCGTTACGCTTAGTATTCCTGTAAGTATCCCTTCCGGTGAAGAACCACGTTCCACCGAACAGAATACGGCGCACCGCCATTTTGTCAACCAGTGTACCCGTTCCATGGAGGCATTCCACCGGTGACGAACTACGTTCCACCGCAGCAGGGTAAGGCGTACCGCCACCCTGAAGGGCCAAGGTGTACCACCAGCCATCTCGTCAAGGCGTACCGTCCACGAGAACGAACGACGAGTACGATGAACCATCGCTCGTCGCCGTAGAACCGCCTGAGAGGACGTAAACGCACGGTGAACCACCACGTTGAAATCCGACCGACACGACTCAGGCAGGGAGTCCTCCTCCTTTCCCGACACGACCCTGTTCCTGTAGCATAGTTAGAGCACGACGTACCGTCACTCTTTTCGCCAGGGTATACCACCAGCGAGTTTGTTAAGGCGTACCGCCGACAAGAACGATCGACGAGCACGATGAACCATCACTCGTCGACGTAGAACCGCCCGAGAGGATTATGACGTACGGCGAACCGCCACGTCGCATATCCGACCGACCTGACTCGGGCAGGGATTTCCCGACCGTCCTGATTTCCCCCGTTCCCCGTCTAGAAATACGTTCGCGCCGCGTCCGAGAAAGTAACGCGTTCCGTACCTGAAAACCGCGACGTGCGCGTCCGAGAAAGATACGCGTAATCGTATCCGAAAGTCGCGGTTACCGAGTGAACATTCGCGAGGAGCGAATCCTGAAAACCGCGTTCGCGAACGTGCCGGTAGCGAGCATTGTCAGTGAAACCGCCGGTGTCGTTATTTCGAAACCCACGTATCACGTCCAGTTCCCCATCGACATTTTCCTCTCGTTAAACATCGAACCCTGGATCGGCGAGCTATAAGGACGAAGAGGAAGTCTCCGAAAGTGACGACGAAACCAGGTTGTTACACCTGGAAAAACCTTTGGTCCCTTTTTCTTAAGTGGGGGTGTCATAAACCACTTGGGCCAGGCAACGAAATCTCTGCTCCTACGGTCGAAGTCGCACCATAGCCTGCCTGTATAATATTATCGTTGGATTCCAACAACGACGTTTGAGGGAATTGAGCTATCGTAGACGTCGCTATCCGTCCGGATACGCTCACTCCCCCGCACCGGAGAATCTCGGTATGCGCGTCGACATCTGCAAGCGCTTGTTACTTCGTAATGCCGATAAGCCTTTTCTTGATCGAATAATTACCTGCGACGAGAGCGCTGGTTAATTTTTGAACTCTGGTAAGCGTCTCTGGTAAGCGTCTGGTAAGCGTCTCAAAACACGCGGAGTAGCATACCAAATAGACAGGTGAAATTTCAGCCAAAGAAGTTAAATAATTAAAGTGATATAGAGCATAATACCTTTTCAAGAGAAAGACAGCTAGTTAGGGAACGCACAAGCGAGAAAGGCGGAGCGCCGATTCGTACTGGGCTAGTTTACAAATACCCCGGGAAAGACAGGCTCGCGGCATACATATCACGCGAGGCAGACGCTCGACGAAAGAGCAAGTTGAAGAATTACTAGTATAAACAATTTTAGAAAGATTTCAGGAAGCCAAATCGATACGCGGATTTTTTTAATAAATTTTTTTGAATAACATAAGAATTTTACAGAAATCAATTAGGGAAAAGTAAATTCGAAGACAATATAAATTGTCAGTTTAGGACCAATTGTTCGTCTGGGGAGGAAAAAAGAGTCCAACCTGTAGAATCGTAAGGAAAGAACGGTTAAGCATTATTTTGACCTTAAAAACAAGGTAATAATGCTAAAAACCGTAAAAACAGAAACGATCTATAAATAAGAACGGTAGGTCAAAGAAGAAAAAGTAGGATGCGATAAATAGAGCGGGGGCAAGTAAGAGGAAATGTAACGAAAAGTTTGAAATTGTTATGTACGCTTCAACGTCGGTCAGAGTGGGGATACCTGCCGAGAGGTCCTTCGGCAGCTAGAGGTTACACGAACAAAGGAGAACGGTTAAAGAATACTGGCAGAACCCCGGCTAATCTAGTTGTTGGGAGCGAGGAAGCCCTCAGTGCGATTTGGAGAGTTATTCGAGTCAGTTGCTTTTGGAATTTAATAGAAAGTCACCCGGAGACAATTCTGAGTGTATAATGTTCAGAAAACTCCTGTCCGTTTTTTGAATCTCGTCAGTTCATAGCTCAGGGGACTTTTAAATTTATATTAGCTTCATACCCATGACACTGGTGAGGCAAAAACTATGTCGCGCGGCCGTTTCTTATGCCTCACCAACGATCAGCTGTGTTCGACAACAGCGTTCGACAACAAGCGGCGAGGTGATCGACCGCCTATGTAAACCTCGTCGCATCGAAAGGTTGTCGAACTCGTAATAATGTCCCGTGGGCCATCGTCTCCTATGTTTTTCCTTATAATGTTCCCGTTACCTAATTCCTTTGTTTCCCTCGCAGCTCCGGTTATCAGGCCATTGCCCTCACGAACGTTGCTGCGATCCTCGACCTTTAATTAACTTCCCGATTTTATAGGGAAGTTATTGTAATGACCCCGAAAATCGAAAATCGATTTTTTAGCAGATCTTCACGTTTCATGGTCATTGCAGTCATTTTAGACTACTTTCAGCAAAATGTTCGTGTGTGTGTGTGTGTGCGTGTGTGTGTGTGTGCGTGTGTGTGTGTGTGCGCGCGTATGGCCGTTTCTATGTAATCAAATTTTTCGTTAACGTTTTCAGAAAAAGTAACAACGCGATCAGGATGATGAATGATGCAATCGATGTGCCCCGCTGTAACTTAGAGCTGATTAGATTTTGGTCCATTTTGGTCAAGTAGTTTTTTTAGTTTTTTTCGAAAGAAGTTCATTCAACAATGCAATTTATACGAGAGAACGAAAAGTTTCCACCGAAGAAACAAACGTAATTACACACAAGATTTTTTTTCAATTTTTTTAAAATTAAAAAAAAAAATTTTTTTTTGTACCTTATGGTGATGTTTCCGCTTACAATAATCGAAAATTATCCCAATGCAAGAGTGAGTTAATCATCTCTACTCCCGACAATACATTTTCAAAGAATATCGATGAAAGTACAAAAAAAAATTTATATTACAATCTTTAAAAAAACAATCAGTTCAAAACGAATTATTAACTGAGATTAAATTGAAAATTAATATAAACTATATGATAATTATTAATAACATTGATGTTGAAAACGGATTGGTTAATCTAGCACACACATGCGGAATATTAAAATTTATTACTTTTCAAGAAAATACTAAAATTCCGTCTATATTGTGGTTAGATTTTCAATTGGCCAGAGTAGGAGTGAAAGTAAGAACGTAATCACGTTATCGTGATTATACGAAAAATGCAAATATTGATCAAAATTTAACAACAATAATAAAAATATCGAATCAAGTAAATATGTCGAGTGAGGAAAAATATCAAATCACACGTAGTCAATTTCCAGTGGTTCCTGCTGAAGCGATTACGATTCATAAAAGTCAGGGACAAACATACGAGAAAGTATGTTTAGATTTTAAAAAATCAGAAAGGCGAACTTTACAAATGTTGTATGTAGCACTGAGCAGAGTTTCAAAATTGAGCGCGGTTTATATATTTTGGGACAATTTAAATTAACAGTATCGAAGAAAACCAAGATCAATACTGCAAACCCAGATAATGAGGAGTTGTATCGTTTGCGAAAAACTAATTAAGACAATTTATTTTGCAACATTAGTATGCTATAACAAGGAACCAAGCGAGCAACGAGCCTGCGATGTTCGTTTAATGCGACGCCATATAGCAAACATTTTGATAAGTAGAAAACTATTGAATTTCCCTGAAAACGTACACTTAATAATGATAATAATATACTGCAACTAACGAATCGGGAAGTTCTTTGTGTGGCTCGTGGAGAGTCACACACCAAATAAAAAAAAACATTAATAGCTATAGGTACTACTAGCCATGCGTACCACTAACCCTTTCGCAAGAGCAGTCCTATCCGCGAGCTCGCGAAGCGAGCGAGCAAAAACAACCCTACTCGCGAGCGAGCGAAGCGAGCGAGCAACAATAACCCTCTAGTTTCAAAATCCCCTCTCCTTATTCCTTCCGAAAACGATGGCCCACCAAAGTATAAAAGAGAGCGACGTCAGCCTCTCGCGGCTCGTATCGTAGTATCGTACTATCGCGTACACGATTTCTCTGCGCTCTTGTCACACTGACACACAGTTTACATTCAATCATAATTATACACGTTCGGCTTCGATTCGCGATACTCGTACGTCATTTCGAGCGTGATCCTTCATTATTCGTTTTCTGTTCTTTGTGTAACTGCTCATTTTGGTAAAATACATTCTGTTTCTGTTAACCATATCTTATCACACCTTTTCTTCTCTCCCTTTTTTCGCCTTCCATAGCTAGAGTTTTCAACAATAAAGATACATTTAACGTTAGTAATTGGAGTAGAATTTTAATTCAAGTGATTGAACACATTAGCAGTGAATATCAGATAAATTAAATTAATTTATTTCTTTTTCAGTGTATTCCGCTGAGTTTTCTGGAAATTTTTCGAAAACCGTTCGGTGCGGGTCAGCCCCCCCCCGGGGGTGTTTTCTCCTTTTGCGAGAATTTCGTGTGATAGCTCAGGGTAGTTGAGGAGCTGTGTAATTCTGCCTTCCCTACGACTCTGAGTTTTAAAATAGGCAATTAGTGTTCAACGGGGTAGTTTTAGCGAGTGTTCGTGTAAGAATCTAGGACTAAGGGCCACTGGCTCGAGGAATTTAGCGTGAATAGCTCAGGAGAACTAAGGAGCAGTGTAATTCTGCATTCCCTACGAATCTGAGTGTTAGAACAGGCTAATAGAGTTCAGTGGGGTAGTTTTAGCAAGTGTTCACGAAAGAATTTAGGATTTGGGGTTCTTGGCTCGGGCCGAAAGTCCGTGGACTTTTTATACGGTTAGGATACCCGAAAAGTCTAGGGTTTTAAGGACCGAGGTTCGGGCCGAAAGTCATTGGACCCGAAAAAGTGCAAATTCAGGGACGCCCTTCGAGGACAATAATCCCTCGGAAGAGCCAAGATTTTTGAGCACATCAAATTTAAAGTTACACGTACTGGGAAAAAAGTCCAAGAAATTGAGGTGGACCCGTACAGGTTCCACCGAAAGTTCTTGGACTCAAGAGATTTTTGCATTTTTCGGGGAAATTGGCGTCAGCCGGCCACGTAGAAGGAGGCTGGGGGGTTTTCCGCTGAAATTCGCGGAAGATTTCTTTACCCTCTGCGTGCGATAAGTTTGAGACAATTTTGTTAGAAAATCGAGCAAGTGAGAGTGAAATAGGATAGTTAAGTGCGTGCGAATAGGTTTAGGTAAAAATTCGGGATTTATTTCTGATACCGCAGTTAGATTAGACACACGAGCGAGCGTTATTAGGCGTGTAGTGTTATATTGTATTAGGTGGTGGTTCTTCCATAATAAAGAAGAAAATAACTATTAAAAAAAAAGGTTAGGTTAGGTTAGGTTCCCCCAACTTGACATCCCAACAGGTTAGGCGTCTCGCTCCGAGGATTAACTATGAGATTAAGGAGATAGAACCGACCCTGGAGAAAGATGAGATAAGGGAGGAAGAGGTAGAAATTAGAAATCTAAGATACGGATACGGTGGAACAAGAACCGCGTTTGTCTCCCTACCAAAGAAAATAGAAGACAGAATTCTGGAAGGGAACAAAATCAGGCTAGGATTTACTTTATGTAAACTTAAGATAGCGGCAAACATCATTAGGTGTTTCAAATGTCATGAGTTCGGGCATATGACTTACACATGCCCGAGCAAGCAGGCTTCGAGCCTTCTGTGTAGAAAATGCGGTAAGGAAGGGCACGCGATAAATGAATGTCCCAATGAGAAACGTTGCATTTTGTGCACTAGGCAGGGGGCCCGTCCAGAGGAGACTGAACATGTGGCAGGTGCAATGAACTGTCCGCAATATCGAAAATACGTGGCGCAGCTTAGCGATAGAAATTCGCAGAATTCAATCTAAGGATCCTTCAGATCAATGTTAATCATGCTAAGCTGGCTCACAATCTATTGTACCAGACGGCAAAGCATTTAGAAGTAGACACTGTCCTGATTTCCGAACCATTGCGAAATCCGGGAAACTGCGTTTTTGCGAAAGGAACGAGCAACGTGGCTATATGGGTGACGGGTAATAGGGGCCTAAAAACCCAGGAAGACGGAAATAAGAACGAAGAAGACTTTGTGGCAGTTAGGCTAGGAAAGATTACTGTGGTAAGCGTGTATTTGTCGCCGAATACTTCTCCGGAAATGTATGCATCAAAATTGGAAAAAATAGAGGATTTTATAAAAAAGGAAACGAAGGAGGGTAGGAAAATCGTAATAGGAGGAGATTTCAATGCCAAGTCGCCTACATGGGGATCGAAGAGTCAAAGCACTAAAGGCACTCTGACGATGGAAATGCTGATGGACCCGTAATTCCGATAGGAGGACCAACCTTCGAAAGGAGAACAGCAACCTCAAACATTGATTTTATAGCCACCTCACCGGAAATACAGGAAGGAGGTAAACTTACTTGCAGGGTTTTGAAAACTGAGTCTGGATCAGACCATAAATATCTCCTGACGGAAATCGAAATGGAAGATTTAAACATCACGACAGACCAGAGGATTTGTAAATGGAGAGTTACACCTAATGGTATGATGAAACTTAGCCGAGTGTTGAATCAGCGACTTCAAGAAGGCAACCTGGGAGGCTCAGAGGTGATGAACCAGAGTCAGATTGAAGAAATGCTAAGGATCCTACCAGAGATCTGCGACGAAGCTCTGGAGAAAACGGAACAGAGGAAAACGAAAAGAGAGAATCCCTGGTGGACAAAGGAAATCGAAGTGGCCAGAAACAAAGCGCAGAGTCTTAGAAGACAGAGCCAGAGAGCAAATAAGAGAGGGAAACCGGACGAGGCGGAGGCTCTCCACGAACTCTATAAGTTTACTAAAAAGGAGCTGAATAAAATGATCATCAAAGCTAAGGATAAATCGTGGAGCGACCTTTGCGAAACGATAGAAAAGGATGTGTGGGGGAAACCCTACAAGGCCGTAATTAGGAGAGTGAAAGGTGTCTCGCCACCGCCTGCACTCTCCGGCAATTTGGCGGTCAGTATAATGAGTGGTTTATTTCCGCAAGAAAGCACGGGAGAAGTTGTGGTCTCTGGAACAGGGCTAGAAGGAGAACGCAGGCACGGCGGAGGTGGAGAAGAGAGGACTACGGAGGAGGACTTCAGAAAAATCACCGCGGAAGAGATTCAACAAGCAAGAAGGATGTTGAAGACTGGTAAAGCGGCTGGTACAGACGGGGTGCCGCCGGAAGCAGTCAAGGCCATTCTTTCCATGAGACCTGACTGCTTCGCAGCGATGTTTAACGGAATCTTAAAAAGTGGCAAAATTCCAGAGCAGTGGAAACAAGCACGAACAATCCTGTTGAGAAAACAAGGTAAGGACCCAGCTTCACCCTCCGCTTACCGCCCAATTTGTATAATAGATGCGGCCGCCAAGCTCCTGGAGTACGTCCTTAAAGGAAGAATGCTAGATCATCTGGGCATATCGCAGTTCAGACCGGAGCAGTATGGTTTCTGTAAAGGGAAGTCCACCGTCCATGTTATGGACTTCCTAAAAAAGAAAATCGAAGAGGCTACAAAACATTTTAGATTCGCAGCTGTAGCGGCTCTAGATGTGAAGAATGCATTTAATTCGCTCAGCTGGGAAAAAATACACGAAGAGATGCGGGAAAGGAAGATGCCCAAATACCTAAGGGAAATAATTAAGGACTACTTCAGGGGCAGGGTAGTTACCTACCAGTCAACCGAAGGCCAGGTAAGCATGGTAATGCGGAGGGGGGTTCCTCAAGGGTCTGTTTTAGGCCCCCTGCTCTGGAATTTGGTGTACGACGGACTCCTAAAAAGACCTCTTCCTCCGCTGTGCATAAGAAGAGCGTTTGCCGACGATATCGTCATCATGGCCCAGGATAGGAATCTGCTGAAGTTGAAAAAGAAATTAGAAGCGATCATAGAGGAGACTAGGAGATGGATGGCAACGGCGAGTCTCGTCCTAGCGGAGCAGAAAACCGAGGTCATGATGGCGAATCGTAAGAAACTCCCTGAGGGCTTTTGTTTCAGAGTCGGAACTGCGGAAATAAAACCAGAAAAGACGCTCAAATATCTTGGTGTGACCTTCGACAATCAAAGGCTATTTTTGAAGCATATGGAGAAGCTATTAAAACAATGGCGGCACTAAGTAGAATCATGACAAATCAAATCAATCACGTCGCAGAAAGCGAGGAAACTATTTTATTTAACAGTGGAAGAAACTGTCCTATATGGGGCCCCGATATGGAGCGATACCACTGGAAAAATATTCACAACTAATGCACTCAGAAGAACTCAGAGAATGGGACTAGCGAGGATTGCATCAGCGTACAAAACGGTCCCGGTGGACACGCTCTGCGTGCTGACGGGTGTTCCTCCTTGGGATTTAAAAGCGGATGAAAGAAAGGGAATATTTAAATGGGAAAATGTCATGTTAAAATTCCAGCACGAGATAACAGACAGAGAAGGAATTGAAGAGGAGGAATGGCAAGAAGAAATGTTGGAAGAGTTGCCTGACATAAGCCTCATCGAAGGCCATACGACAACAGGACAAGGTGAAGAAGAGAATAGAAAAGCCACGAAGAAAGCGATTAGGAAACTGGCAAAACAAAGGACAATGGAGAGGTGGCAGGTGAAATGGGACTCTGCCACTGTAGGAAGAACAACGTACGAGATGATACCTAACATCGAAGAATGGAACAACAGAGACCATGGTGAAATAGACTTTTATTTAACACAGGCACTTACGGGGCATGGGGTTTTTAATTCCTTCAGGCACAGGTTTGGGAAAGCTCAAAACCCCTTTTGCTGGCAACATCAGGATGTAGTAGACGATCCGGAACACACATTCATTGAGTGCGATGTATGGGTCGAAGAAAGGACAAGATAGGCAGAGAAGCTCGGGCTGGAGGTGACAGAGCTCTCCATGAGGACCATAGTAACGGAGATGCTTCGCAATGAGAGAAACTGGAAGGCAGCGAAAGGCTTCTTCAAGGTCATCTTGGTCAAGAAAGAAAAAGAAGAGAGAAGAATAGAGAAGTAAAACAACGAGAATGAGTAATAACAAGAAAGCTAAGTATAAACGGTTTCGATTGTAATTAATTAGAGTTACAAATCGTGCAGTCGCCTGTCCTATGTTTTCCCGTTATAGATAACCGAGATGAAGGAGGGTGGAGAGGGGGTGAAGAGTCCATCACCTGCAGCGGAGGGAATGGAGCAAAGCAAACCTTCAACCTACTGTGTTAAAGCTACAGCAGCGGGTCCAGGACAGTTGGAAGTATAGCAGAGTTCCAGAGCTGAAGGCTGCAGTCTGTAGGAGTTTCAGAAGATGTTACCCACCTATCGCCCCCCCCCCCGGATTCGAGGAAAAGAAGACGGAAAGACATAGGGCGAGGTTAGACGGCAAAAATAGAGGATAAGCGTAATAGATAGTTAAAAATTGTACAATTGTATAGAAGGAAACGGAAATATAGATGTACATAGCGGTAGGATAAGTAAAGTAAACGCACTCTCACACGTTAAATGTTAGGTTTATTTAAAAATAGTATATATATACTGTCACGTCGTTTATCGTCTCTTTCTGAAACGATAGCGACACCGGGTATTTACAGGCAATACCGCCGGGCCACGTTCGGCCGCGCGAAACGTGGTCCACCCGGGAGAAAAATTGTACGCAGGCTCGTCGTCTCTCGAGATCGTTTATGGGAAGTTCGGGCGCCAGGCACGGAAGGTGCCACGCTAAATTCGCAAGTGCGAACACTTCGAGAGACAATCGTACGAGCCTGCGACAATCGAGATTACGCGAAGATGGTAAACTATTGCTCGCAGGGTTCTACGCGGGTCGAACACGCGGCATTCCCCGCGGCGGGAAGGTTTCTCACGCAATAAACACTCTCGTACGATCTTGGTTAACACAGTTTATTATTCCGATGTTGCAATAACGATGCCGGCAGCGTTTCACGGTTAACCTATGCGTAACAGGTGATCGGCAACGACAACTCGTTGTACGCGCGCTTCGACCTTTCCTGATCCTTCTCTTTACGCTACGAATCCGGCAGCAACGTGATTTTAATGTCGGCGCTCACGATCTTCGCGTTCTACGCCCGGATTCGGATGGAATACGCGTTACTATAAGCTTCTCGTCGGCAGAACGAATCGCGGAAATACGACGAGAGCACGTGGCGTCGTAGCACCGTGGGACGACTCGAGGTTCGCGTGAATACGACAACGACGTGCGAAGTTCGCTAAAAGAATTATGACTCGTCTCACGCTAACACCGTCACCGCGCCTATCGAGGTCCGGATATCGCGGATCCCTACGTCTGACCTCTATTGAGACTACTAACGCCCGCTAAATGTATTTTCTTCGCACGTCCGTTGACCGACGGGTTCCTCCCGTTCGCGAATGGAATCTTATCCTTCACAAATACCGGCAGCTACGAAGCCACGTCGGTGATTCGACGACGCGATCGCGGACACGACACACTACCGAGCCAACGCGAAAAAGATCACTCTATCGAAAGGAGGACTGACAGAAGCTTAATCAGGGCAACGATTGGTGGTCTCACATTCTCGTCCCTCTGTGTCCGGCAGCTCGCTTCGCAAATACCATAGTTCTTATGCAATGATTAAGGTTCGAAATTCGCAACTAGTTTTCGCTAAAGCCAATGAAGAAGTGATCTCTCGCGGTGTGACTCGGAAACGCGGAAGCGGAGCGTCCCCCTCTTGCCGCTCTCGTCCCCCCGCACGCAGTTCGACCTATCGCTGACAGATTTTAGTACGGGGCCTAGCCCTGCGCGACGGCCCCTGGCGTCCGGCGTTCCGTTGGTTCTCCGGCAGCGATGTTCGTTGATTCGCCGTTTCCCTCAGAGGCGATCGACACGAGCCAATCCGGCAACTGGCCAGGTTTCTCTCCGGATGAGGCGAGGGCGAGACAGCTGAGATCCCTGGCTTGGCATCGCATGTCCTCGTCGGCGACTCCAGGTTGTCTATCCTGAGCCACGCTGATCCCTCGCCTCCTCGGGGTCGGAGTTTTCGCCGCCGCCGATCCTTTTTCCGTTTCTCGGCGGGAGAGGTGCTTCGGGTCCCCCCTTGGGGCCCGACTACGGTCCTGCAGACACGCGTCGCGCAATTGGCGCGACGCTCAAAAATATAAGTGCTCGCCCATGGGTCTCGTTCGCGCCCAGGGCGGGCGCTCGCCACGGCGCCTCTCGCGTATTAGGCTGCCAGAGGGTGACCCGGTCTTCCGATAACCGACATCGGGTGACGTTGGCAAAACGGCCACGTCACAATACATAGAATAAATGTTAGATAGGTTTAACGTTAGAGCGTATTATAGTTTTTCGGACCCGACGAGAGGCTGGTTCCTAAAAGAGTAGAGGACGGCCTTCAGTTGGATATAGATGAACCGAGAACAAAAATAGAAAATATTATTAATTATTTTAGAAAAGTGGTTAACTGATGAACACGGCGTACTCTCGAGGTGCCTAAAAACACCCGAGAGTGCACCGGTGCAACTGATTACTAAACTAACTAGAGGGTTATTGTTGCTCGCTCGATTCGCTCGCTCGCGAGTAGGGTTGTTTTTGCTCGCTCGCCTCGCGAGCTCGCGGATAGGACTGCTCTTGCGAAAGGGTTAGTGGTACGCATGGCTAGTAGTACCTATAGATATTAATGTTTTTTTTTATTTGGTGTGTGACTCTCCACGAGCCACACAAAGAACTTCCCGATTCGTTAGTTGCAGTATATTATTATCATTATTAAGTGTACGTTTTAAGAAGATTATACGTTTTCAGGGAAATTCAATAGTTTTCTACTTATCAAAATGTTTGCTATATGGCGTCGCATTAAACGAACATCGCAGGCTCGTTGCTCGCTTGGTTCCTTGTTATAGCATACTAATGTTGCAAAATAAATTGTCTTAATTAGTTTTTCGCAAACGATACAACTCCTCATTATCTGGGTTTGCAGTATTGATCTTGGTTTTTGTTTAGGATTAAGCACATAGAAAATAAGGTAGTTTAAGAAATCGATGTCGAGCGATACGGCCCTCAGCCGACCCCCCGCGTTACCCGTACCTCGGATTCGCGTCCTGCGAATCCGATGTACACAACGCCCGTGTTTTTGCGATTCCCGGTATCGCGTTCGTGATGCGCAATCACGTGACTCCCGAGACCGACCGTTAATCGCTCGCATTACCAGCTCATTAGACTCGTTCCAACAGCCATCCGATTAACACGTTTTATATCGCGCCCAGTTCTTGGAACTCTATAGACTGCCATTCGGGATACCTGTCTGTCTTAACTCGATTGTGCACCAGTTATAGTATACGCGATTGCAACGTAATAAATCACGGTTTGTTAACAACGTGCGACCTCTTTCTATATCATTTTCCTTCGTCTACTTCTTCCCGCTCACGCTTACCACATCCTTCCCCAATCTGGACTCCCTTCTGTGTTTGTACCCGATCCTTTCGTCTTCCATACAGTCCACTCCTAAACCTAAATTAGTCCCGGGTTCCCAAACAGTTTTCTTCGATACTGTTAATTGAAATTGTCCCAAAATATATAAACCGCGCTCAATTTTGAAACTCTGCTCAGTGCTACATATAACATTTGTAAAGTTCGCCTTTCTGATTTTTTAAAATCCAAACATACTTTCTCGTATGTTTGTCCCTGACTTTTATGAATCGTAATCGCTTCAGCACAGTGGCGCACCCAGGGGGTGAGCCAGGGGGCCAAGTCCCCCACCAAGAAAAAAATGTTCAGCTTCCAAAATTAAAATCGCGGAATAGCCCTGGGTACCGTTGATAGATATTTTGGCTTAAAAAAAAGGTCATCACGCAAAACCTAGGGCTGGGTTCAACTCGGCCCCCCCCCAAGATTACATCCTGGGTGCGCCACTGCTTCAGCAGGAACCACTGGAAATTGACTACGTGTGATTTGATATTTTTCCTCACTCGACATATTTACATGATTCGAGATTTTTAGTATTGGTGTTAAATTTTGATGAATATTTGCATTTTCCATATAATCACGATAACGAGTTCTTACTTTCACACCTACTCTGGCCAATTGAAAATCTAACCACAATATAGACGGAATTTTAGTATTTTCTTGAAAAATAATAAATTTTAATATTCCGCATGTGTGCTAGATTAACCAATCCGTTTTCAACATCAATGTTATTAATAATTATCATATAGTTTATATTAATTTTCAATTTAATCTCAGTTAATAATTCGTTTTGAACTGATTGTTTTTTTAAAGATTGTAATATAAATTTTGTTTGTACTTTCATCGATATTCTTTGAAAATGTATTCTCGGGAGTAGAGATGATTAACTCACTCTTGCATTGGGATAATTTTCGATTATTGTAAGTGGAAACATCATCGTAAGGTACAAAAAAATTTTTTTAAAAATTATTTTTTTAATTTTAAAAAAATCGAAAAAAAATTTTTTGTGTAATTACGTTTGTTTCTTCGGTGGAAACTTTCCGTTCTCTCGTATAAATTGCATTGTTGAATGAACTTCTTTCGAAAAAAACTAAAAAAACTAAGAAACTACTTGACCAAAATGGACCAAAATCTAATCAGCTCTAAGTTACAGCGGGGCACATCGATTGCATCATTCATCATCCTGATCGCGTTGTTACTTTTTCTGAAAACATTAACGAAAAATTTGATACCATAGAAACAGACATACGCACCCAAACACACACACACACACACACACACACACACACATACGATCATTTTGCTGAAAATAGTCTAAAATGACTGCAATGACCATGAAACGTGAAGATCTGCTAAAAAATCGATTTTCGATTTTCGGGGTCATTACAATAACTTCCCTATAAAATCGGGAAGTTAAAAATTGCGAAGTTAACAGTCTGAAAATTAAAAATTTTGAAATGAACTTTTACTGTACTTAGCTTACCTAGTTATTAAAAATAGGTAGGTAAAAGTTTTAAAATAAAATAGGAATTACGGGTTGACCATTTTTGAAAATTAGAAAATTAAAAGTAATTTTAGATAAATTAGGTAGGCTAAGTTTTTGATAAGTGCTTCACAAGTAATCTGTAAAATTTAGACAGGGAAAGTCTTAATAATTAAGGAGTAAGTCAAATTTGAGCATTGCCAAAATATTTGGTAAAAGCAAATTTAAGAAAATCCAACTAGTCAAAGTTATTCTAAAAGACTATTAAAATTAGATGTCAAAGATAAGACAGGTAAAAGTTACAAAATAAAGCATGAATTTCAACTAATCTAGCCTAAAAAAGGAAAAATAAAAGTTACAAACAATTTTAGGTAAAACTAGGTAGGCAGAGTTGTTCGTATTGTAAATATAAGTATTCACCCAAAAATTAGGTAGGTTAAAGTTTTAAGTTAAAATAGGAATTTGACTCTAAACCTTTTTGAAAATAAAAATAAAAAGTTAAATTTACGAAAATTAGGTATGCCAAATTTACTCTAAAAGCAATTACAAATACAGGGTGTCCCAAGACCCCTTCGACTCCGGGAAATGGGAGGTTCCTTAGGTCATTTGAAGCAACATTTTCCTTTGCACCAATGTCAGCCGGGGCTTTGTTTAGGAGTTATTAACGAAAAACACGGACCAATCAGAGCGCGACCTAGACGCGCGATGGCACGTTCAGCCCGGCGCGCCGGGAGACGAGCGCGGTGTAACGCCGCGATGCCGCAACGAACAAGAGTTTCTCGAGATTATGTGAATCTTCCCCGATTTGGATGAGCTTTGGATATGTTGTCCAGACCATGATTCTGAGCAACATTTCCCTTTACAGTTTTTGTCGGCCGGCTTTAGTTTACGCGATAAATGTAAAAACTTGTAATTGTAAATCGATCGATTGTACTATCTTCTACCCGATTTGGATGAGCTTTGGATATGTTGTCAAGACCATGATTCTGAACAACATTTCCCTTTACAGTTTTTGACGGTCGCGGAAGAACTTTACTTGTCAATTCATATGGGTGGATCTTTTTACCCGACTTACGGCAACGTTACCCGAACGAGAGAAGAAGCAGAAACTGATTGAATTGAAAACTCACTTATTCAGCCGCAAATCCATTTGCTGCTTCGAAATGTGTGTCACTGGGTCACTCGGTGACGAACTGCACAGATGTCTTCAGGTATACGACAGTACCGAAAGCTAAGGGACGTACGGTCAGGTGAACGAACTGCACAGGTGGTGGTAGATAGCAGGTATACGACAGCCCGAGGGATGTGCGATCAAATCAACGAGATCCGGACTTTTCACTTTCACATTCACACAGATGCCATGAAATTTTTCCACACTTAATTGCAATACCACAATTCCACAAACAATTGCAATATCATTTGTATTGCAGCACACATCACAACAATCAGATAACATGATCACTAGCGAACGTAAACTTTCTAAAAGAAGAACATCCCGAATTTTTCTTTCACTTCTCACTGTACGTTTTAGCACTGGGAACATTTCAAGGCGACAGTCGATGCACTAAAATCCTTCAAAATTGACGAATTGATCACTCACAATTATTTGGCACGTGTACGGTGTCCCACCCTCTCGTTGTCCATAAATTAGTCTTATGGCCAGGCCGGTAATTGCACCGCTGGTGGTAGCTGTCAGGTACGCGATCGCAGTCAAATCCTAAGGGCTGCAAAAGGAGGGCTGCACGGCAAGTGCGTCTGGACGTTGACCTGGGTCAACGCACCTGTCACTTCAGTACGTGGCAGCTAGTTCTTGCCTCATTCCTGCATTGTATGTAATCATTGAAAAGGGCATCTTCGTGGCCTTGAAAAGGGCCGATTGAAAGAAAAGGAGTTGGTGTTGCGTTTAATATTGGGGCCCTGAAAAGGGCCGATTGGAACTGTGACCGCAAATCAGTGCATCAGATGTTCGAAATGGCCGCCGTTCATCCGAACGCAAAGCTCGGCCCGCTGAATTGTCTGTTGAACAACTCTGTCAAGGGTTGTCCGGCTGATGTTCACAATGGCACCGTGAACTAGTGCAACCAACTCTTCCGGGGTGTTAACCGGCTGCTTGTACACATTTTCCTGAAATGACATTTATTAAAGAAAAACAAAATGTAAGTAAACACGTGTACGATAATGAGTGGAAAATACCTAAAAAATATATGAAAATTGAAATTACCTTCGAATAGCCCCATAAGTAAAAATCCAGCGGATTAAGGTCAGGTGACCGTGGGGGCCACGCAACAGGACCACCGCGGCCGATCCACCTGTCCTGATAGGCTTCGTCCAAATGGGCGCGGACACTTGCGGCATAGTGCGCTGGCGCACCGTCCATTTGGAAATACATGTTCCGCCGGATCGCATAAGGAACATCGTCTATGAGATCCGGCAGAACATGTTCCAAAAAGATTCGAAACATCGGGCCGTTCAGTCTATCGGGTAGAATGTACGGCCCGATTATGTGCTCGCCACAAATGCCGGCCCATAAGTTGACCGACCAGCGGGTCTGTGCTGCGCGTTGCCGAAGCACCCGCGGATTCTCGACGCTCCACATATGCGAATTGTGGGCGTTGAAGCACCCTTCTCTTGTGAAGAGTGATTCGTCGCTCCACAATATGCATGCGGGGAACGCCGGATTCCGCGACACTTCATCCAGCAGCCACCTGCAATACCGAAGCCGCCGGTCGAAATCTACGACGAAAGTCTACGTGCCAACTGCCGAATGTAATAGGCTGACGGTGGTGGTGTGATGTGTGGCTGCTCTAGTATGATGCGTCTCGCAGCGGCAGCAGCATTGCCGTTGCAATGGATGTGCGTGGAAATCATTGCGTAGTGTTCTCGGTGAGAGTACATGATGCGACGTGGACTTGGACTAACTGCAGTTTTCCAAACAAGCTTCGACCACCCCTAAATATCCCTACCACGAAGCAAAACTGAGGATACAGGAAAGAGGTATAAATTTTTCGTTACCGTGTCCCACGGACACTGCAGAGTTCTGATTTATGGCTCGATCCCTTCCGCGGGGACGAGGATGCCTGTTTTCTATCGTTCGAAAGTCCAGCATCGTGCCTCAGACGTCGCGGGTAAAGATCAAGCGGCGCACACCAGAAATCTTTGAGGACTTAATTGCACGGTCGAAAAAGAATTCGTAAACTCGACATGTGCAGGAGAAAATTTTTCCGTTCCGGTATCCAGCGGACACTCCCGAGTAACTGCACAGTTCTGATTTATGACTCGATCCCTTCCGCGGAGACGAGGATGCCTGTTTTCTATCGTGGAGGAAAGGCAAGAGTCACACTGCTGCACTTTCAACTCCTGCAAAACACGTGATTTTTTAGAATGTTCCTTTATCCTCAGTTTTCCTTCGTGGTGGGGATATTCGGGGGTGTTCGCAGCTTTTTTGGGAAGCTGCAGTCAGTCTAAAGTCTAAGTCTCTGTCGCATCATGCATAGTTCGCAAGACAATTTTCACATAATTCTCGCTTACGGCCGCTGCGGGGGCAATGCTGATGCCACGTTCAGGTGTATCAGGCGAGAGCTGCCACACATACGACTCTCGTCACCGCATTACATCCGGCGTTTGGCGAACCGTTTATATTCGACGGGGTGTTTCGATCGCCATAGACCGGAAGACGGAAGAGGAAGAACAACGAGATCCATGCGGAATGTGGGTCGTGTCCGAGAAATTGTGGACGAGGATGGAACCGTAAGCGTGCGCGACGTTAGTCGCCAAACAGGGTAAGTCAAAGTACACCGCTATGATATGTCATTAAAGCGAAAAGAAATGTTATTTAAATAATGTTGTTGTTCTACACAGTATCAGTCGGTCGAGTGTCCACCGAATTTTGAGGGACGAATCGATGCACCCATTCAAATTTGTGCGGGTGCAAGAATTGCTACCAGCGGATTTCAACCGGCGGCTTGAGTATTGCAGGTGGCTGGTGGATGAACTGTCACGAAATCCGGCGTTCCTCCCGTGCATATTGTGGACCGACGAATCACTCTTCACAAGAGAAGGGTGCTTCAACGGCCACAATTTGCATATGTGGAGCGTCGAGAATCCGAGGGCAGTTCGGCAACGCGCATCACAGACCCGCTGGTCGGTCAACTTATGGGCCGGTATTTGTGGCGAGTATGTTATCGGGCCGTACATGCTACCTGCTAGACTGGACGGCTCGGCGTTCCTGACATTTTTAGAACATGCTCTGCCGGATCTCATGGACGATGTTCCTTATGCGATCCGGCAGAACATGTATTTTCAAATGGACGGTGCGCCAGCGCATTACGCCGCAAATGTCCGCGCTCATTTGGATGAAGCCTTCCAGGACAGGTGGATCGGCCGCGGTGGTCCTGTTGCGTGGCCCCCACGGTCACCTGATCTTAATCCGCTGGATTTTTTCCTATGGGGCTACTTGAAGGTAATTTCAATTTTCATTTATTTCTTCAGGTATTTTTTAATCATTATCGTATACTTACGTGTTGTTTTTCTTTTATAAATATCATTTCACAGGATGAGGTCTACAAGCACCCGTTAACCACGCCTGAGGAGATGGTGGCACGAGTTCACGGTGCCATCGTGAACATAACGCCGGCCACCCTTCGCGGCGTCATGCAGGAGACGATCCGGCGAGCAAGATTATGCATTCAGCAAAATGGAGGACATTTTGAACAATTGAGGCGTTGAGTCCAATTGTAATCGGCCCTTTTCAGGGCCCCAAATATTTAACGCAGGAATAACGTACGAACTACCTGGTACGTGCTAAAGTGACAGGTGCGTTGACCTGGACGCACTTGCCGTGCTGCCCTCCATTTGCAGCCCTTGGGTTTGACTGCGATCGCGTACCTGACAGCTACCACCAGTGATATTGCAATTGTTATTAGTGCATCTGTATGAAAAAGACATGTGATTTATTTATCGATTTGAAAGTGAAAGTGAAAAGTCCAGATCGTTGACCGCGTATCCGTCAGGGTGTCGTATACCTGCTATCCACAACCAGCTGTGCAGTTCGTTGACTTGGCTGTACGCCCCTTGGATTGCGGTACCGTCGTATACCTGAAGACACCTGTGCAGTTCGTCACCGACTGACCCATTGACACACATTTCGAAGCAGCAAATGGATTTACGGCTGAATAAGTAAGTTTTTAAAACAATCAGTTTCTGCCTCTTTTCTCGTTTGGGTAAAGTTGCCGTAAGTCGGATAAGGATGATCCGGGTCTTCATCGATTTCAATATGACCTTGAAGTAATGTTATAAAACCCGACGTTTTAAATATCTTTTTCCTTTGAAATGGTTGACGGTCGGCTTTAGTTTCGGAGACATTAGCAGGCCGTGTCCGCTATCATGAACACCCATAATGAATTTACAAGTAAAGTTTCTCGCGATAATCTCGTAAACTAAAGCCTACAGCCACAAATTTTAAAGAGAAATGTTGTTCAGAATAATGATCTTGACCACATATCCAAAGCTCATTGAAATCGGTCGGCATTCACGCCGACCGTCAACCATTCGACGTTCGATAATCGACAATAGGGATGCTACGCTGACCTGACATTTTTACCCCTTGCTGGGTAAAAGGACGGATGACGTTTTCGAACGCGCGGTTACCCATCGACTCTGCGTACCAATCTGCAGGAAAAACGAAACATGTGTTTGCCGTAATTCTTACAGCGGTCCTTCTCGCGTCCTGTTTTTCATCTAACCGTCCCGTCGTTTTCGTAAACGTGCTACAGCGTGCATTTCGAATTTCGACACTCTAAATGCCCTTCCTAAATTCTTTAGAAAAATCTTGCGGAAAATCAGTGTCGTTCGAGCCGCGGTAGAGAGAACATCTCCAAAGACTTGTCAATTCAAAGCTAACGGTTGCTATTAGCTGTGTTTTTGATAGTGATATTTAAACTAATCACTAGACTGCGGATCTTTATGCAACATTAATGTTGGCTGCCGCTATTACAAGGGACAGGAGCCAGACAGATATTTGATTCTCAATGTGATCATTTTAAGAAGTTGAAAATAATACTATGGTGTTTTGAAATTATTTTAATCTGTCTACTGTATTAAAATGCACCTACTCATGTTTGCTACAAATACATGAAATCCGCGGTCTAGTGATTGCATTACCTGATTGTTGTGATTTGTGCAGCAGGACAAGGGATATGGCAATTATTATTAGTGCATAACTATGTGTTGACAAATGTGAACAATGATTGTGAGTGTGGAGAAATTTCAAGACACACATTTCGAAGCAGCAAATGGATTTACGGCTGAATACGTGAGTTTTTAATACAATCAGTTTCTGTGCTTCTTCTCTTTTTTTACGATAATCTCGTAAACTAAAGCCAACCGCCAAATAGTCTAAAGAGAAATGTTATTCAGAATAATGGTCTTGACCACATATCCAAAGCTCATTGAAATCGGATAGAAGCTAGTAGTACATCGATCCCATGATTTACAAGTAAAGTTTCTCGCGATAATCTCGTAAACTAAAGCCGATCGCCAAAAAGTCTAAAGAGAAATGTTGTTCAGAATAATGATCTTGACCACATATCCAAAGCTCATTGAAATCGGAGAGCATTCACATAATCGAGAAACTCTTGTTCGTTGCGATGTCACGGCGTACCACCGACACTCGCTTGCCGGCAAGGCGCGACACGGCGCGGCGCGGCGGCCCAGGGCGCGCTCTGATTGGTCCGTGTTTTTCGTTAATAACTCCTAAACAAAGCCGCAGTTGACATTGGTGCAAAGGAAAATGTCTCTTAGAATGGTCTCAGGAACCTCCCATTTCAATTAAGTACACCACATTTGGGACACCCTGTATATATGCAAGTAATCTACAATAATATTTTTCCATAAACGGTACTATTTAGTAACCTATAGATACTTGAAAGTAACATATTCTCGTGACCGAGAGAAGCATGGAAAAACTTGTGTTAAAGAAATGATCTTTCTCACAAGTTTAGTGTATCAAATCGAGATAAAAACATACCTAGGATGTAAAGCAAGGTTTATAGAGTAATTTTACTGCTTTTTGTTTTATACTCTTCGGTGGTTTTGATAGAATAAACAATTAAAAGTGATGTAATTTTTTTTCAGAAAATTAATATGTATCGTGTAATAACTTTTTTTCTCCGCATAACACCTCTTTAATTTTTTTAGGGGTTAATCATTAGACATTGCTTTATACAATCCTGAAAAGTTTATATGCGGTCTCTTGCTGTAACATACCTTTTTATGCGATTTAGATCAGTATGGCATGAACCGACCGTATATCATATGACTGATAATGATGAAATAACTAAGCTGTAGGTGATAGATACTTGCAAGTAAATGAAGGAAAATGAAAGTCATTATTGCTAGAATATTAATTTATATTATAAAAAAAATTAATAAAAATTAATTAATATTTATAATACATTTTTTTTTTTACGAAAAAATGTTTGAAACATAAGTTTAACAGTATTAACCTCAATATAAACTTCAATATATAAAACTTCGAAAAAATTTTGTTTAAAACAAAAAAACAAGGTCGCTTCGCTTTTTTAAACATTAAGTTGTATTTTTGATTTGATAGTGTTGTAGCTGATGTTAAGACGAATTCAACGATATATAATAGTATGACCTTCACACTATTAATAACGTTGTTAACAACGTTGCAATAGTTTTTACACTATTAGTAACGTTGCAATAGCAATTTCTCTTAATCTGACGAAAAAATGTTTGAAACAAAAGTTTAACAGTATTAACTTCAATATAAACTTCAATATATAAAACTTCGAAAAAATTTTGTTTAAAACAAAAAAACAAGGTCGCTTCGATTTTTTAAACATTAAGTTGTATTTTTGATTTGATAGTGTTGTAGCTGGTGTTAAGACGAATTCAACGATATATAATAGTATGACCTTCACACTATTAATAACGTCGCAATAGTATTGGCGCGCTAAACAGGCCAAATACCCCACTGTGCGTCGCATCGACGTGTAACCGTATATTTGATTATTAATCTACTATTAAACTGTGATAGCCAGACGGGCTGAGAATTGACACAAACTGAATTAGTGAATAGTGAGTGTGGAGATTCGAGCCTCCATGCAATGGATAGCGGATTAGCTTGGATGGAAGGTTAAATGTTCACAAGCGAAATGTGGTAAAAGGAGGGTATTGAGCCATTTTCAATACAATGAATAATTATGACTGCGTAGTCATGTCCAAAATGAAATACAATAACCACGCTTTACGCAATCAGTCTTACTGAGTTGCGACTCTCACAGATTTATTTCCTACCGGACGATAATCTAAACCCGCCGGCGGATAATCGCCAAGAATCCACGTCTGGTCGCTACGTATCAAATGTTTCTATTCAATTATAATGAGCAAAACCCTCGACATAGATCGATATAAATGGAGTGGCTTTCAACAATGGAATACGTAAAGTAACTAATTCAAGTTGGAGAGAAAATTGATCTCACACAGCGTGTGAGTTGATTAATATAATGAAGATCCCGGAGGATCCGTTTCACTACCCGTGCGATCTGCTGATGACTCAGATAATTCGCACGAATGGGAAACGATCCTATTAAACGACTGAATCGTGATTGCTAAGCACGAGCATTTACCCAGTCCGGCCATCTACGGATAGACATGGTCAACGAGTACCAGCGATCACGCTTCTTTATTACTAAAATGTTAAAAATACCGAAAGATCTTTGGACACGTTTACTACTCGTACGATCTGCTGATTTATCAGATGATACGCACTTATAGTAACGATCACGATACCTCGGAAATTCCGGAACACTTATAAGTTGCCCTTCAGCACAGTTTGTGACCTCGGAGCAACTCTCAGTGTCAGTAGAGTCTCCTTGGCTGTGACGATCCAAATATTATACCGAAAACCAAATGATTCGAGAACTTGTCTCTCAAAGACGATCGACACAATAATGAAACACCAGTAGTGCAGAAGTCTGATCTACATGGAGTTTCAGATGCTTGATCTAGTGATAGGACACGTTCCCGAATCTAACCGCTAATAACTCACTGTTGAAACCACTAAGTATATCGGAGTGTCCGTACGACGACTTTCGTGTATTTAATAATTGGGACTCGCTGTCCAATACGACAAGAAAAGAAACTTTAATAAATTCTTTAATCCACGCTTGCTTGTAGCAAGTTACACATTTCGGAGCTACGTTACTTTTACATCAATTATTCAACGCAAATGACTACTACGCTGTTACGACTAAATTACGCGAACGGTGATACATTTGAACTGTGCCACGAAGCGGTTTGCAATCGCGACTCCTCGGTTTAAGGCGCTTACGTAACGAGGTTGGCTAGACGTTTTGTCTAGTACAACAGGACGGTTTGGCCTCCCGAATACGCACCGGTTATCGTCGAACGGACACCTCGCGAACGCGTGCTCACTGAATCGCTTCCAGACGTAGAGTGAGTTCTCGATGGCCCTCATCGATCTCCTTCGATGATTATCGAGTGGGGATCGATGCGCACGCAACTATGATTAGTGGGGCGATCCTGCGATCCTTTACTACGACGAGGCTCGCGTATAATGTCATAGATTGCCGTGGTAAATACGATTCCTATCCTCTATGTTCGCGAAGTGTCGATATGTGACCGACACGGTTACAGACGGAGCGCTTCGACTCTCGATCCCCCCACTCCTTTCGTCCTGCCGAAATTCCCTATGGGCGCACCCGCAACGCGACTACGACTAGCCGCAGGACCGAACTATCAGAACAGGTCGTCGGGCCCCCGACCTTCCCAACACCAAATACCGATTGTCTTGCGACGACCGGGGAGGATTAATCCTCCGAGGCGCTCCTCCGCACCACCCTTGCCGGAGACGAATGTAGCCGGGTGAGACGACGGCGGGACCACCAAAATGCCGATGATCTGCACTTGCGACTCCTTCGTCCCAGATCGTCGCCTCCGAGTTTATCAGCTCGTGTGCAGCGGTGCCCCTTGCCACTTCTCCGGATCCGGAATGATTTTTATTGGCGGATCCTACGATGCGGGGCGCGTTGTCGGTAGTTGTCGCTTCTGAAAGTAGCCGCTCTCGGCGCGTGCCACAGATGGTATTAGAAGCGATCTTTGATTATAACGTCTTCCTTAGGGAGTGTTCAAAGTTGCGGGTGGTTCTTGTAATCACTATCGGCCGGTCCGGTCCACTCCCGATGTGGTCATTTGACCGTTTCTCAAACGGAGAAGTGACGTCGCAGGCTTGCAACGTCAAAACTCCCCCCCCCCCTTAAAATTGGACCGGACCAACCGATAGAAGCCGACCTCGTGACCCCCGGCTCGCAATCTTTGAGCAGTCCCCTCGGAAGTACAACCTTCACCATATGAGCCATGACTGCTGTAACACAAATACTCACACTCAACCCTTACCTTCACCTAGTGTTTTTGATCTTGACACGACGTACCTATTTTCGGACGAGAACTTCACATTTCTACACTACGGGTGGGAAGGTTCGCAACGTTCGCTAAAAGAAAACACAAAGTATATTCGCCTAACGGGCGGGGAATCAGTCTTTATTATAAACGGTATATGTGCACTCTCCCTGAGTGAATCGCCCCGCGGACTTTTCCCGGGGCGGCGGTAACCAAAATAACGCATAACAAATAAATTATTCGCTTGATCGCTGTAATCACAGTAGTCGGAAGTAATGAACAAAACAAAAGGATTAACGCGGGACTGCGGAATTTGCCCCGTATTTCTTTTTTTTTCTTTTAAACATCTCTATAGTTTAACTTCGGGGCCCCTATGCTGGCCCGGTATTCGGCGTTCATTAGGCGCCATGCCGCAGCGTGCTCTGGGCAGGTACGGACCGATACCCCTGGCCTGCCGCAGCGGTAGCAATGCTGCTCGGGCTGCTTGGGGCAGCTCTTGCGGCAGTGGCCATACTACCCGCAGTTCCAGCAGGCATCGGGGTCTCTAATTTTCCTGCTGGCACCCTGTCCCACCGGTTGGTCCTTAGGCAGCTCTCCCGATGCCTGCTGGCGAGGAGCTGGTTCCACCGCTTGGTTCTTTGGCAGCTCTCCCGATGCCTGCTGGCGGGGAGCTGGTTCCACCGCTGCTGTCGCCTCTTCGGGAGTCGAAATTTGCACCAGTACCTCGGTTCGGCACGCGGGGAATACCGTAGTTTTCCCGTGGAACGGGGCCCCCTTTACGGGACTTGGTGATATTGGCCGCTTCTCTTTCGGCGACCCCTCCTTGGTTTTTGCCGGGACTTCGTCCTCCGTCTTCGGGGGATTGCGGAAGTAGTCCCTCAAGGCTAGGAGATGCTGCAGCATCCCTCGGAACTTTTCATCCGCGTCCCGGTACTGCTCGCGGATCCATTGCTCTTCCTTCTCCCGCTCCTGCCTGCTAAGCCTTGTCATTTGGTCCCATTCCTCCTTGCTTATCTGGATTGTCGGGCTCGCCGGTGGTTTTTCGGCCTTTTCCGCGGTAATTGGCGCCGGGAGTTCCACGCCCTCTTCCCCGAAGGAGCCTCCTAGCAGGTCTTCCACTGGTGTTGCCGTCTTCGGTTTCTCCGGGAGTTGGAAGTGTGACCGGTGTGTTTCCAGTGTTGCTATGATGCCTCCAATGTCGTGGTCCAGGAACTCGAATTTCTCCTGTACTATCGGATGGATCGTCTTCTGCATCTGTAATGTTCAGGGTTGAAGTGTCGGCTTGTTCCTCCGAACCTTCGTGCGGAGGAGTGTACACTTTTATATCCGACACATGTGACTTGCCGGCATCTTTCCCCTCTAACGTGGTCAACCGGTAGACCACTGACGACAATTTTTCCGCGACCTTGAATGGTCCTGCGAATTTTGGACACAGCTTAGCGGCCACATTTTGAGCTGCGGACGATAATACCCCATTCCGCCGTAGGACTAAATCCCCTACTTCGAAGTGCAAGTACCTATGACGCGAATTATAATACTTCGATTGCGATTCGTACGCCCTATCTAGGTTTTCCGCCACCCAGTGTCTTAACGTTGCGAGATGCGAAACGCGGTCCTTCCACTCCCCGGGACTCGACACTTCGAGGTTTACCGCCGGTTCTACTTCTGCCCGTCGGCAGGCAGCGGGCCTCGGCTCTCGTCCGAAATTTAGGAACGCAGGGGAAGCCTGCAGTACTGTATGGTGTGCCGTGTTATAGGCGAACCGAAATTTCCAGATGTTCACGTTCCAATCCCTATGGTCTTTGCCTATGTATGACACGATCATAGTTTTCAGGATCCTGTTCACCCTTTCTACCGGGTTCGCCTGCGGATGGTACGGTGGCGTTGTTGAGATCGAGATTCCGTACTTTTCCGCCAGTCCGTGAATTGTTCTATTAACGAACTCGGTACCGTTGTCCGTCAGCAGTACCTCGGGAGTTCCCCACCGCGAAAATATCAAATTCTCGAGCGCTTCCGAAATTTTCGGGCCCGTGGCTTTTCTGAGAGGACAGCATTCCACCCACTTTGTGAAAAGATCTTGCATGACTAACAGATAGGCGAATCCTGCACGACTAGGTGGAAACGGGCCTATTATGTCTGCCGCAACTACCATCCAAGGAGCCGAAATGCGACGCCTACCCATCAGCCCGGAGGGGAGGGCTTGTTCCACCTTCGTCATTTCTCATGTGGGACAGCGTCGCACGTATTCGACGACAGTTCTGAACATATCCGGCCAGAAATATTTTGCCGCTATTCTGTGGTAGGTCCTTTCCACTCCCATATGACCCGCTTGAACCTCGTCGTGCAATTCCTTCAAGATCTCATTTCTCCTATCTGCCGGAATTACTAATTTCCATTCGTTAAGATCCCCTCCCAGAATTTCCGCAATTAGTGGGTCTGTGCGACGGTAATAAAGCTGCCCTTCTCGAATTCACCACGCGGGGTGTTGCTCCGGATTTGATTCTACCGCGCGAACTTTTTCTTCAAACCAATCTACTCTCGTTGCGGCTAGTATTGGCAATTTCTCCCCTTCCTGTTTTATCCCTTCGAACATTCCAGATAACGCATCTGGAACGTTATTCAGCGAGCCTTTTCGGTATTTAATTTCGAAATCATATTCAAGTAATTGCAACGCCCAACGTGCAAGTCTGCCCGAAGGGTTGGTTAGTTGTCTTAACCACCGAAGACTGCTATGATCTGTAATTATCGTGAATCGATAACCCTCCAGATACGGCCGGAATTTTTGTACGGACCACACGAAGGCCAGGCATTCTAATTCCGTCGCGGAATACTTCCGCTCTGCCGAATTTAATGAACGACTCGCGAATGCTATCACCCTTTCCTCCCCCTCGATTTCTTGTACTAATACCGCACCTAATACTAGCGTCGGTCTGCAGGGTGAACGGGATTTCAAAGTGTGGACATGCGAGAGTTGGCGCGGTAGCCACTAGTGAACGTAATTTTTCGAAGGCGGATTGTTGTCCGTCCTTCCACTCCCACACCCTGACTTTCCGTAACAAGATGTTCATTGGCTCTGCCACAGTTGCGAAATCCGGAATGAATCTTCGGTACCACGAAGCCATTCCGAGAAATCGTCTTAGTTGTTTTAAATTCTGTGGTGCCGGGAAAGACAGGACGGGTTCAATTTTGTCCGCGTCAACCTTCAAACCTTCGCGGCTGACCACAAATCCTAGGTATTTCACTTCATCCCTGCAGAACTCGCATTTTTCGGGATTCACGATTAGCCCTGCCGCTTTGATTTTATCTAAAACTTTTTTCAGCCAGATTAAATGCTCTTCAAAAGTCGCGGTAGCAGTGATTATGTCATCGAGATATGCTGTCACGTCGTTTCTCGTTTCTTGTTAAAACGATAGCGACACCGGGTATTTACAAGCGATACCGCCGGGCCACGTTCGGCCGCGCGAAACGTGGTCCACCCGGGACAAAAATTGTACGCAGGCTCGTCGTCTCTCGAGATCTCTTACGTGAAGTTCGGGCGCCAGGCACAGAAGATGCCACGCTAAATTCGCTAATAAACACGGTGAGAGACAAACATACGAGCCTGCGACAATCGATATTACGCGGAGATGAGATACTACTGGTCACAGGATTCTACGCGGGTCGAACACGAGGCATTCCCCGCGACGGGAAGGTTTCTAACGCAATAAACACTCTAGTACCATCTTGGTTAACAAACTTTATTATTCCGATGTTACAATAACGCGGTCGGCAGCGACCGGCAGCGTTTTGAGGTTAACCGACGCGTAACAGATGACCGGCAACGACAAGTCGTTGTACGCGCGCTTCGACCTTTTCAGATCCTTTTCCGTACGCGACGAATCCGGCAGCAACGTGATTTTAACGTCGGCGCGCACGATCTTCGCGTTCTACGCCCATATTCGGATGGAATACGCGTTATATCAAGCTTCTCGTCGGCGGAACACGTCGCGGAAATACGACGAGAGCACGTGGCGGCGTCGCACCGTGGGACGACTCGAGGTTCGATTCATAACGACAATGACGCGCGGATCCTCGAAAACGTAATGGTGCCTGATGCTTGCAATTTCTCCTTCGCCGCGCGTAGCGAGGTCAGGTCTACACACGGGTCCTCGCCATCCGACCTCTAGCACGAGCACCCGAAAAATATATTCCCCGCGCGTCTGCTAACCGCCGGATTCTCGCCGCCCGCGGGTTACTTCGAATCCGTCTCGAATACCGGCAGCTACGAAATCCAATCGGTGCTTCTACGACGCGATCGCGGACACGACACACTACCGAGCCAACGCGAGAAGGATCAAATTATCGACATGAGAACTGGCAGAAGCTCACCCAGGGCAACGATCGTTGTACGTTTCCTCGTCCCTCGATTCCGGCAGCTACACCTCGTAATCTTATGAAATACTACATTATTACGCAATCGTATAAATACTACGCGCGACTTCTTCGCGCTCAAGCCAACGAAGAAGTGATCCTTCACGGTGTGAATCGGGAACGCGGGAAGCGGAGCGTCCTCCCCTTGCCGCTCTCGTCCCTCCGCACGCAATTCGACCGATCGCTAACAGATTTTCGGACGGGGCCTAGCCCTGCGCGACGGTCCTTGGCGTCCTGCGATTCGATGATTCTCCGGCAGCGATGCGTGTTGATTCGCCGCTTCCTTCAAAGGTGATCGACGCGAGCCAATCCGGCAACTGATCAGGTTTCTCTTCGGATGAGGCGACGGCGAGACAGCTGAGATCCCTTGCTTGGCATCGCCTGTCCTCGTCAGCGCCTCCAGGTTGTCTATCCTGGGCCGCGTTGATCCCTAACTTCCTTGGTGTGGGAGTTTACGCCGGTGCCGATCCTTTCTTTGTTTTTCGGCGGGAGAGGTGCTTCGGGTCCCCCCTCGTGGCCCGACTACGGTCCTGCAGATACGCGTCGCGCAATTGGCGCGACGCTCAAAAATATTAGAACTCGCCCATGGGTCTCGTTTGCACCCAGGGGGAGCGCTCGCCACGGCGCCTCCCGCGTATTTGGCTGCCAGAGGGTGACCCGGTCTACCGATAACCGGCATCGGGTGACGCTGGCAAAACTGCCACGTCACAATGCAAATACGTGGGGTTCCATCTCCGGCCCTACTAAACGATCCAATAAACATTGGAACGTTGCCGGCGCCCCTGTCAACCCGTATGGCATTCTCCGAAATTGAAATAACCCTTTGCCGGGAACCGTGAATGCGGTAATTTCTTTGCTTTTTTCCTCAAGCGGAATTTGGAAGTACGCCTGTTTCAAATCGAGAGTGGAAATGTAGCGTGCCGCGCGTAATTTGTCTAGAATGCCTGTCATCAACGGGAGCGGGTACGCGTCTTTTTTCGAGACTGCGTTGACTTTGCGGAAGTCCAAACAAAATCGGTATTTGCCATTGGCTTTCTTTACCATTACTATGGGGCTTGACCACTCACTTTCTGAAGGTTCTATTATCCCTTCCGCTAATAACGAATCTACTTCTTTGTAGATAGCTTCCCTTACTTTCGGCGACGAATTATAAGACCTTTGTTTAATTGGCCTAGCGTCACCGACGTCAATCCGGTGAGCGGTCAATGTGGTAAGCCCCGGTATTTCCGCAAAGTCCCGAAGTTCTTTCTCTAAAAATTCACGTGACCGCTCTTTTTCTCCGTCGGATAGAATCTGCAGTCCGCAGCAGAGTGGCTCGTTCGATTGGGAACCGAAAGGGAATTCCACGCTTGGTCGCGTGGCGAAATGCCATGTCGCTTTATGGTACTGGACAACGATACCGAATTTCGCTATTACATCTATTCCCAATAATAATGGGTTCACCAAATTATCGAGAACTCGGACGAGAATTTCTCTAGTTTCGCTTTCTATTCTGACTTTGAGTTTTGCCTGTTCTGTCGCTCGGTCCACCGTGCCTGTGGCTAATAGGAAATAGAAAGGTTTTTCGGCGAGAGATACTTCCGCGTGATTTCCTTCTGAATGAATCACTTTTCGACTTGCAAGCGAGATTGATGAACCGGAATCTATTAAGGCGCGTGCCTTGACTTTGCCAATTTTTGCTTCGATAATTAACAGTGATGGTATTTTCTGTTGATTCGAGATGGAATCTATATCCGAAATTCGAGCCGATATTATTGTTTCCGGGATCGATCCGGCCCCTGCGAGCGGTCCCGTTTCCAGTTTTCCGGTCTTCGGTCACACTTTCGTCATTCCCGAATAGTTACCCCCGGTTCACCGCAACTATAGCAATGGATTACCCACTTAGCTTTACAGTTGCGCACGCGATGCCCTTCCTTTTGGCAATTCCAACATTTGCCTTTTACCGCCGGTTCTTCTTCAGACGGTTTTACCGCGCACCCGGTGTGTTTCGCGGCGTGTTTTCCGCAGAATTTATTACTCGGTAACGATCGAGAACCCCCGTGCCTATTCGATCTATCGTTTGAACGCGCTCTTCGGCCTTTACGATCGGACGATCCCTTATCGCTATCGTCGCTGTCGCTACTATCGTACCATTCTACAGCGTTTGCGTGCTCGTATTCCCGAAATTTATACGGTTTTTCGTTCCCCTGACTTTTCGGGTGCTTTTTGTAATCCGCGGGATTGTATGCGAAATACTTATTTGCCAGCTGAGGCGATCGGTAGTAATCCGCGTTTCCGGGTGAAATATTACTCTCCGCGGCCCGTAACTTTTTCTCTAGATGGCTCAAAGTCATATTATCAACGAATGCTACCGCGTTACGAAGTTCTTCCCGCGCGTTATAATAGATTATTTCTACCGCTTTATCGGCGGGCCATGGTCTTTCTAATCGATTGATCATAGCTTCCATACAAGCTATATAGTCCTGTATTGGTTCCTCCGGACCTTGTTTCCGGACTCGCAAATCGTGTTCAAGCAGTTCCTGATAATTAGGATCGAATAATTCTCTCGCCATTCCTTCACGAATCTCGTCCACGTTCTAAATCCCCCGCGATTTTTATACCAAAGCGCGGCTTTTCCGGACAGGCACACCGGTAAACAGCGTAACAAATCAGCATCATTTAAATTCGAGCTGGCTCTCAGGTCTTCTAATCGGGAGAGGAACGTTTCCGGGTCCTCGTCCGATTTGCCTGAGAATTTTAACCGCCATTTCCAAATTATATCAAATAGTGCTGTCGATTGCGGTCTTTCTCCTGGAGGTGTCATCCTTCCGTCTCCCTCGATTTTTATGGCCGTACCTGATGTGCCTGCTACGGGATTCCCCTGGGTCATCGGAACACCCAATTGAAATACCGAATTGTCGCTTCCCGGTTGAGGATCACTGGACGTCCCTTCCCCCGGATGTCCCTCGCAGTCATTATACAGGGAAACATTGTCTGCTTCCCTTTCTGTGATACCCAGCATTTCGACGCGGCCTACGGCGGTTTGTTTTTCTACCCGCAGTACCGAACTCTCAAGGCCTCTCGGCCGCGCGATGGTTACGTGCTCGCCCGGGCTCTCCGTTCCCCCCGACCGGAGTCGCGTTACGGTTTACGAAACTCTTAGCCTTTCAGCGGCTCGAAATTCCTCGTCTAATCTCGATATTATTCTCCCAATGTCACGAACAATGGTTCTTTCATTAACCGTTTGCCTCACCATACAGTACCCCAACACGAAAGCTATTTATAAACCGAACTAGTATACGACTTGTGAAAAAAATTCAAATTCCTGAAATCGCGAATAGAATAACTGACAAACACGAATTATGGAGAGCGGGATTCGACTGGGCCACGAAAATTCGCCCAGCACCGAAAACGTACACTCCCCGCACAAAGGAACACAGTAATATGGCATACAATAAATAATCAACTGTTGAGATTTTCAAATATTCTACTAAGACAAAAAAAAGACAAAAAAAGAACATGGAAGAACAAGAAATGCGTCGCGCTGGCTCTCGAAATTCTTCCTTTATGGTTTGGGTTGAGCGTGGTTCCGTCGGAAAGGATATTCGCTTCGCACGCGCGAAATTGTTCTCTATATGATCGACTCGCGCGATTCTTCGTTTCGTTCGATTCGTCGCCCGTCGGATCGCGATTGCCGTAGATTTTACTCGCGTCGTCGTACCGTAATCTACCTGCGAGAGTCCGTCGTTATCCCTGCGCCTCTCTCTGTTCTCGGGAAAAACCCTTGCGAGAGAGAGGTCCCTGTTCGAGCGCCAATTTGTGACGTTGCCCGTATTCGACCGGCTTGTTGACCGGCGGAAACGGTCAACCCCGAGAATTTACAGTCGCTGAGGACGGGCCGTGCGTGGCCGCGCGGACACGGTCCTCTCGGGACAAAGGTAATTGGCGAGGAGAGTCAAATAGAACGCTAAATATTGTTCGGGCGCCAGGTACTCGGGAGTACCGCACTAAGGAACGCTAAAGTCTCGTGTTCGAGAACGTCGAACACGAGCTTCGACTCTTCTCGCGATCACGAAGAGAATTCGACGGCACGAACGGCCAGGAGTTCGGACACAGGGAATAACGGGGACAGCCCTCGCGGCAGGACGGATCTCGCAGGTCGGAAATAAACTCGAAACGGTTAGGGCTCGAATGAATTTATTCGGTGTCAAATGGTAAATTACAGGTGGGCGGCCACGTGGCCGCAACCCGGGAACCCGCGCTCCTAGTACACTTTTGCGATGGGTGTTCGATCGCGGAGCGCGTTAGTCGAGATTTCGCGATTCTAGAAAGTACGGTACGACGGTACAATGCAAGTCTCGCGAGAGACGGAAATTCGCGGAACGCAGATGGACGGCGCGGTTTCGACAGACTGTCGCGAGATTGATGAGCATGATCGATTTCGCTCTACCGAATTTGTTATCGCCAAACTAATCCTTTTCCGACGCGGCTCCCTAAGGAAGACTTCCGACTAAAGAATGGGGAGACTGTTCTCGAAGGCTCACAGCGTTCACGGAGAACGCGAGCGTGAAGCGCGAGGCCAAACGCCTCGGCGATCACCAATGGTTCGAGGACGATGCGCACTCGCTTCGTCCTCGCACTAATTATCGAGCCAACACGAAAATACGACCGAGGATCACTTTGTCGACTTACCGTGCTGGAATTCAGCTCGCCGGATTTCCGCTAGAAGGCCGGAACTTTCGCCTTCGTCTCGGGACTCGTGCTTCACGGAATTGAAGTCGCGAAAAACCACCCGCGACGCGTACAGATTCTTGTCGAGTTGGAAATCGGAATTGCGAATACAAAAGTTGCGGAAGTAGGACTACTCTCTACGGTAACCAGCGCGACAGTGATCCTACGTCGCATCGACGGAGCGCTTCGACTCTCGATCCCCCCACTCCTTTCGTCCTGCCGAAATTCCCTATGGGCGCACCCGCAACGTGACTACGACTAGCCGCAGGACCGAACTATCAGAACAGGTCGTCGGGCCCCCGACCTTCCCAACACCAAATACCGATTGTCTTGCGACGACCGGGGAGGATTAATCCTCCGAGGCGCTCCTCCGCACCACCCTTGCCGGAGTCGAATGTAGCCGGGTGAGACGACGGCGGGACCACCAAAATGCCGATGATCTGCACTTGCGACTCCTTCGTCCCAGATCGTCGCCTCCGAGTTTATCAGCTCGTGTGCAGCGGTGCCCCTTGCCACTTCCCCGGATCCGGAATGATTTTTATTGGCAGCCAATAATTTTTCGTCGGTTGATCCTACGATGCGGGGCGCGTTGTCGGTAGTTGTCGCTTCCTAGGCACGCTCCTGAAAGTAGCCGCTCTCGGCGCTTGCCACAGATGGCATTAGAAGCGATCTTTGATTTTAACGTCTTCCTTAGGGAGTGTTCAAAGTTGCGGGTGGTTCTTGTAATCACTATCGGCCGGTCCGGTCCACTCCCGATGTGGTCCTTTGACCGTTTCTCAAACGGAGAAGTGACGTCGCAGGCTTGCAACGTCACAGTACGTATAACCAGCTTCTTCCTAGCAATGGGTGTCCCCCTCCCCGCACTACGTACGCGATTCTATTCGCGCGAATCCCGTTCACCGCAATCTCTACTTCAATATAGCCTATGGTATTTATTGGTTGTTTAGCGTACGCATGCAACTCTCTATTTGACTTTTTTATCGGTATATTCGCGAACATTTTTCGGTAAAGCTTTTCGGAGATGACTGAATACGTTACCCCTGAGTCTACCTCCATTTTGAGGGGGTTCTCATCCACTTTTACCGTTAGAAACTGCGGCTCGACAACTTCCTCCGCGAACTCTAGATTATCACTCTCCGCTTTTATTTTTATCTTCGCTTCATTTAACCTAACCGAAAAACAATTCGCATCGCCGGACGCTATCGAATAACAGTCGCTTTGAAATCTCGCGTCGTCTTCCTCAGACTCACTCTGATCTCTCTCATTCCCTACAAAGTTCTGCATGCGCATGCCTATGTTCGTGTTTCCTTTTAGTTTCGGACAAACACGATAAATATGACCTTTCTGACCACACTCGCTACAATACTTATCTTTAAGGAAACACTGCGCTCGTTGATGATTCGATTTTCCGCAGCAGTAGCACCGTCCCCCTTGACCTGCAGCAGGCGTCGCTCGTCCCTCTTGTCCACTCCTGGTTGCTCCTCTCGAGTTCCGCTGGTATTGGTTACGATTCTGTGTATTTGGATATCGCCGGTTCTCCGTTCACACCGCATGTACCTCGGCTCCCCCCTCCTGGGTCGCCGCGGCGGCTTGTGTCTCTTCCGAACGGTTCCCGCTTGGCTCCTTCCCGCTGGCTGCGACAGCCATCTCGCTCGTTTTCGCCAACGCTTCTAAGCCTCGAAGCGTGGACCATGATGCCTTGAGTAATTCGTACCCTACTTGACTGCTACTGACGCCTGATATCAGTTGATCTTTGATTCGGCTTTCCACCTCGCTAGCTCCAAATTTGCATTGTTTCGCTTGAGTTTTCAATGCCAGTACGAAGTCCTGAATGCTCTCTCCCGTCTTCTGTTTCCGCTCTCTGAACGCGTAACGGTGTAGATGCTCGCCTCGCTGTGGCTCATATAGCTCTTGTAATATTTTTTTTAGTTCTGCGTAGGCTAACTCGATCGGCTTCCGCGGTTCGCACTGTGCTCGAAGTTCTTGAAATATTTCTGGAGCGAGCCGTGTTAACAAGAGCGCGGTTTGTTTACCTGCCGGCACATCGTTCAAGGCTATCGTGGCATCGAGCTGTTGCTCGCATGTCTCCCAATCACCACCTTTCTTGAATGTTTCGATTATACCAAACACCGAATTCATCGTTTGGAGCGGTTGTGTGTTTTGTTGCATCGCTAATTTCTCCTTACTTGTTATTTTCAACTTACTCTTTTTCACGAATTCCACCACGCGTTTGCGAATCTCGTCAATATTCTGGTTTGTTTCAACTGATATTCCAAATTCTTCGCACAGCACGATCAACTGTGGCTTTGTACGTTTATACAGGGTGTCCCAACATTCGAGAAAATCCCGAAAGGGGGTGGTTCCTGAGACCATTCTAAGAGACATTTTCCTTTGCACCAATGCGGCTTTGTTTAGGAGTTATTAACGAAAAACACGGACCAATCAGAGCGCGCCCTGGCCCGGCGCGCCACGCCGCGCCGGCAAGCGAGTGTCGGTGGTACGCCGCGACATCGCAACGAACAAGAGTTTCTCGATAATGTGTACCCTCTCCGATTTCGATGAGCTTTGGATACGTTGTCAAGACCATGATTCTGAACAACATTTCTCTTTAGACCTTTTGGCGATCGGCTTTAGTTTACGAGATAATAGTAAAAAAGAGAAGAAGCAGAAACTGATTGAATTAAAAACTCACGTACTCAGCCGTAAATCCATTTGCTGCTTCGAAATGTGTGTCACTGGGTCACTGGGTGACGAACTGCACAGATGTATTCAGGTACACGGCAGTACCGAAAGCCAAGGGACGTACGGCCAGGTCGACGAACTGCACAGCCGGTGGTAGAAGGCCTAAGGGATGCGCGGTCAAGTCGACGATCCAGAATTTCACTTTCACTTTCGAATCGATAAATAATTCGTATGTTTATTTCACACAGATGTCTTGAAATTTTTCCACACTCACAATCACTGTTCACATTTGTCAACACATAGTTATGCACTAATAATAATTGCCATATCCCTTGTACTGCTGCACAAATCACAACAATCAGGTAATGCAATCACTAGACTGCGGATTTTATGCGTTTGTAGCAAACATGAGTAGGTGCATTTTAAGACAGTAGAGAGATTAAAATAATTTCAAAGCACCAATGTATTATTTTCAAATTCTTAAAATGATCACAGTAGGAATCAAATATCTGTCTGGCTCCCCTGTCCCTTGTAATAGCGGCAGCCAACATTCATTTTGCATAAAGATTCGCAGTCTAGTGATTAGTTTAAATATCACTATCAAAAACACAGCTAATAGCAACCGTTAGGTTTGAATTGACAAGTCTTTGGAGATGTTCTCTCTACCGCGGCTCGAACGACACTGATTTTCCGCAAGATTTTTCTAAAGAATTTAGGAAGGGCATTTAGAGTGTCGAAATTCGAAATGCACGCTGTAGCACGAGGACGACGGGACGGTTGGACGAAAAACAGAATGCGAGAAGGACCGCTGTAAGCTTTATGGCAAACACATGTTTAGTTTTTCCTGCAGGTTGGTACGCAGAGTCGATGGGTAACTGTTCGAAAACGTCATCCGTCCTTTTACCCAGCATGGGGTAAAAATGTCAGGTCAGCGTAGAGCATCCCTATTGTCCTATACCTTCCTTAAGAAACTTTCTAAAAGAAGGACAGACGACGTTTTCGAACGGTTACCCATCGACTCTGCGTACCAATCTACAGGAAAAACTAAACATGTGTTTGCCACAAAGCTTACAGCGGTCCTTCTTGCATTCTGTTTTTCGTCCAACCGTCCCGTCGTTCTCGTGCTACAGCGTGCATTTCGAATTTCGACACTCTAAATGCCCTTCCTAAATTCTTTAGAAAAATCTTGCGGAAAATCAGTGCCGTTCTAGCAGCGGTAGAGAGAACATCTCCAAAGACTTGTCAATTCAAAGCTAACGGTTGCTATGTATTAGCTGTTTTTTTGACTGTGATATTTAAACTAATCACTAGACTGCGAATCTTTATGCAAAATGAATGTTGGCTGCCGCTATTACAAGGGACAGGAGCCAGACAGATATTTGATTCTTACTGTGATCATTTTAAGAATTTGAAAATAATACTATGGTGCTTTGAAATTATTTTAATCTCTCTACTGTATTAAAATGCACCTACTCGTGTTTGCTACAAATGCATGAAATCCGCAGTCTAGTGATTGCATTACCTGATTGTTGTAATTTGTGCAGCAGGACAAGGGATACGGCAATTATTATTAGTGCATAACTATGTGTTGACAAATGTGAACAGTGATTGTGAGTGTGGAAAAATTTCAAGGCATCTGTGTGAAATAAACATACGAATTATTTATCGATTCGAAAGTGAAAGTGAAATTCTGGATCGTCGACTTGACCGCGCATCCCTTAGGCCTTCTACCACCGGCTGTGCAGTTAGTCGACCTGGCCGTACGTCCCTTGGCTTTCGGTACTGCCGTGTACCTGAATACATCTGTGCAGTTCGTCACCGAGTGACCCAGTGACACACATTTCGAAGCAGCAAATGGATTTACGGCTGAGTACGTGAGTTTTTAATTCAATCAGTTTCTGCTTCTTCTCTTTTTTTACGATTATCTCGTAAACTAAAGCCGATCGCCAAAAAGTCTAAAGAGAAATGTTGTTCAGAATCATGGTCTTGACAACGTATCCAAAGCTCATCGAAATCGTAGAGGAGATAGTTCAGATAGTACATCGATCGATTTACAATTACAAGTTACTTATCTCGTAAACTAAAGCCGATCGCCAAAAAGTCTAAAGAGAAATGTTGTTCAGAATCATGGTCTTGACACAATATCCAAAGCTCATCGAAATCGGAGAGGGTTCACATTATCGAGAAACTCTTGTTCGTTGCGATGTCGCGGCGTACCACCGACACTCGCTTGCCGGCGCGGCGTGGCGCGCCGGACCAGGGCGCGCTCTGATTGGTCCGTGTTTTTCGTTAATAACTCCTAAACAAAGCCGCAGTTGACATTGGTGCAAAGGAAAATGTCTCTTAGAATGGTCTCAGGAACCACCCCCTTTCGGGATTTTCATGAGTTTTGGGACACCCTGTATATTTGTTCCCTTGGCGGTCTCAGTTACCGCAGACCGAGCAAATGGAAGGTTACGCCTCAAGGCTTGTTAAAACTGAGCAGGGTTCTGAACAGACAACTGTTAGAAAACAACATGTTAACGACAGGGATAATGGACCAGAACCAGATAGAGGAAATGCTGAGGAGACTCCCCGAGATTTGTGACGAAGCGTTCGAGAAAACAGGACAAAGGAAAATGAAGAAAATAAACCCATGGTGGACAAAAGAGATAGGAGAACCATGAAATGAAGCACAAAATTTGAGAAGGCTGAGACAAAGAGCAAAGAAGAAAGGGGATCCAGACGAAGCCGATGCCATCCACGAACTATACAAGCACACTAAAAAAGAACTAAACAAAGCGATTTATAAAGCAAAAGAAAAGAGCTGGGAAGAAATGTGCGAAACCATAAACAAGGACACGTGGGGAAAACCGTATAAGGCTATAATAAGAAGGGTGAAACGCGTAACTCTTCCGCCAGCACTCTCAGAGCAATTAGCAAATAAAATAATGATTAATTTATTTCCACAGGAAAGCACAGGGACAGGAGCAGACTCTGGAACAGAACCGAGAAAGAAGATGCACAGCGGTGAACAAGATAACGGAACGACGGAGGGGAGCATTCGTAAAATCTCTAAAGAGGAAATAGAAAAAGCAGGAAGGCTTTTAAAAACCGGAAAAGCAGCTGGACCGGATGGAATGCCGCCGGAGGCAATCAAAGCTATGATCACTATAAGACCGGACTGCTTCGTAGCCATGTTCAACGGAATTTTGAAGAGTGGAAGAATACCGGAGCAGTGGAAGCAAGCAAGAACAATCTTGTTAAGGAAACAAGGTAAGGACCCTGCCACCCCCTCGGCTTATCGTCCTATTTGTATTATAGATGCGGCTGCAAAGCTCCTGGAGTATGTCCTGAAAGGCAGAATTATGGAACACCTGGGACCCGAGCCGTTCAGACAAGAGCAATATGAGTTTTGCAAGGGCAAATCCACTATACATGCAATGCAATATCTGAAGAAAAACATCAACGAGGCCTCACAACATCTTAGGTATGCGGCAGTGGCGGCACTGGATGTCAAAAATGCATTTCATTCACTGAGATGGGAGAAAATAATCGACGAAATGAGAGAACGAGAAATACCTGCATATACATATAATAGAACTGACAAAGGACTACTTCAGGGGCAGAGTGGTCACGTATCAAACTACAGAAGGACAGGTAAGGACGGTGATGCAGAGGGGGGTGCCTCAGGGGTCTATTCTAGGTCCACTGCTTTGGAACATGGTGTACGACGGTCTCCTCAAAAGACCGTTGCCTCCGCTGTGCATCAGAAGAGCTTTCGCAGATGATGTCGTCATCATGGCCCAGGAAGGAACTTCCAGAGATTGAAAAAGAACCTAGAAAGTATCATAGAGGACACCAGAATGTGGATGGAATCTGCAGGTTTAGAGCTAGCAGAACAAAAGACTGAGGTCATGATGGCGAACAGGAAGAAACTCCCAGAAGGTTTCCGTTTCAGAGTCGGATCCGCAGAAATAAAACTTTTAATAATTCGTGAAGTTTATTTTTACTTTTCACAAAGGATCTTCAAAATCCAGACGGATTATGATTCCGATTAAACACACAGTAGAAGTTTATTATAACCACGCTTGGACATATATCTGACGCAATACAAAATCATGAGAGCCGCGTTCTTCATTACATCAAGGTACCTTTTTTTTGGTGTAGAAGGAAAACATAACGCAAATATTCACGCATCTACAACAGCGCCACGCACGCACTACGGACGAAACGCGGGTCGGCGCGAGAGTTCAAATAGACATAAAGAGTTACATGAAACTAATATCATCAACAAAAACCGGCAAAAACCTTGAAATACTTAGGAGTAACTTTTGATAACCAGCGACTCTTTATGAAGCACATAGAGGATGCCACGAACAAAGCCATCAAAGTGATGGCGGCGCTAAGCAGCCTTATGCTAAATAGGATAAGGACATCTCAAAAAGCGAGAAAGATGTATTATATGACGATGGAGTCCATTGTTCTATATGGAGCTCCTATCTGAAGCGATACAGCAGGGAAAGTATTTTCAACTAACGCCTTAAGAAGGACCCAGAGGATGGGTCTCGCAAGGGTAGCATCCGCGTACAAGACGGTCCCAGTGGACACGCTCTGTGTCCTGACAGGAATCCCGCCCTGGGACTTGAAAGCGGAGGAGAGAAAGCTTCTGTTTAACTTGGAAAATCGTATCATGAACTTTCGGCACGAGACGTCTGTAAGGGATAGAATGACGTTGACAAGAAGAAGAAGACAGTGGACAGAGGATGAAAGTGAAGAAGATGAGGAGGAGGTAAGAACAACACTAGAGGAATACATCGACTGGAGGAACATCCAAGGAGACCTGGCGACAGGAGAAGATGAAACAACAGAGAGGAAGAAAATTAAAAAGGAGCTTAAAGAGGCGGCGAAGAAGAGAGCATTAGTGAAATGGCAGGAGAAATGGGATGGGGCCACAGTCGGAAGGATAACACACGAAATCATCCCAAACATTCAAGAGTGGACAGACCGAAACCACGGAGACTTAGATTTTTATGTAACTCAAGCACTTACGGGTCATGGTGTATTTAATACTTTCAGACAAAGAATCGGAAGGACACAAAATGCAGCATGCTGGTACCACCCAGGAGTTGTTGATGACCCGGAGCACACGTTTGTGCTGTGCCAACAATGGGAAGAGGAGAGATGCAGACTGTTGGATACACTGGGATCAATAGAAAGAGAACTTTCAATGAAAAAAATAGTAAAGGAAATGCTCCGCAACGATAGAAATTGGAGATCAGCGAGGGGATTCTTTAAAGCTATTCTAGAGAAAAAAGAGAAAGAAGAAAGAAAAAGAGAGAAGGAAAGCAGAGAAGAAGAGGAGCAGGAAGAAAGAAGCTAAGTAGCTTAAATAGTCTAGTAAATATTGAATAGATTCCTGCAGTTTCTTGTCCTACCCACTTTCTGTTCTAGCCTGCCGAGATGAAAGAGGGAGCCGAGGGGGAGTAAGGATCTCGGCTGCGACGAAGGAAGAGGAGACAAAGTGACTACCCAATCACTCTGAGGAAAAGCTAAATCAGCGGGACCAGGATGCTTGGACAAGAAGCGGCGTTCCCTTCCCCAAGTTGCGGACCAGGGGATCCGGTGCCTCCCCCCGCCTCCATCATCATCATCAACATCATCATCAACAACATCATCACCCCCCACTCCTCCCGGATTCGAGGTAAGGCGACGGAGGGTGCAAAGACAAGGAGAAGCAGCGAAAAAGAAAAAGAGGAATAATAATAACAAAAATTAGATAGTAAGCGAAGCCGGAGTAGTATATAATATACTGTATATAGTAGTAAACCGAGGTTAAGTAATTTAGGAAAGAGGCAATTAATTGTAAAACACTTTTCACACGCATAATAGATTTATTGATTGGGTTAGTACATAATGATAAGAATAATGTGTACAATTATGATATAGGTAAGAGCTGAGAGGAAAAACGTATAGAACGCTAAGCATAGATATCCTTAGATGATGTCCGAGCGAGGGTGCAGACAAAAGACATGTGAACCTGAAACAGAAAGAAAGCTAATTGAAATTAAAGAGTTAACTGTGGTATCCAGGAAATTTTGAGCCTTGGGAACCTGAAACAGAAAGAAAACGAATTTAAATTAAATAGGTAATGGCGGTGGACAGGAAATTTTCGAGCGGTTGTCACCAGGAAAGTCTGGGGACTGAGCACTATATGGTAATATAAGAAGGTGTCCACGAACTTTTCTTGCGGTTCCCGTGGGGAAAGTCCGTGGACTCCGTAAGCGAGGTAGCCGTTATTAGACCGGAGTTCCAGTCCGAAAGGAATAGCGAAGGCTATAGACCCAGTTATGCTGTGGTTCAGTTATTTTGGTTAAATGTATAGAAGATACGAGATAATGAGGTGGCATAAGCTAGACCAGTGAGTAGGAAAAGTAAGATAGAAGGTAGTAGTAGGTACATAACGGTTGAACACATTCTAAGCTTTTAAGTTTATTAAGTACAAGTAACATAATGTCAATAATAAGTATGGTCAAAGGAGACACGTGCTCCTTCTAGAGAGATGCAGGCCTCCCAGCGATGGGGAAGTTCCTGCATCCTCTGGGAAAAATAAGTGGGAGATAAACTTTGTAAAAATTGAAAAAAATGAGTTTGTACGTCTCCTACATGGGGGGCACCCATACGAGATGCTAAGCGATACTTATCGAAGCCGCGAAATAGCGAATAGTCACAGGGCGAGAGATCAGGAGAGTGAGGTGGGTGGGGTAAAACCTTCACCCCGCCCTCCTGATAGCTCGCCCGTGCGATAGAAGAAATATGTGGCTGTGCCATATCTTGTAATAACAGAGGCTTTTTAGGTTTTCTGACTTTTTTAGTTATTTTGGATCGGACACGCTTCTGATAAAGCGATTTATAAGTGCGTAAGGCGTCCTTGAATAAGGAGGCATGTATTTCTCCTGTCAAATGAGTGCCAGGTTCGGTAAAATGACAAAGTAGCAAACCCCCCATACACCACCACACGCTGACCTGCTGGCGCAATTGGGGTAGAGGAGTAGTGGGAGCGGGATTCACTCTATTGGAAGGGTTACGAGGCGACCAAAACGCAGGTGGGCGAGGGTCCTCGTAAACCAACCATCTCTCGTCGCATGTAATTATTCGGCTCAGAAAGGTGGAGTCCCGTTGATTGCGTAAGAGGAGCTCAACGCAGTTCTCGACGCGCAGATCACGACTCTCATCGGTAGGGGTAAAAACGTACCCGATAGTACGAAGTTTACTATAATTTAGACGGCGTAAACGCTCCGAAATTGTTGTAGTGCTAACAGCGAATAGCTGAGAAAGAGCCTTTAGACTCAAATGTGGTGACTGTTTAACTACTGACAGGAGACGATTATCATCGAGCTGAACAGGAGGGCGGCCGCTCCTAGGGGCATCTCCCATCTCGGTCCGTCCTACGGCAAACTGACCATACATCTTGTATACCTGCGACCGAGATACGACGGTTCCATAGGCCCGAGTTATCTGCGCGAGGGCGGATGAGGCGGGGACGTCGGTTGCATACAGCAGACGTATGATATGTCGGATGCGATCACGAGATAAGTCGGTACGTGAAGTCTAGGATAAGAATGAAAGATAAAGTTAAAATTAAACGAGAGAACAATCTATATTAGAGATATAATGCATACCTGTGGCGAGTGGGAACAAGAAGCTCCCGATGATGGCCCCGGTCGCGACATCCTGGCAACTGGTAGACAGATAGCTGTAAAATAAAGAAATAACATTGTTAGAACATTTTGGAATAAATTAAAAAGAATCAACATACAGAAAAGATTAAAACATGGAATGAAAGAAGGTACATACAGTATAGAAGAGCCAATTGTAAAAGGGGTTTGATTGTTCCCGAGTTTGCAGTAACTAAGAGACAGAGACAATATAGAGAGAAGCAGAAGTAAGAACTCAGATGAGTTAGACGGGCGAAATACAGTAACGAGATAGAGACTATAGAGCATCAAGCTATAATTCAAACAGTGAGGCAGACTCGGAATCAATCAATCAGCACCTTACACCCACGAGACAGTAAGAATGGATGTACCTTTATATAAAGAATCGAAAAACAGTAGTGTAGACTGAGACACGATAGGCAGGGTAAAACGTTTGCTCAGCAAAAATAGAGTGTGAAGGAGTACTTTAACTAAGCTGGAATCGACCTCGTGTTGTAAACATGACGTGGCTTCGTGGTATCTCTAGACACCACGAGGTAGCGAGTATGTAGAGGCCGATCTCCGAAAAGCGCGACAACAGTCTCAGTCTAGTAAATACTTATAGTATTCTTTTAATATAGGAATGGAAGCAGAACGGTAATAAAGGTCGCCCACAAACCGACCGAAAATTAAAATGGTAAATAAGACAAACCGTTGTAGGTGACAAAGGAAGAACGAGAGTTAGCTCGGGAGGGGGAGCCCTCTCGACCTTCCAACGTCGCTTCGAATCGGAGGTGACTCAGAAGGTTTTAGATAGCCGTTGAGTAATCTCGAAATCAAAACTGTATAGAGAATTAATAAAACAAAGAGGCTTTCCACTGTAGGTGGAAGATAAATAGGAGGTGTAGGATAGGAGACTTTTGCAAAATAATAACGTGGCTGTAGAGGAATAGCTAAGAAAGCTATTTCTGTAGATAGTGGCAGGAAGGAATAAGTTTAGCTAACAAAAAGTTTTTAGCGGGCCTTCTGAAAAAGTGGATAAAATTCGAAAGAGGCTTACACAGCTTGGTTACGTGATTCGCGGATTTTAAAAAGCGTAAGAGAATGGAAACGGACGATGCTCGGAACTACCGGTAACCCATTAACGCTGAGACTCCACCCGGGTTTGCGAATTTAGTTATTCCTATGTTTCGGTGCGATCAGCAGAATATCCTGAATGAGAAAAATAAAAATAAGAGAGTTAGGTCACCTCAGGAAGATCAGAGAGGAGCCGTAGGACCTCCCCATTACTCTAGCGAATCCGAAGCGGGAGGTAAGCCAGATCCTTACTCAATCTTCGGCGCGAAAAAGAGTAAGAGAGAAGGACAGGAACGGCCAGGGGTTAGGATGAATACTGAAGATACAGAAATAGTTGATATTATAGAAGAAGAAGAAAAAGAAAATTTAGAACAGATTAGGGATCTGACCAAGATTCTAGATAAGGCAAAAACTTTTGTGAAAGAGGCACTGTCGAAAATTAGAGTAGGAGATGTAGAAGGGTTAGAACGGGCGAAGTATAGAACGCTTCAGATAGATAGATACATCGGTGATGCGTTGAGGCGAGTAAGAAGCATTGAACATCTATCTGAAAAAATCTCTTTGAGAAAAGAAATACGGTGGAAAGACAACAGTATGCAGATTACTCCGCGAACCGCTAAAATCTTAGATAGCGAATATAGAAAATCAGTATCGAAGACAGGGCAGGAAAGCAGGGAAAAAGGCACAGAGATAATCAGTAAGGGGAAAAATGAAAAGGAGGTTAATACAGTTGCCAGGGCGGGTAGAATCAGGAAAGAGGAAGGTAATATCACCGAGACTGGAAACGACGACGAAACGGACGACCAGAAGGAAGGGACAGAGAAAGGATTTAGGGTGGTGACAAGAAAGAAAAGAGTTTAAAAAACCACGGAACAGGAGGAAGAAACAATTAAGAAGAATGAAGATGAGGCGAAGAGGAAGCTGAAGAGGATCCCGCCGCCTCCGAAATCAGAGGCAATCATTGTAAAGGCTTCGGAGAAGTTTACGTACGCCGACCTTTTCAAGAAATTGAAAAAAGACGCCTCTGACAAGATGGAGGGCATCCAGACGGTCAGGCGCTCGAGGGGAGGCGACCTAATCATAGAGATGCAGAAGGCAGCGAGCTCTGTGGCTATGGAACAGCTGGTGAGGAACACCCTAGGAGAAGATGGAGCGGTGAGAAAACTCGCGCCCAGAATCGCACTCGAGATAAAGGACCTCGACCCTACAATCGAGAAAGAGGATATCCGAACCGCCCTTGCTAAAAAACTGGATCTTGGTCAACTAGCCGAATCGGAAATCGAGGTAAAGACGCTCCGCTTTGGATACGCGGGCAATAAGACCGCTATTGTTTCTCTTCCTTCCGAAACGGCAAGCAAACTGGTTGAGGAAAGTAAAATAAAGATAGGTTTTACGTACTGTAGAATTAACAAGACCGCGAATCTAATAAGATGTTTTAAATGCCACGATTTCGGCAATATGTCGTACACATGTCAAGTGAAATTAAACTCGAAGGTCCTCTGCAGAAGATGTGGCACTGAAGGCCACCAAATAAACGACTGCAAGGCTACTAGGAGATGCGTGCTCTGTACCAGGAAGGGTGTTCCTGCGGCAAACGCGGAACATATCGCGGGAGCCGCAAACAGCCCTCAATATAGAACATACATCGCGGAGATGAATAAGAGGAATCAGGTACCTTCAATCTAAGGATAATACAAATCAATTTAAATCATTGCAGAATGGCCCAATACCTCCTGGAACAAACTGCAATGGACAGGAAAATTGATGTGGTCCTGATATCGGACCCTCTTTCGAACCCAGGGCCCTGGGTATTTGGATCAGGAAGATCGACAGCCATATGGGTAACTGGAGTGAACGGTTTGGGGAGGTTCGAGGATGGAGACAGGGCCGACGTTGACTTTACGACGGTGCGCTTGGGAGATTATACAATCGTAAGTGTTTACCTGTCTCCTAGTACCTCCCTTGACGTTTACTCCAGTAAACTCGATACAATAATGAATTATGTTCGGGAGCAAAAGGCCTTAGGAAGAAAAATCATACTTGGAGGGGACTTCAACGCCCATGCCCCAGTGTGGGACTCTAAAAACCTCAACTCAAGAGGAGCAATACTGCTTGAGGAGCTTCTGAAAGCGGGAATCCATCCGATCAAGCCAGAGGGAGGCCCGACCTTCGAGAGAGCTGCAGGTCAATCATTTATAGACTTTGTGGCCGTTTCAGATTTTACAAGAACAACAGCATACTCGAGGGTCCTGGAGACCAAGACAGCGTCGGATCACCGGTACGTGGAAACATCTTTAAAATCGATTGAAGGTATCGCAGAAAGAAGAAGTTTCCAGCCGAAGTGGAAACCTACACTGAAGACACTGGAGAACGCAAAAAGTGGCTTCGACAGAGCCCCTTGAGGGAAATAATCTGGGTTTCAAAGAGTTTTACAATACGTCGGAGGAAAAAAATTTCTTAGATCTAATTAATCTCGTTTTAGATGAAAACCTGGAAAGAACGAATACGGAAAAAAACAGAATCTTACCTGCATTTGGTGGAATCCGGAATTAACAAGGCTCAGATCCAGATCCCGCAATCTGAAAAGACAGATACAAAGAGGTAGGAAAAAAGAAAAAAGAAGAGTATCAACAGATGAAGATAGAGAGGCCAATGGGAATAATGAAGAAGTAGAAATCCTAAAGATCCTCTACAAAGAGGCAGTAAATACGCTTAAGAAAAAGATCATCGAAGCCAAGGTAGACAAATGGAGCAAGTTATGCGAAGATATAAACATCGACGTATGGGGCAAACCCTACAAGATCATTATGAAAAGCGTGAGTAAATTCTCTCCACCAGCGAATCTATCTCCAGACTTCGCGAAGGAGGTGCTGGAAGGACTTTTTCCAAGGAGGAATTTTCAGGGAGATCAGACGGGACAGAGTACAGGAGGTAATCAACGAGAGGAAGCGGACGAGGAACGTACAGAAACAGAGGACATTCTTCAACACGACTTCGAAAGAATACATGAAGAAGAAGTCCGAGAAGCCGCCAAGAAGATCACGCCAAGGAAAGCAGCCGGCCTCGACGGGATTTCTGCCGAGATAATCAAAACACTAGCTGAACACAGGCCCGACTCTTTTGCGGCCTTGTTCAACGGGATCCTCAGAAGAGGCAGAATCCCGGATAAGTGGAAGACGGCGAGGACGATCCTTCTGAGGAAACCAGGCAAGGGCCCTGACTTGGTATCAGCTTACAGGCCGATTTGCATCATAGACGCCATCGCAAAGCTACTGGAATACTTGCTGAAAGAGAGACTGACGAACTTCTATGGAGTACACCTATACGAAAAAAACCAATTCGGTTTCACAAAAGGTAGATCCACAGTTCATGCAATGATGGAGGTGAGGAAAGCAGTAAGAAGAGGTATAGAGAGGCAAAAATTCTCTACGATGGTTGCTCTAGATATTAAAAACGCGTTCAACTCTCTGAGAAAACATTATTAGAGAAATGAGAGCAAGGAAAACACCAGAATACTTAATCAGGATAATTACTAATTATTTTAAAGGCAGAATGATCCTTTATAGTACTGCGGATGTACAAATCGGCCTGGAAATGGAGATGGGGGTTCCTCAAGGATCCGTCCTCGGCCCTCTTTTCTGGAACATCGTGTATGACGGCCTTCTGAGAAGACCGTGCCAGAGGGGAGTCTCCATCAAGGCGTTCGCGGACGACATCCTCCTAATGGTGGAGGGCCTGCAAGAGGGATCCGAAAAAGGAATAAGCGCATTAGTACGTTAATAGCAGTAAATAGTGGTAGAAAATTCAAATAGTGAAACAGAGTGTACGCAACTTCTACGTTTCGATCTTCGACCTCAAGGCCACACGTGGCGAGCGAACCGTGCGGATTGACGCCACGAGGAAAAAAGGTAAACTTGCGTACACGCTGGTGTTCGAAAAATCCGCCCAGGACTGTTCTAACGAGTTCTAGAAAGTATCGTGGAGATAGGGGAGTGCCAGGGCATAAAATTATTAATTAATTCGTTAACTAGCTGGTTTAGGAGTGCTGTTCAAGTGTGTGACGAATTTCGGACGGACTTTTGGCGTATATTTCGAACCAAAAGACCGTGGAAAGTTTAGCACTAACAGCATAGGAATTTCTACACGAACTTTTGAGTCGAGTTCAACCCAAAAGTTCGTGTAGGAACAGAAAATAGAGACTTCGATACAAAATTTCAGGAGCTAGCCCAGAATTGAAAGGGTTTTTTTTAACAGCGATAAAGATTGTGTGAAATTCTGAATTTTAAATTTTTGAAAAACTTTTGGGACGACAGGTAGTCTTCGGCCCGAAAGTTCGTGTGAAGCTGGATTTAGCAGGAAGTGAGACTTCTAGGTAGTGATAAGTGCGTACGATTAGTTTTAGACCGTTTTTAGGGTTTTAGGTACCGCGAGCGAGTAGTTTGTAAGGTGATAGTTCAGCGAGGCTACGGATGGTGATAAATACATTTAAACAGGCGTATTAGTATGAGAGTTAGGGTAGCGCGAGATAGGTGAGACTGCTGATTAGACTTAACTGCGTGCGTTTAGGGATAACTTTTGTAGGCTATTAAGTAGTACAAGGGAATATTTGTAATGAAAATGTAGATGTAATAGTTACTAATTTAGTAGTTTAGAATAAAGGAGGAAATTTTTTTTTTTTTTTTTTTTAAAGATTAGGTTAGGTTAGGTTAGGTTAGGTTGTGGTAGCTGGGGACCTAGGGATATGGGGCTCTCCAATGGTGACTCTGATCTATTGGAGGGTATGACTACAGTGGTGGTGGTCCATATCCTAAATCCTCTTGCTCCACCTCCACGTGGTGGTCCCTGGGGCACACTGCGGTGTGTGCTAACGGAGCGAGGGGTTACACAGGCACTCCCCGCTCTTTTTACTGCGTGCCTCTCACGCAGAAGGGCAGTGCCGGTGTACTGAGTGAATGTGTATGTACGCATGTGTGTGTGAATGTGGCTGCGGCCGGTGCACGGTGGATATTCCCCGTAGACTAACCAAGGGAGGAGTAGTAGCCTCCCGACCGGGGCTGGGAGATATGTTAGTACCTGACCTCTGTGTGTGGCAACACGCACATGTTTAACGTGGAAGAACCGCTACTTCCAGCTGACTGGAGCCTAGCCGGGGGTTGAAGCCGTGTTAACTGGACGCAGAAATGGAGGATTACCTGGCCAGTATTTCCTCATACCCTGTGCGTTGGGGGGCAAACCAGCGCACCGTCTAGCCTGAAGTTGGAGCAATATCCGGTTCGGATCCGGTGCGCTCCTTCAATAGGGGTGACGTAAAACCTTTAGCATTTTATTTTAACCTTTTGTAGAGTCTTGTTTTCCCATGTCGATAGGCTTGGCCAGCTGACAAGTCGCTTCTCGGCTTCGACATGGTTTAATTAGGGTGCTTTATCGGCGGGGAAGTGCCCCTATGCGCTAGGGGTCCCATGATGGGCGAACCGTCGTTAGATTTAACGAAATTTTGCCATGGAAGGCCTTATTAAAAAAACAAATTGTGGGATGGAGGAGGGAGAGGAGGGGTCTCCCGGTAGGGGGAGACCAAGGACGCGTTCAAGTCCTCGCGTCTTGGTGGAGAGGTACTTAGGGCCTCTTGGCACTGAGGCGACGAAAAAGGACGCGCCGACGACGAGGTCCATTCGGGGTACCTCGGCGTCGAGTATGGAAGGGTCGGTCCGATCCGTCCTGGTGGGGGAGGGAGACGAACCGGGGCCGTCTTTCGGCCCGATGGATGACGATAGGGCGTCGATGAAATCCCAGGCGTCATCGCGGACGTCAGGGAAGCGTCCCGCGTCGTCCATCGTGATGGGGGACTCCGATGAGGAGGGAACGAAGAGGCCCCGCGGCAAGGGCGCGCCCTCCGTACAGGAGCGCCAGCTCGATCTGCGGGACCTTCTCCCCGGCGAAATTGCCGCTGAGGTGGTGGCCGCTGGCCGATTGGTCGAGGCCACCGCCCTCAAAAGCGGCAATCTAAAGGGCACCGCGGTCCGGGCACTTAAGGATGCGGCCCGGCTGGTCGAGGCGGGAATGAGGGAGCTGGTGAGTAGGGGGTGGCAGGGAGCCTCCTCCTCCACTTCCGGTGGTGGTGGCGCCCCCTCGGGAGAGGGTGCGGATAAGTTGCCTGTAGCCCTCTGGGCAAGCGTCCAGGCGGAAAACCGCGCCCTCAGAGGGGAAAACGCTGCGCTGAAGCGCGAGTTGGGGGGTGTTAGAGACACCCTGGCCGTCCTCAAGACGGAGCTGATGGCGGTGAAGCAGCGGCAGGCTGTGCCCATGCCCTTGCCTGGTGCATCTCCGCTGCCGCTCCACCCCGGGGCGGTTGACCCCCCGGATAAGGCGCCGCTGCCCTCTTCGTCGGGGCCGGCGCCGACCAGGGAGGCGGTCCTTCTGGCCCGTATCGGGGCCCTCATGGACGCCAAAATAATGGCGCTCCGCGAGGAGTTCCGTTCGGTGTCCGGGGACCGCTACCCCCCATCGACGGCGGGGACCCGCTCAAAGATCCCTGCCCCGTCTTCTTCTCCCGATGGTCCCCGGCCCCTCGACTTTGTCCCTCCTGTTGGGGGACCGGAGGAGGAGACGACGACGAAGAAGAAGAAGAAGAAGAAGGGGAAGAAGAAGAAGGGGGGACAGGGGGATGCCAAGGCCTCCCCCACCCCCCTGAGCACTCGTGAAGGTGCACCGCTGCCCCCTAAGGAGGGAACTTGGTCAAAGGTGGTGGGGAGAAAGGAGAGGCGGAAGGCCAAGGCCACATCCGCCCAATCCGCGGCTCCCGCCCCTAAGGGCGGGACTGGGCATGCGACGAAGGCGCCTCCTCGAGTAGCGGCCCCTCCCCGTTCCGCAGCAGTGACGATCACCGTCCCGGAGGGGAGTAAGGCCACCTATGAGGAGGCCATACGCAGGGCTCGTCAGGGCGTCGATCTCGGCGCCCTGGGTATCGAGACCCTGCAGTGGAAGCGGGCAGTCACCGGGGGCCTGATCATTCAGGTATCCGGTGCCGATGGGGGCGCGAAGGCGGATGCCCTCGCCGCCGGGATGACTTCGGCTCTGAGGGGTATGGAGGTGAGGGTCGCCAGGCCCGTCAAAAAGGCGGAGTTCCGTCTGACCGGCCTGGACCTCTCGGTAACTCCTCAGGAGGTAGTCGGGGCGGTGGCGAGAGCCGGGGGCTGCACCCCCGAGTCCGTGAAGGTCGGGACCATCAAGATCCCGACCGGAGGACTCGGCACCATTTGGGTGCAGTGCCCGGCAGTGGCGGCCTTGGCCATTGAAAAGGCCAAAACCGTAAGGGTGGGATGGACCCTCGCGCGGGTGGTCGTCTTGGCCGCCCGCCCGTTGCAGTGTTTCCGCTGTCTCGCCCTCGGGCATGTGAGGCAGCGGTGTACCGCGGAAGTAGACCGGAGCGGCCACTGCTACCGGTGCGGCGATCCGTCCCACCGTGCAGCCGCTTGCCAGTCCGCCCCCCGCTGCGTAGTGTGCGCGGGGGCGGGCAGGCCCGCGAATCATAAAGCGGGGAGCAAGGCGTGCTCCCCGCCTTCGAAAAAGAAGGGGTCCAAGGGGGGCGGCGGTGTGGCGCCGTCCTCCAAGGACAAGGACATGGAGGTGGAGCCGACTCAGGGCGTAGGGGAGAACTCTGCTTCCCCAGCCGTCAATGAGTCGGCTGGGACGGGAGTATCCGCGTGCTCAACGTAATGGCTACTACGGCTCGCGGATGTTCCCAGGTGGTTCTTCAGGCCAACCTCAATAATTGCCGCCGGGCACAGGACCTGATGGTCCAACGCCTGGCGGAGCTCGAGGTTGGCCTGGCAGTTGCCGCGGAGCCCTACGAACTCCCTGACCATCCACAATGGTTCGGGGATCTGGAGGCTTCCGTGGCGATTTGGGTTCGCCAGTCGGCGAGGTTGCCCCCTTTCTCCGGGGTCGAACGGAGTCGGGGGGCGGTGTTGGTTAAGTGGGGAAGACTGCTAGTCGCCGGGTGCTACTGTTCGCCGAATTGTGGCTCCGCCGAATTCGAGGCGTATTTGGACCGGTTGAGGGACATGGTGACCCCTCATTTAACCGGTCCGGTGTTGGTCCTGGGGGACCTCAACGCGCGTTCTACCAGTTGGGGCAACCCCAGGACGGAGCCTCGAGGCGGAATCCTAGAGGACTGGATGGAGGGGCTGGAGCTCCGGCTGCTAAACCGGGGCTCCGTGCCGACGTGCGTGAGGTGGAATGGTTGGTCGGTAGTGGACGTTTCACTCGCGACCGCTTCCGCCTCGCGCCGAGTGTCAAATTGGCGGGTCTGGGAGGGGGAAACCCTCTCGGACCACAGCTACGTCATGATGGACGTGGCTGTGGATTCGGACCCGCCGGCGGACACACCCCTCCTCCGGCGAAGTAGCGCCCTTTCGGCGCCCAGATGGGCGACGAAGCGGCTAGACGGGGACCTGCTGAGGGCCGTGATTATCGGCTCCGCCTGGCCTCCGGCCAGGGAGCGCGGACCAGAAGAGGGGGCGGCATGGTTCCGGGGCGCGTTGCAGATCATCTGCGACGCAGCGATGCCCCGGGTTAGAGCCTGCCCCCCGCGAAAGTCCGTGTACTGGTGGTCGGGCGAGTTGGCCGAGCTTCGCAGCTTAGCCGGTCAAGCCCGCCGCCGGTACGTCCGTGCTCGGCGCCGCCATTTCCTCGGCGGCGACTCGGAGTCGACGGTGTACGGGCTGTACAGGGAGTACAGATCGTACGCCGAGGCCCTCAAGCACGCGATTACCGCGGCCAAGGCCAAGGCCTGGAGCGAGCTCTTGCTTACGCTCCGCGACGATCCGTGGGGGCGCCCATATAGAATGGTGCTTGGGAAGCTCCGTCCCAGGGCGCCCCCTGTCGCGGAGACGATGGAAGCGGAGTTCCTGGGGCGCGTCGTTGACACCCTCTTCCCCCCCAATAATAATGGTGGTGAGGGGAGTGGTGAGCGCGCCCCGGTGCCGGCCAATGATTGGTCGGACGAACTCCGGGTCTCCGATTGGGAGCTCGACCAGGCCATCCAGGAGCGCCGGGCTAGGGGCAAGAAAGCCCCCGGCCCCGATGGCGTTCCTGGCGGTATAATGGCCTCGGCGCTAAAGGCCCTCGCCCCGGCTTACAGGAGCATCTTGGATGCGTGCCTGAGTCGGGGAGTCTTCCCCAAGTGTTGGAAGGAGGCGATACCACAAGGATGGTAAGCCCGCAGAGTCTCCCTCTGCTTACCGGCCGATATGTTTACTCGACGAGGCGGGAAAGCTGTTCGAAAGAATAATTGCCACCCGCCTCCGAGAGCACCTTTCGCGGAGTGATCCCGGGTTGAGCGACGGACAGTTTGGGTTCCGGAGGGGGCGCTCAACGATAGATGCGTTGGCGCATCTGCGCCTCCTCCGGGACAGTGCCGTCGCTCGGGACAGGGTGTTGATCGCCGTGTCATTGGACATCTCCAATGCGTTCAACGCCCTGCCCTGGAAGGAGATAGAGGACGCCCTAGAGCATTTCCGGGTTCCCCTCTATCTCCGGGAAGTGCTCCGGGACTACCTCCGCGAGAGGGAGGTGTATATTGCCGGCCGGTATGGGGCGTACCTGAGGGAGATATGCCGCGGGGTTCCACAGGGGTCGATCCTCGGACCGCTCCTGTGGATCCTAGCATTCGACGCGGTTCTGCGGGTCTCCCTCTCCCCCGGCACGGGTGTCATATGCTATGCGGACGACACCCTGCCCTACGCCGAGGGGAGGAGCTGGGAGGAGGCGGGACGCCTCATCGAGTCCGCCCTGGACTGCGTGGTTGGACGGATCCGGGGGATGGGGCTTGTCGTGGCCGCCGCAAAGACCGAGGCCATATGGTTGTACCAACCATCTCGGACGCGGCGGCCGCCCCAAGGCTTCCGGATCCGGGTCGTGGATACCCTCGTCGAGGTCGGGCCAACATGAAGTATCTGGGCCTGACCATCGACGGTCGCTGGCGTTTCGAAGAGCATTTCGAACTCCTGGCCCCCCGACTCGAAAAGACAGCGACCGCGCTTTCGCGGTTGCTGCCCAATATCGGGGGGCCGCAGTTGAGTGTACGCCGCCTCTACATAGGAGTGGTGCGGAGCATTGCCCTGTATGGGGCACCCGTGTGGCACCGCTCGCTTGAGGCCAGCCGACGCAGCGTCGCGCACTTGGAGAGAGTGCGGCGTCGGCTGTCCCTGCGGGCCATACGGGGATACCGCACCGTCTCGACAGAGGTGGCGGGCCTCCTGGCCGTGGTTCCTCCCTTCCAGCTGGTGGCGGCGGAGCGGGCGATGGTTTACCGGATCGCCTGCGAATCCCGCCGCCCCCCTGGGGAGGAGCTGACGGCCGCGGAAGAGGAGCAGTTCGAAGTGCGGAGACGCCAGGCCCGTGCGGACGTGTTCGAGCGATGGAGACGCATGCTTGCGTCCTCGACGCGTCCGACAGTTCGGGCCCTCCTGCCCACGTTCGATACATGGTGCGAGAGGCGAGTGGGGTTGACCTTCCGCCTCACGCAGGTGCTCACCGGACACGGTTGTTTCGGTGAGTATCTGGTAAGGATGGGGCGGGAGCCAGCGGCGCAGTGCCACCACTGCGGCGAGGAGGTGGACACGGCGCAACATACACTCGAGGAGTGTCCGGCTTGGGCCGGACCGCGCCGTGTCGTTAGAACCGCGGTGGAAGGGTGGGACCTCTCGCTCCCGGTCTTGGTCGACCACTTGACCGGGAGCCAGAGGTCGTGGAAAGGGGTCGCCTCCTTCTGCGAGACAGTAATGTCCCAGAAGGAGGAGGCCGAGCGGGCCCGGGAAAGAGACCCGGGCTCCGCGAGGAGGAGGATGGCGCGGGGACGTCCCGCGCCGTCGTGCGACGTCCGCCCCCTCAGGGAGAGGTGGGAGGGCGTCGGGGTCAGGTAATGCGGCGCGCGGGACGTTTCCACGCGACGCAGCGGGTCCTCCGAGTGGGGTGACGGGGACTGGGGGGAGGGTGCTGGGAATGTTCCCCTCTCCGCGTCAACTTATGCCTCCCCCTCCCGGGAGGGCTGGGGTTCCGTTGGCGGTGCGGGGTGTTCGCGCCCCGCGCCGTCGTGTACCCCCGCGTAGGGGGGCAGTGGATGGAGGGGCCGGGGTAGTGAGCTGACCCCGGTCCCCGGGGGGAGTTAAACTCCCCCCGAGTTGGCCCTGCACTCTGAGTCGTTAGTGCAGGGGTGCCGGCCACCCCGCGGACGCTAGTTCCGTGGGATGGCGCGTGGGGGTGGGTTGGGGAGGGTCGGGGCTTCCGGATGCGCCTCCGACGACCCTCTCTTGCCGGTGTCGGCGCCTTCCTGCCTTGCCCGGTCGAGGATCCTCGGGTCCACCGCTCGAGCAGGGCAGAAAGGCTCCGGGAGCTGTGGGTGGACCGAGCTGGGGCTCGGGAAGCCCAATCCGAAGGCTCCAGGGATGGGGACACCGGGCGGGTCCCTCCGCCCGGGGTCCGGTTAGAGTAGGCATGGGGGGAGCTAACCCCTCCCCTCGGGATGCATGTGAGCTGGGAAGTGTCCTGTTGAATACTCGCATGATCCAGGCACTCCCGATGTAGCTTAGGGCGGGCGTGTGGTTTTAGTGGGTACTCTGGGGGAGGGGATTGGCGAGCCTTGTTGGCTCGGCGACCCCCTCCTCGAGGGAGCCCCACATAACCCCGGCTCCCTCCAGGGGGGTCGGGGTTTGCGTAACGCATTTCTTCACGATAAAAAAAAAAAAAGGTTAGAACCAGTGCGGAGGGAACAGTGCATAACATCGCGTCGTAGCGCTCTATACGGCAACAGTTCGGAAAGGGACACAGGGACAATCACACAGCTAAGACTACCGGTGACAGACTAGAATGAGCAATAGAAAACCACTCTTTAAAAAAAAAGAAAAAAAATCCAACTATAGTAAGGTAGGAAAAATAAGAAATACATAACAACGTAGGGTTGATCGTAAACCATCTCAAAGCGGTATACGGAATTTAATAGAAAAAGAAAAGTCATCTACAGTATAAAATGTCTCCGGGAGTCTAATGTAATGTCCGCGCAGCGGCACCTGAAACACATAAAAAGATTCAATTGCTTTATTGAAAATAGTACTGTCTGTAAGAGTTGAGTGAATTTACATGGAATTAATACTATTTGAAAGGAGAAATATAACTTATAAAATTTAAGTAAATCCATATGGGATCAGTATTATTTGAAAGGAGTAATGCCACATATAAAGTTTGATTGAATCTATATAGAATTAATGTTGCTTGGAGTAATATACTATGCAGAATCCTGTTAAATTTATACAGGATCATTTGTTACTTGGGAGGAGTAATATAATTTGCAAAATTCAATTAAGATTCATACAGAATCAGTGTTATTTGAGAGGATTAATGATATTTATAAAATATTGAATGAATTTATGTAGAATTAATATTATTCGAGAGCAGTGGTATAATTTGTAAAATCCAAGTAAAGTTAATATTATTTGAGAAGAAAGGAGAGGATTTAACACAGTGTTAAATGGTTATTCCTTATAGTAAATTATCACATGGGAAAGCGATACGTACCAAAAATATATAAAAAAAAAAAAAAGTTCCAAAAATATAGCTGGGCTCGATGAGTGGTTTATCTGTGATTCAGACGTGCCGTTGGACTGTCCATGTGGATTCTTGGAATGTGAGACATCTGAAACACATGGAAATGTTCAATTGCTTCATTGAGAAATAATATCGTGTGCAGGATTTAAGTGAATTTATATGGAAATAATATTATATTCGGGAGAAGAAATATAATTTGTAAAATCTGTGTAAATCTATATGGGATCAATACTATTTGAGAGGAGTAACGCTACATATAAAGTTTGATTAAATTTATATAGAATTAATATTACTTGAAGTAGTGTAGTCTGTGGAATTCAGCTGGATTTGCATGGGATCAGTGTTATTTGGGAGGAGTTACGTAATTTGCAAAATTCAATTAAATTTATACAGAACCAGTGGTATTGGAGTGGATTAATGATATTTATAAAATCTGAGTGAATTTATATAGAACTAAAATTATTTGAGAGCAGTAGTATAATGTGTAAAAATCAAGTAAATTTAATATTATTCGAGAAAAGAGAGAGGAGAGGACTAACACGGTATTAAATGGATATTCTCTATAGTAAATTATCCCATTGGAAAGCGATACGTACCAAAAATATAAATTTCAATATAACTGGGCTCGATGAGTGGTTTATCTGTGATTCAGACGTGCCGTTGGGCCGTACGCATGGATTCTTGGACTGTGAGACATCTGAAACACATAGAAATGTTTGATTGTCGCTGGCAGTGCCAAATAGCTATTCTTGGCAATAAATTATTTCACTAGAAAAAGCGGTACGTACCAAAGACATAAATTTCAGTCTCAATAATGTAAACCGAGCTCGGTGGGTCGTTTATACACAATTCAGGCGTATCGTTGGATTATCCGCGTCGATCCATCGACTGCGCGTCATCTGAGACACGTGGAAATGTTTGATTGTCGTTGGCAGTGCTAAATTGCTATTCTCTATAATAAATTACTTTACTAGAAATGTGCTACATACCAAGAATATAAATTTCAATTTCAACAATGCAAACCGGGCTCGATGGATCGTTTATCTACAATTCAGACGTGTCATTGAACGATTCAGGCAGACTCTTCGATTGTTCGGTATCTGAAACATATGGGAAATGTTTAATTGCAGTCGACAGTGTTAAAAGAGACATAGTACAGATATAACGAATAAAATAATTATCAGCTATACTAATTGACTAAAGAAAGAGTGCTACGTACCAAAATAGAACTTTCTATAACGCAGCGTAGGAACAATGAATGGCCATTTCTCACTGAGACGTATCTTGAGCTATCCGCATGGATTGTTTACACCATAAGGCTCCTGAAACGGACAACAGTTGAGCAAATACAGTCAACTAAACAAAACTAAAATAGCTACCTGTCACAAGAACACAGTTTGCATGGACACATATAAACTCTGACAGGTAAACTAAACCCACGAGTCTCAGTGCGATTTCACCTGCACCGCAGGCAAATCCCTCACATCCCACCGAGCCGTTTGCATATTTCGACTGTAACCTAGCTAACAAACTATCTGCCTTGTGACAAATCATACATATATCAGAGTTGACAGATGAATAAACAATTAACGTACCTCGTGGCCAAAGGTGCTGCAGGAAGTTCATAATCGATCAGCAAAATGCGGGGCACCAATCATTGTTAATTACGCGATTTACTAGGAACGAAATGGCTTCCGTTTCCGGTTGTGTGAGAGATTGTGGTAGGTAATTAGCTGTGCGTGATTTTGGTGTGTTAGAGTGGAGTGGAAAGAAGTGCGAGTGCTGAAAACTGCTGAGAGGGGTTAGGAGGACTAGGGATAGGTGGGAGAGAAAGGGATAAGGGTGTGGGAGTGAGAGAAAAAGGAATAGGAAAGGGATAAGTGAACGGAGAGTGTACGTTAGGTTTGCGTGGAGATAGACAGGTGGGCGCGGGACAAGAGAGTAGGAGGAAGGTGGCGCGATCTGGAGAGAGAAAAGTAAAATAGGTGACAGGTAGAGTAAGAAGCGGGAACTTTTGAAAAGAAGTAAGAGGGAAAAAGTTGAAAGTGTAGGAAAATGGGCGAGAGAAGAGGGGTAGAAAAGGGGATAGAGAGGGAGGAAGCGAAGGGTAGATTGGGGATGATTATGAGGGATGGTAATATAGAGCAGTGGTTCAGCTCAGAAAGTGTGGACTCCGTGGGGAGGAAAAGGGGGTTTGAGAACGTAGAGGAAGGGGGGGAGGATGTTAACGCAATTTTTTAAAAAAGCGATAATACGAGGAGGTCTCCGCAAAAAGATAACAGGGGTGAGGGAGGAAATTATAAAGAAATGGAAGAAATGTTTAGAGGGTTAATGGGGGAGGTGAGGAGGATAAGGGATGAGATGAGGGGGGAAAGCGAGGAAGGGAAATTGTTAATAGATGAATGGAGGAGGGAAAGGGAAAAATGGAGGGAAGAGAGGAGGGAGGAAGAACTAAATAGGGAAAGGATGAGGAATTGGTTAGAAAGCTTAGAGGGAAGGGTAGTAAAGGTAGAGGGGAGAATAGAGGAGCTAGTGCGGGAGGAGGGGGAAGGGGATAGGAGGGAAAAAGCAGATATGAGAATAGATTGTATAGAGGGAAAATTGGGAAAAGTGGAGGAATGGATAGGGGAAAAGGAAAGGGGGGAAAGAGGCGGGGGAGTATGGGGCAAGGGGAGAAATAAATATAGATGAGAATAGGAAAAGATTAAGGTTATTAGAAATTAAGCAGGACAAGGGGGATAGAAAGGAGAAGAAGAATAATATAGTAATAAGGAGGATAAAGGTGGAGGGTAGTGATATAAAAGTAGAGGTTAGAAGACTGTGGGAAAAGATGGAGTTGAAAGAAGAGGGTATTAATGAAATTAGGAAGATAGGGAAAGTAGGTAAAGACGGGAGGGGAATGGTTCTGGTGAAGTTGTCAAGTAGGGAAACTAAAAGTAGGGTAATGGAGGGGAAGAAAAAGCTTAGGGGGCAAGAGGAAAGGGGAGAGGACGATTTAACAGAAGAGGAGAGGAGGGCAAGGTGGAAAATTGAAAGGGCAGCTGAGAAAGAAAGGAGGGAGGGAAAAAAGGTTCAGATAGGATACATGAAGTTATGGGTAAATGGGAAGGTGAAAAGGTGGGATGAGATTGAGGAAAAATTGATAGAGGGGCAGGGAAACGAATAGGGAAGGAATCAGGGGAGGGTGGGGATAAGAGGAAGAGGGAAGGGTATAAGTTTAGTTTCTGGAATGTGGCAGGGCTGTTAAATAAAAATAAGGATTTTTGGAAAGGGATTGAAGATTGGGATGTAGTATTTTTGATGGAGACGTGGCTGGAAGAGAAGGGGTGGGATAAAATCAGGGATAGGCTCCCAAAAGGGTATGTGTGGGAGGCTCAATGGGCAAAAAGGGAGGAAAAGAAGGGACGGGCAAAAGGGGGTATGGTAGTAGGTGTGAGGAAGGAATTAGAATTAGAAGGGGGGGACAAAAAAGGAAGTGAGGGGATTATGTCGGTGAAGGTGAAGATAGAGGGGTGTTGGTGGAGGGTGGTGGGGGTATATGTAAATGGGGATTTAGACAAGAAGCTAGATGAGATGGGGGAATGGGTAGAGGCTAGAGAAAAAGGGGTAAAGGTGATTTTAGGGGGGGATTTTAATGCAAGAACGGGAAGGGAAGGAGGAGAGGTCTTAGAAGAAGGAGGGGGGAGAGGGTTAAGAAGTTCTAAGGACCTAATAGTTAATGGGGATGGGAGGAGACTGTGTAACTACATAGAAGAAAGGGGGTGGGGAATTATGAACGGGAATATAAAGGTGGATGAGGAAGGGGAGTGGACGTACGTAGGGGAGAGAGGGAACTCGGTGATTGATTACGTGTTGGGGAATGAGGATACAAGGGAAGGTGTGGGAAAGATAGAGATTGGGGATAAGATAGACTCAGATCATATGCCCATAATAGTATGGGTAAAGGGGGAGATGGGAGGGAAAAAAGGGAGGAAGGGAGAAGGGAAAAGAAGAATGGTGGGGAGGTGGTCGGAAGAAGCAGGGGAGGAATTTAGGGAAAAATTTGCAGCTAGAGCAAGTGGAGGGGATGGGTCGCAGGAAGACTGGGAAGGGCTGAAAGGGAAAATAATGGAAGTTATAGGGGAAATGGGGAAAAATGAAAAAATAAAGAGAAAAGGATGGTGGGATGAGGAATGTAGAGTAGGAAAAAAGTTAGCGAGGGAGGAGTTAAGAAAGTGGAGAAAGGAAGGAGGGGATGGATTAGCCTTTAGGGAGAAGAAAAGGGAATACCAGAAATTGTGCGAGGAGAGGAAGAAAAAAGAGAGGGAAAAATGGGAAAAAGAAGTAGAGGGGATAAAAACGGAGAGTCAGGTGTGGAAGGTTGTAAATAGGGAAAGAAGAAGAAGATCGAGGATAGACGAAAGAATAAGGATGGAAGAGTGGGAACAATATTTTAGGGATTTGCTGGGAGGGGTAGAAGGGAGGGTGGGAAAGTTAGGAAAAAGTAGAAGAGAGGGGGATGGAGAGAAAGATTTAGAAATAGGGGAAATCATAAGGGTGGTAAAAGGGCTGAAAGATGGGAAAGCGGCGGGTGGAGACGGGATTCCAAATGAGATATGGAAGCATGGGGGATCCGAAGTGCAGGAGGAGCTATGGAGGATCTGCAATAGGGTGTGGAGGGGAGGGGGTTGGCCGGAGGATTGGGCGGAGGGGGTGGTGGTACCAATCGCAAAAAAAGGGGATAGTAGAAAGGTGGGGAACTATAGAGGAGTAACATTGACGCAGACAGCATATAAGATTTACGCGGCAGTATTAGCGGAGAGGGTGAGGGAGGAAGTGGAGAGAAAGGGGCTGTTGCCGGCAAGCCAAACAGGATTTAGAAAAGGCCTAGGGTGTATAGATAACATCTATGTGTTAAACTATCTTATAAACAGGCAGGTGAGGAGGAAAGAAAGAAGGTGTTACGTCCCGCGTCGGATATGATCCGACAAAACGAGCCCAGACGGGGCGGGGACGTAACCGACCAATTTATTTAAGACGATCTTAGATCCACGTGGCGCGTAACGTCCACGTCTGATCAGGGACCCGATACCGGTGCGCGTTGCGAAAGGGGCGAAGAGGGAAATGAATGTAAACGGGACGGACGTCGTCCGGCGGGGATGTCGCGACGGAGCGACGAACTGCGCGATGACGGTGACAGCTCCCTGCGATCAGAGTGTCACTATGTGGGCGTGTGTGTTACTCGTCCGAACGCGTGGGTTGTTCGATTCGTGACAGGATTCTCGACCGAAGGGAAATTAGTGTTCTCTCGGTACCGAGCACCCTCTGGGCTCAGACGCACACGATTGAAACACCGATTCGGGGTTATAGGAACGAATGTGAGGAATCGATCGACGGACCGATCGGGATTGAACAACCCGGAGACGCACACGCACACACTCGCGATCACTTTAACCGGTCACTGGGAACGACACTTTAGAAGTGGAAGATATCGAGGAGCAGGATGTTGCTGAATAAAGCTGCGAAGTAATAGGTTTAAACAAACAAAGTATAATGAACCAAAATGGATACAAAGTGATGATTTGCGAGCAGAACTCGTGAAACAAAATATAATGACGGCTTGCGAGCAAGCTCGAACGAAATATATAGCACAGGATAAAATTCAGTAGGTTGCGAGCGAGCTCGTACAAAGCAAAAGAGCACAAAAATAAGAATTACGAACTTGAATTCTAGTGCGAGCAAGCTCGTGCAACAGAATGGCACAAAATAATAATTGTAGCTTTGAATTATAATGCGAGCAAGCTCGTGCAACAAAATAGCGCAAAAATAACAATTATAATTTGAATAATAAAGCGAGCGAGCTCGTTTGAACAAAATAGCGCAGAAATAACAATTGTAATAAGAATTATAAAGCGAGCGAGCTCGTATGAACAAATAGCGCAGAAATAATGTCTGTAAGTATGGTATAAGAATCCACGAGCAAACTCGACAGATAATTTAGAAACAATTGAAATATAATTGAAATGGAAATGGTAGAAATGGTAAGGTGCAATACGACCTGAATATCGTGAGCGATTTGGAACAAAGTCCGAAAACGCGATTAAACTGAACTCGACTGAAGACGCTAGAGAACTGAACTGTATAAAATTCCGAAGCTGGAAGAGAGTCTGGACTGTATGAAATTCGGAACTAGAAGAGCGTCTGAACTAGAAGAGTGCCTGAACTAGAAGAGAGTCTGAACTAGAAGAGAGTCTGAACTAGAAGAGTGCCTGAACTAGAAGAGAGTCTGAACTAGAAGAGGGCGATTCGCGCGATTTCGTCTTATTTATAATGAGAGCGCGGACCATAGGGATTCGGTGAACCGTGAAGTCCTTTGTCTAAATCGTTCGAGGTACGGACGAATATGTTGTCGTCAATGTATACTTTTCGCTGTTTGAACGAGACGACGGTTTAGATGTACGTACACTTGTACTCGCGGTTGCCATGCTGGCGTCCGCTTGTACCGGTGACTATCGCGTCTTTTCCGATTCCCTATGTTCACGCTCACGGGGATATGTATATATATATATAAATACGCGTAAGATATATATACATATCGCTGTGTACGGATTTAAACGCGATTTCGGTTTGGATTTTACGAAGGAAGTATACGTATACCATATATATATATATATATATATATATATATATATATATATATATATATATATATATATATATATATATATATATGTATATACAGCGAGAATTTGCTCATATGAACAAAACCGACGCAACACGTCGGTACGACGTTACAAAGGCTAGTAATTATGTTTGTAGATCTGAAGGCGGCGTTTGACTCGGTAGACAGGGAAGTATTATTAGAAGCGATGAGGAAAAGGGGAGTGAGGGAAGGGCTAGTGGAAAGATGTGAGGAGGTTCTGAGAGAAACAAAAAGTAAAATAAGAGTGGGGGAAGAAGAAGGCGAATGTTTCTGGACAGAAAGAGGGGTTAGGCAGGGCTGCCCACTAAGCCCCTTGTTATTCACATTAATGCTGGCGGATATAGATGAGGAGCTTGAGAGGGGAGGTTGGGGAGGGGTCAAAGTGGGGGGAATAAAGATTCGTACGCTATCATATGCAGACGATATAGCCATGCTAGCAGAGGAGGAGGACGGGATGAGGGGAATGATGGGGGTATTAGAAAGGTACCTAGGGGGGAAAAAGCTACAACTTAACGCGGACAAGTCAAAGGTGATGAGGTGTAGGGTGGGAGAGGGGAGATGGAAGAAGGTTTCATGGAGGTGGAAAGGTAAGGTAATTGAGGAAGTAGGGGAGTACAATTATTTGGGGTACACGATCACGAGGGATGGGGGGCAGAAGGCTCATGTACAGGAAAGATTAAGAAAGGGGGCAGCGGTTATGGGACAGGTCTGGGGGATAGGGAAGAGGAAGTTTGGTAAAGATTGGGGTAGAAGAGTGTGGCTGTTTGACAAACTGGTATGGTCGGTAGTTAGCTACGGAGTAGAAATATGGGGTTGGAAAGAGAGAGAAGGAATAGAGAAGCTACAGGAAAGGCATTTGAAATGGGTTTTAGGGGTAGGTAGGTTTACGCCAGGATATATGGTTAGCGAAGAGTTACAAAGGGAACTGTTGAGGGGGAGGGCTGGGTTAAGGGCATGGGGGTATGAGAAGAAGTTAGGGGAGGGTAAAGGGGGGGAGTTAGCACGGTTATGTTGGGAAGAGATAAGGAGGAGGGATGGGAGGGGAGGGATAAGGACTGGGTGGGAAAGGGAGAGAGAGGAATTTATAAGGGGGCAAGGGTGGTCGTTGGAGGAATGGAATGAAATAGTAGAGGGGAGGAATGAGTCAGTTAGTGGAGAGATAATAAAAAGAGAGGGGAAAAGGCAAAGAAAGGATAGGTGGGAGAAAATAGAAAACCTCGCTGCCGAGGTATTTAAAGAAAGGGTGGGGTGAGAGTAGGTGGCAGAGGGTGGCAAGGTACAGGTTAGGGAATGAGATGATGGGTGAGAGATATTGGATGGATGAAGACAGGAGAAAATGTAGAGTGTGTGGATGGGAAAACGAAACGTGGGAGCATGTGTGGGAAGTATGTATGAGGAAAGATGACAGTAAAGGATGGCAGGAGAGTATGTGGGAAATGTTGGAGGATGAAGGAGGAGGGGAGGAATGGATGAGGATGATAGATGATTGGAGAATGGGAATGAATGAGAAGAGTGGGAGTGGAATTGAGCAACCGGGAAAGGGAGTCCACGGCTAGGGAAGGGGGGTTGAGAAGGGCTACGGGAACGAGGTTCTGGGGGAAAAGGGGCGAGTTAGCAGATATGCTAGCTCAATGTAAGCGTGTCTCTCTCTCTCTCTAGAGTAATTTAGGTTAAGATTAGTTGATAAGTTAGGTTAAAGTAATTAGTAATTAAGTATTAAGTTTATATGAGCGTTGTTATAAAGGAGGCAGTATGTGAATTTGTAACCCCAAGGGGATCAAATAAAGTTATTATATATACTAGGAACGAAATAGCAACGAACGATGTTCGGAAACGTCGCGAGGTTATGTAGAAACCGACAGGCGGCCGAAGATGGCGTCCATAGGGCGCGCAATTCGAACGCGGCACGAGGGCAAAGCGACACGTGGACGGTCGGAACGATAGGAAAATATTCACGAGCTCGGTAACTAATAGGGCCAAAAGATGTTATTATCTGTTTTGTCAACTGAGCAATATCGTGCAGGGCAGCAACGATAACATAGGGAAACGAAAAAAAAAGATTTTTTCCGGACCAGGGCACGATCCGAGGATCTCGGATTGCCGAGGCCGTTATTTATTGTAACTAATGTCTTTCCTCCCTTATTTGTTGACTACTGGCGGGAGCAAAAGGCGATCTGCCCCACGGCTTTCCGACGGTGATGCTACGGCCCGCCCAACCCCCTACCAATTCTTATTTTTCCGGTGCTTTGGCACTCGTCGCCAAAGTGTCGTTTTACCATAAGGACTCGCGTTTTGGCCTTTCAACCAACAATATCAAACTTAGAATCAATTGCAGCTAAATCTGGTCGGGCAGGGTTGCCGTAAAGCAAGGGCAAGTGGGTAACCGTAATTAGACGAGTAAAAGTTGAGAAATTAAGTTGATATCCTGAATAGTTGGAAAATAAAATTAATAAGAAAAAAAACAACAATGTTAGTGGAACCCAACTATGCAAAGTTATTTACATTGTTACTAGAAGTAAGTGACCAAAATTTGTCAGGTAAAGGCTTTAAAAAAAAAAAAGAAAAAAAAATGAAGTAGGAATACGACTTTGATCTATATTCTGAAAATAAAATTCAATATCAATCTTAACAAAATCTATTTAGGTAATACTATATCAAATACAACTACAAGCAGGCTACCAAAAATTAGATAGGTAAAAGTTGTAAAATAAAACAGAAATTCGACTTCGATCCATCTTGACGAGAAAATCTAAAATCAATTTTAGCAAAATCTAATTAGGCAAAGTTATTTAAACAACAAATACAAATAGGCTGTCAAAAATTAGTAAAATAAATAGGTAAAATAAAGCAGAAATGCGACTAATCTATTTTGAGGAGAAAATTTAAAATCAATTTTAGTAAACTCCAATTAGGCAAAGTTGGTTTTCCAAAAATAAGAAAGGTAAAAGTCTAAAAATAAATTAGGATTTCAACTGATCTATTTTGAAAATAAAATTGAAAATCAATTTTAGTAAAATCTAGTTAGACAATATTATCCAAAAAAGCAAATACAAGTAGGCAACCAAAATTTAACTAGGTAAAAGTCGTATAATAATGTAGAAATGCGACATTGATCTACTTTAAAGAGGAAATTTAAAATCAATTTTAGTAAAATCTAGTTAGACAATAATATTTAAAAATGCAACTACAAGTAGGACACCAAAAAAAAAAAAAATTTATCTAGGTAAAAGTTGTAAAATAAAACAGAAATTCGACTGATCTATTTTGAAGAGAAAGTTTAAAATCAAGTTTAGTAAAATCTGATTAGACAAAGTCATTTACATTGTGATCACAAGTAAGTAACCAAAAATTAGACAGGTAAAAGTCTAAAATAAAGTAGGAATTCGACTGGGATCTCTCTCTACTTTGGAAATAAAATTTAAAATAAAATTCATTAAAATCCAGTTAGACAATATTATTTACAATGCTGTCACAAGCTAGTAACCAAAAAGTAGACAGGCAAAAGCTTAAATATAGAGTAGGAATCCGACTTTGATCTATTTTGAAAATAAAATTTAAAATCGATGGTAGTAAAATCTAGTTAGGCAATATTATTTAAAAAAGCAAATACAAGTAGGCTACCAAAAATTAGATGTAAAGTAAAGCGGAAATGCGACTGATCTAGATCAATAGCTATTTTCGAAGAAAAATTTAAAACCAATTTTAGTAAAATCAAATTAGACAAAGTTGGTTACATTGTGATCACAAATAAGTAACCAAAAATTAGAAAGGCAAAAGTTTAAAAACAAATTAGGACCTCGACTTTGATCTATTTTGAAAATAAAATTTAAAATCAATTTTAGTAAAATCTAGATAGACAATAGTGTTTAAAATGCAAATACAAGTAGCCGACCAAAAATTAGCTAAGTGAAAAGTTGAAAAATAAAACAGAAATTCGCTGATCTATCTTGAAGAGAAAGTTCAAAATCAATTCTAGTAAAATCCGATTAGACAAAGTTATTTGCACTGTGATAGCAAATAAGTAATAAAAAATTAGACAGGTAAAAAGCTTGAATATAGAGTAGGAATTCGACTTTGATCTATCTTGAAAATAAAATTTAAAATGAACCTTAGTAAAATCTAGTTAGACAATAGTATTTAAAATGCAAATACAAGTAGGCTACCAAAAATTAGCTAGGTGAGAAGTTGTAAAATACATCAGTAAGTCGACTGATCTATTTTGAAGAGAAAGTTTAAAATCAATTTTAGTAAAATCTGATTAGACAAAGTTATTTGCACTGTGATAGCAAATAAGTAATCAAAAATTAGACAGGTAAAAAGCTTGAATATAGAGTAGGAAATCGACTTTGATCTATCTTGAAAATAAAATTTAAAATGAACCTTAGTAAAATCTAGTTAGACAATAGTATTTAAAATGCAACTACAAGTAGTCTACCAAAAATTAGCTACATGAGAAGTTGTAAAATAAAACAGTAAGTCAACTGATCTATTTTGAAGAGAAATTTTAAAATCGGTTTTACAAAAATCTGATTAGACATAGTAATTTACACTGTGATCACAAGTAAGTAACCAAAAATTAGAAACGCAAAAGTTAAATAAAAATAAAATTGAGAATCAATTTTTAGTAAAATCTAGATACACAATAGTGCCTAAAATGCAAATACAAGTAGGCTACCAAAAATTAGCTAGGTGAGAAGTTGTAAAATACAACAGTAAGTCGACTGATCTATTTTGAAGAGAAAGTTTAAAATCAATTTTAGTAAAATCTGATTAGACAAAGTTATTTACATTGCGACTGCAAGTAGGTAACCAAAAATTGGACAGGTAAAAGCTTAAATATAGAGTAGGAATGCGGCTTTGATCTATTTTGGAAATAAAATTCAAAATTAATTATAATAAAATGTAGTTAGGCAATACTATTTAAAAGCAAATACAAGTAGGCTACCAAATAAAAAAAAAATTATTAGAAAATTGTAAAATAAAGCAGAATTGTGACTGAATAAAATTCAAAATCAATTTTAGTAAAACCTAATTAGGCAAAGATATCTACGCTGTGATCACAAGAAAGTAACCAAAAAGTAGACAGGTAAAAGTCTAAAATAAAGTAGGAATTCGACTGGGATCTCTCTACTTTGAAAACAAAATCTAAAATAAATTCACTAAAATCCAGTTAGACAATATTATTTACAATGCTGTCACAAGCAAGTAACCAAAAAGTAGACAGGTAAAAGCTTAAATATAGAGTAGGAATCCGACTTTGGTCTATTTTGAAAATAAAATTTAAAATCAATGGTAGTAAAATCTAGTTAGGCAATATTATCTAAAAAAGCAAATACAAGTAGGCTACCAAAAATTAGATGTAAAGTAAAGCAGAAATCCGACTGATCTAGATCAATAGCTCTTTTCGAAGAAAAAATTAAAACCAATTTTAGTAAAATCCAATTAGGCAAAGTTGGTTACATTGTGATCACAAATAAGTAACCAAAAATTAGAAAGGCAAAAGTTTAAAAACAAATTAGGACCTCGACTTTGATCTATTTTGAACATAAAATTTAAAATCAATTTTAGTAAAATCTAGATAGACTGTAACAGACCTACATAACGTAGGCCTGTTACGAACAAACCCCTAGCAAACCTCCACCGGTTATACACAACGTCGCGATCCCAGTAACGTACCACCGGCCTCCTGTCATAACAAAAACACCTCCTGTACCGCACGTACCCCGCACCCAGGCCCGTATTCCAACGGGAATCCAAATCAAATTTCCAAAATACTGTTCGAAAGACGGTATACGTCACCAGCAAAATACCGCACCGCACCACCATCCCTTACCACCAAACCATTCCTATAAAAGCCGCCGCGAACAGACCAGAAACACCTGAGCCTGCCAGCAGTTATCCAGGGACAACCTCGTGCGATATTCCAGTGCTGTGAGTATTCTACCTGTAACCGTTGTCCACGTCTCCGCCGTTATCGGCATCCTGATTCCGCTGGTACGAGCCGTGCTCTACCTCGAACATCCGGTGCGTCACCGGTCTCTTTTCCTAGACGCGTCGCCTCCGAGAGACGACGATTAAGAAGCGGTGTGTCACCCCCTCGGCCTCGTCGGAACCCTGCCGTCCTGCCCGTCCGCTGGTGCGAGCCGTGCTCCACCTCGAACACCCGGTGCGTCACCGGTCACTTTCGCTAGGCGCGTCGCCTCCGAGAGCCGACGAACATGAAGCTGTGCGTCAACCTTTGACTTCGTCGGAGAACCTCCTGTCCAGTTATCCTGTCGCTCCGCTGGTGCGAGTTGTCCTCCACCTCGAACATACCCGGTGCGTCACCGGTATATTTCGTGAGACGCGTCGTCCAGGAAATCGGCCGAACTAGAAGTGGTACGTCACCCTTCGACGTCGCCTAAGAACCGCCTAGAAAGTCACCCTCGTGAGGCGAGTCGCCCACGAGGCCAGTCGAGCCAGACAAGGTGCGTCACCTTGACCGAACTCCCTGAACGACTGTCCGGAGGAACTTCGATGACCCGGGCGTCGCGGACATCGAAGGACCACGACAACCCGGCCTAGGTAGGGAGATCACGACGACAGACGTGATCTAAATCTACTCCTGTCCATCCTGCCTGCGTCCTACGCCACATACAGGTTCAGGTAGCACTCTCACGGGCACACGTTCTAAAGTCACGGGCACCGTTGCATTACCATCGCGCACTGTATCCTGAGGCACCGTAGCTTACGCGTCCGAAAGGCAGCGAGTATAATTTATTTGCCCGCAACCGACTCGTCTCAGTTATTTCACCCGCACCGACTACGTTCCTCGCGTCGTCACTCCACTTGTCGTTTAGAACCCTGGGTCGGCGAGCTGTTCAACACCAAGGAGCCCGAGCGCGAGGAAGCCGAACGACGACGAAACACACCTGTTTCATGGCGCCCGAACAGGGACTGAAGGAAAGGCATCCGCGTCGCGATTAGCTTTTCAAAATAAGCGATCACCGGCTCAACTCGGTAACGCGCGCGTAAACAGAGGACCAGTACGCCGCGTAACATTCCTGAGCCGCGTTGAACCGTGACCGCGCCGGCACGCACACGCGTTTCGTACCCCAGACGCAATCTCTGGATGAGCACCGGTATTACCTGCCCCGAGAGTCGAAATTTCGAACACACCGCTGCAAACCCCCGCCGAGGAAAACGGTCAACCACCGGGACTACGGACGAACACCGTCAACAGTGGGCCGATCTGATTAACCTGCAGATCACCAACCTCTTCGACATGACTGAACCGAAGACCCCGCAATTCTTAAACACCATGCAACCAGGCACGTCCCGACAAGCCGACCCGATGGCCGGCGCCAGAACGGCCGCAGAAGACCAAGACGACGCCGGAAAAAACATGGACCGGATGCGCAAATGGGCATGTACGACGGACGGCAAGGACCCTTTCGGTTCATCGAACGGATAGGGGAACTAGCCCACTCTTATCACATCTCCGACGCAGAATTATTAGAAGGAGTGCCTGAACTGCTACGCGGAGACGCCCAAGACTGGTACTGGGGCAACCGATACCAGATCAGCACATGGGAGGAATTCACCGCAGACTTCCTGATGGTCTACGCCGGACACAAGACCACGGTGCAACGAGCACGCGAAGCGCGAGCACGCGTACAGAAACCCGGAGAACCGTTCCATGAGTACATGAACGCGCTCACCACCCTCATGAGACGAGCGCTCATCCCGACGGACGAATATGTGGAAACCATTTATGAGAACATGCTGCCAGACTACACGGCCATCATCGATCCAGAATCGATTTCCAGCATCCGAGACCTACTCCGACACGTGCAACGCATCGAGAGAGCCATGGAGCGGAAAAACCAAATGCAACGGACTCGCAGCCGGCCCCTCGCTGTCGCCACCAACGAAAACCGGGACCCCACACCAAGCCAGCACCGCACCGAACCAATTGAGGTACAACCAGCCCAAGTGAACAACACGCCCCGCGGGGAAGGGGACGCCAGCGCAACCCAAGGCGGCAACGGCAACGATTACAGCCGAATGACACACTGCTGGCGGTGTAAACAACGGGGCCACACCCGTTTTGAGTGTAGAAACGCTTACCGGAAATTCTGCTCGCGATGTGGTCGAGACGGAATACTCACGAAGGAGTGTCATCCACCGGGAAACGACGCACGGGGCTTGTCGCGAACGGGCGAACGCCGGCCCCAGACATAAAGTATACGCCCCGCCCCTTCCTACCGATTCGAATATTAGGAAGGGAAATCGACGCCTTGCTCGACACCGGTGCCGAATTGTCTTGTATCAACGCCGAAGCGTACGAATGGGCACTCGAACAAGGCATGCAAGCATCCGAACCGAGCACGCTAATCAGCCTAGCAGACGGCACGAGCATGCAACCCGCCGGCCGCATACGACTATCATTCACCGCACTAGGCACCGAAAACCAGCAGGCTTTACCATACTGCCGAATATGGGTCCGCCAGTATTACTGGGCATTCAAGCCATCGCGGCACTCCGAATGAACTTAGAGCCGCCATACGACATAGCAACCTGGCCCACCGCCTGCCTGTCCGAACCATGCCAGCAAATGGGCTTCCGTGTACCAGATGAAGGCGCTTGCCGACAGTTCGACGACTTCCTACAAGCAGAAACGAAACTGTTTGAAATGGTACCGGGACGAACAAATCTCATCGAGCACCGTATCAAATTGCTCGATGAAACACCGCTCAAACAACGCTACCAACCTAGAAACCCGGCAATGCAGGCGATAATAAACGAGGAAGTCGAGAAAATGCTCAATGACCGAGTAATAGAGCCGTCCAGCAGCCCGTGGAGCTCGCCGGTGGTAGTTGTGAAGAAAAAAGACGGAAAGCCCAGGTTCTGCGCCGACTTCCGTCGACTAAACGACCGATCCGAGAAGGACGCGTACCCATTGCCACATATCCAGGCAACTCTCGAAAAATTACGAGGGGCGAGGTACTTGACTACCCTCGATCTAAAAAATGGGTATTGGCAGGTCCCACTCGAAGATGCAAGCCGACCACTCACCGCCTTCACGGTACCGGGAAAGGGTCTATTCCAGTTTCGAGTCATGCCGTTCGGTCTACATTCGGCACCCGCCACATTTCAACGGCTGCTCGACAGAATAATCGGTCCTGAACTCGAACCATACGCGTTCGCGTACCTGGATGACATAATCATCGCCAGTAAGACCCTCGAGGAACACCAGCGACATTTACGAGAAGTCTTTCGACGCCTCCGCGCAGCCGGACTCCGCCTGAATCCCGATAAATGTCGATTCTGCGTTAGCAGCCTCCGCTACCTCGGACACATTGTCGACCAGTAGGGGATACGAACCGACCCAGAGAAAACGAGCGCGATCGCAAAGATAACTGCACCAAAAAACATAGGGGAAGTTCGACGTTTTCACGGCATGGCGTCATGGTACCGGCGGTTCGTACCAAACTTTGCGGAAATAGTGGAGCCGCTCACGCAGCTTACACGGAAAAACGCAAAGTGGAAATGGACCGAGGAGGAGAATGCATTCCAGACACTGAAGGAGAAACTGGTCACCGCACCAGTACTCACCTGCCCGGACTTCGAACAGCTGTTCACCCTACAGACCGACGACAGTGACCACGGCCTGGGAGTCGTGCTCACACAGGGTCCCGCCAACGAGGAAAGAGTTATCGCATATGCCAGCCACACGCTGAGCACCACAGAGCGAAACTACAGCGCAACGGAGAAGGAGTGTCTGGCCGTCGTCTGGGGAATTCGGAAAATGAAACCTTACCTAGAAGGTTACCATTTCACGGTTCTCACAGACCACCAGGCACTTCGTTGGTTGCAACAAATCGACAGTCCAACCGGACGACTGGCGAGATGGGCCCTCGAACTACAACAGTACGATTTCGACATCCAGTATCGGCCAGGAAAGCTGAACCATGTAGCAGACGCATTATCCCGCATCGACCCTGTACCAGACGTCAGTCTCCTCCGCACCAAACCGCGTAACGACTCCTGGTACGAGAAGAAGATGGAAGCCGTGCAACACAATCCCGCCTCAGTTCCCGATTTCCGGATGTACGAGGGAAAACTGCAACGACGAATACCGCATCAGCTCGATTACAACGAGCCAGATTCCGGAAACGCATGGAAAATGTGCATACCGGCGACCGACCGAGAGGCAGTGCTACGGCAATTTCACGATGACCCCACCGCGGGACATCTAGGAATCGACAAAACGAGCGTCCGCATTGCCCAGAGGTACCACTGCCCGGGGATGTTCCGAGACATCGCACGACACGTTCGCAGCTGCGTCAGCTGCCAACAATACAAGTCACCGCCAGTACCGCCACCAGGACGCCTCCACGCTAATCCAGGGACACAACCGTGGCACACCGTGTCCGTAGATCTGGTTGGGCCACTGTCGCGATCACGCCGCGGACACATCTGGCTACTTGTCGCACTCGATCGCTTTTCGAAGTGGGTCGAACTCACGCCCCTTCGAAGAGCCACCAGCACTGCTGTCGCCGCGGCGATCCAAAAGGATATTATCCTACGTCACGGAGCGCCACAGATCATTATATCCGACAACGGACGCCAATTCATTGGAGAAGCGTTTACCAGTCTACTACAGGCAGTCGGCATCACGCACCGCCGTACACCTCCGTATGCACCACAGTGCAACCCGGTCGAGAGAGCAAACAAAGTCGTGAAAACAATGCTAGCTCGGTACGTCGGGAAAAACCATGACCGCTCGGACGAAAAATTAGACGAGGCAAGGTTTGCCATCAACACCGCATGGCATGAGGCGACCGGTTACACGCCGGCATACCTGAATCAAGGCCGAGAGTTAAGAGTACCAGGACAGCACGCAGCAGACGAGCCAACTGCCACCCGGCACCAACGCTGGAAAAATCTACGAGAAGCCCAGGAACTGGCCAAACTCCACTTAGCACAGGCCTTCGGCAGACAAGAGAAATATTACAACATGCGATGCCGCGAGTGGAGACCAGCCATAGGGGATCGCGTTTGGAAAAAGGAACACACCCTGTCCGACAAGGGAGCGGGCATAGCGGCTAAGCTAGCCCCAAAATATAGCGGTCCCTATACGGTGCAACGCATAATATCGCCAGTTATCGTCGACCTCCAGGACGGAAGGAGAAAATGGATTCAACACATCCATATCCAGGATCTCAAACCGGAACGCAGCCTCGAAAACGACGCTCACCCGGAGAGCACCGAAACGGGCACGCAACCAGATACCCTCGCGAGTCGAACCAGGATGACCGCACCCGCCCCTGACCCGACGGTTACCCCGGCCCCACGCGGCCGAGGCCGACCCCGAAAAATAATCCCTAGCATTTGTTCAGTTCACAGAATTATGGACGATTTTTACGGCGAGCTAAATGATTTGTTCGGCGACCTGTCGGACCTCGACGACCGACCACGTACATCGACCACCCCCGCACATCTGGTCCAAGGAGGGGAGCAGATAGTGGATCCACCTCGGCAAGAGGGGACAACCCCGCACCTGATCGCAACAGCCGGAGCTACCAAGTTCCGGATCCCGAAACTCTCCAGGGCTCGAGGAGGGACGACTAATGGGGAGAAACCGCCACCGCCAACCGTCATGACTGCAACGGCCAATCCAGGAGGCCCCTCAGGGACGGAAATCACCGCGCGGAAAGTCACCCGCCCGCGACCAGTCGCCACATCACGACGGGCACCAGGTGGCCCCGATAGGGAGAGGGATGACACCTCCACCCCACCGCAGAAGAAGAAGAAAACGGTGATCCGGGCAGTAGCATGGCGATCAGGACCAGCGTATGGAGGTAACCGGGCACGATCCGAATCGACCTCCAGCTCCTGGTACAGCACATCCACGATCCCGCCCACGACCATCGAGGAGCACCGGAGAATGGCGGGACACGGGCCGTCCATCGGGCTCCCCGCAGGGCTCCCCGAACCACCTAATTGGTGGAAGAAGGGTGACACGGAGGCCCTGCGACCACCGGTCAGACAAGCTGCACGGATGCAGGGGAAGCAACCGAAACCCCGGGAACCGGATCAACACGGGGAGGCACGTCCGCCAAAACCCGTACCAGGCATCACCGCAAAACCAGGTACCACCTCGCACCAGACCACCCGGTACATGACCACCGAAAGGGATCCAGGGACGGCAAAGCGGGGACCGACTCACCCGCCACGGCAACAGGACAAACGATCCTCACTCGCTACAAAGAAACCAGCGGCACGAGAAGACCGCAAAGAACGGGCGAAAGACCGAGAACGTGCAACCAGCAATAGCAAGAGAGCCCAAGGCCTGGAACCAGGGAACGGGGGTTTCCCCGCGCCACCGGACCACGTCGACGTGCGGACACCGATACGGTACCAGGGAAAGGACGCACCATGCCCGTCCACATGGTACATACTACCGAACGGGAGACGCGTCGAGGTACCTCTGCGGCTAGTCACCGCCAAACGGTTCGTGATATCGATGGGAAACGAAAGATGGGTCCTCAACTTCGATCGAGCCGGACGACTAATGCGATGTCGACAACGCCGGGACACCGACAACGACACGACGCCACGATAAGGGAGAGCGGACATCCGTGTACATAAAGTTTCTATTTTACCCCAGTGCCAGGCTATTACGTTTTGTTGTTTTCCTGTACAGATGGTGTATTAAACCTTTGGGCATTTTTTTTTCTAAATAAAGACCCGTCTCACTGCCTTCCGCTCGCTACCCCGAAGAAGGAGGGGGGTGTAACAGACCTACATAACGTAGGCCTGTTACGAACAAACCCCTAGCAAACCTCCACCGGTTATACACAACGTCGCGATCCCAGTAACGTACCACCGGCCTCCTGTCATAACAACAACACCGCCTGTACCGCACGTACCCCGCACCCAGGCCCGTATTCCAACGGGAATCCAAATCAAATTTCCAAAATACTGTTCGAAAGACGGTATACGTCACCAGCAAAATACCGCACCGCACCACCATCCCTTACCACCAAACCATCCCTATAAAAGCCGCCGCGAACAGACTAGAAACACCTGAGTCTGCCAGCAGTTATCCAGGGACAACCTCGTGCGATATTCCAGTGCTGTGAGTATTCTACCTGTAACCGTTGTCCACGTCTCCGCCGTTATCGGCATCCTGGTTCCGCTGGTACGAGCCGTGCTCTACCTCGAACACCCGGTGCGTCACCGGTCTCTTTTCCTAGACGCGTCGCCTCCGAGAGACGACGAACAAGAAGCGGTGCGTCAACCTTTGACTTCGTCGGAGAACCTCCTGTCCAGTTATCCTGTCGCTCCGCTGGTGCGAGTTGTACTCCACCTCGAACATACCCGGTGCGTCACCGGTATATTTCGTGAGACGCGTCGTCCACGAAATCGGCCGAACTAGAAGTGGTGCGTCACCCTTCGACGTCGTCTAAGAACCGCCTAGAAAGTCACCCTCGTGAGGCGAGTCGCCCACGAGGCCAGTCGAGCCAGACAAGGTGCGTCACCTTGACCGAACTCCCTGAACGACTGTCCGGAGGAACTTCGATGACCCGGGCGTCGCGGACATCGAAGGACCACGACAACCCGGCCTAGGTAGGGAGATCACGACGACAGACGTGATCTACCTCTACTCCTGTCCATCCTGCCTGCGTCCTACGCCACATACAGGTTCAGGTAGCACTCTCACGGGCACACGTTCTAAAGTCACGGGCACCGTTGCATTACCATCGCGCACTGTATCCTGAGGCACCGTATCCTGAGGCACCGTAGCTTACGCGTCCGAAAGGCAGCGAGTATAATTTATTTGCTCGCAACCGACTCGTCTCAGTTATTTCACCCGCACCGACTCCGTTCCTCGCGTCGTCACTCCACTTGTCGTTTAGAACCCTGGGTCGGCGAGCTGTTCAACACCAAGAAGCCCGAACGCGAGGAAGCCGAACGACGACGAAACACACCTGTTTCACGACAATAGTGTTTAAAATGCAAATACAAGTAGCCGACCAAAAATTAGCTAAGTGAAAAGTTGAAAAATAAAACAGAAATTCGACTGATCTATTTTGAAGAGAGAGTTTAACATCGATCATAGTAAAATCTGATTAAACAAAGTTATTTACACTGTGATTGCAAGTAAGTAACCAAAAACTAGACAGGTAAAAGTTTAAATATAGAGTAGGAATTCGACTTTAATCTATCTTGAAAATAAAACTTAAAATGAATTTTAGTAAAATCTAGTTAGACAATAGTATTTAAAATGTAAATATAAGTAGGCTACTAAAAAAAAAAATAAAAATTAGCTAGGTGAAAAGTTGTCGACTGATCTATTTTGAAGAGAAAGTTTAAAATCATTTTAGTAAAATCTAATTAGACAAAGGTACCTGCATTGTGATTACAAGTAGGTAACAAAAATTGGACAGGTAAAAGCTTAAATATAGAGTAGGAATTCGGTTTTGATCTATTTTGGAAATAAAATTCAAAATTAATTATAATAAAATGTAGTTAGGCAATACTACTTAAAAGCAAATACAAGTAGGCTATCAAAAACTAATTAGTTAAAAGTTGTAAATTAAAGCAGAAATGCGACTGAAGAAAATTCAAAAGCAATTTTAGTAATACCTAACTAGGCAAAGATATATACACTGTGATCACAAGTAAGAAACCAAAAAATTAAACAGGTAGAAGGTTATAATAAAGTAGCAATTCGACTGGGATCTACTTTGGAAATAAAATTTAAAATAAATTCAGTAAAATCCAGTTAGACAGTATTATTTACAATGCTGTCACAAGCAAGTAACCAAAAAGTAGACTGGTAAAAGCTTAATTATAGAGTAGGCATTCGATCTGATCTAGTTTGTAAATAAAATTTAAAATCAATTTTAGTAAAATCTGGTTAGGCAATATTAGTTAAAATGCAACTACAAGTAGGATACCAAAAAATTATCTAGGTAAAAGTTGTAAAATAAAACAGAAATTCGAATGATATATGTTGAAGAAAAATTTAAAATTAATTTTACTAAAACCTAGTTAGGCAATATTATGTAAAAAAAAACAAATACAAATAGGCTACAAAAATTAGTTAGGTAAAGGGTGTAAGATGATGCAGAAATGCAACTGATCCATTCTGAAGAGAAAATTTAAAATCAATTTAGTAAAATCTAATTAGGCAAAGTTATCTACATTGTGATTACAAGTGAGTAACCAAGAATTAGACAGATACAAGTTTTAAAAATAAAGCAGGATGTCGACTTTGACCTATTTTGAAAATAAAATATAAAATTGTTACGGATGACGAACAGGTGTTCAATATCATCTCTGGCAGAAACCGTCCTAGATAAACGAACAGAGTTTTTCTCCAGATAAACATACATAACTGTTTAGGTTAGTTTAGGGCCCAAACGTACACACGACCAACTGGTCGTTGACAAAATACGAATGTTCACTTGAAGGGTACTGACAAGTACCACCCGTCATTGCAGGGCTATATAAGCCCTTACATTTCTACTCTCGTGGGCTAGTACTGTCGTAATCACGAATAGTGTCGCGTCGTGCTGCATCTCGGAAGTCAACTACCAGTGAGATCGGACGTTCGTTCCTTTTGAATCAAAGTTTAACCGTACAGATTCCGCGAGTTCGGTCCAAAATCTGTTAGGCAGTGACAAGGTTGCTCCGAGTCCCCCGCATTGCCAGTGCGTCAACACCGTGCGTCTTAGCTTAGGTAATATCACCTTTCAATTTCTTTCCTATTCTAAATTCAGTTCATTCGCGACACAAATACACTTGTAGAACGAAACTCTATAGTAAGAATATATTTGTCTTCTTTCATAATTAACTCAAATTCATTAAACCCATAATTATCGTCCAATATCCTAACCAAGTAATTGAACGTCCCCACATGATACAATCTTACCGCTCGGATTGTATCAATTAAATTATACTAGTTACGAGGCTTACTAATTATCCTAGCAATTCTCTGATTAACCATCAGGTTCTTTCGCGATATTCCAATTGTCCGAACAGAGATTTATCCAACCTAGCGGCTCCCCAGTTTTGCATTGGGTTCGTCCGCATCCTAACAGCTCCCTGATTTCGCATCAGGTTCGTCTGTGCTATTATACAACCTCCTAGCAGCTCCCCGGTTTTGCATCGGGTTCGTCTGCGTTTGACTCCATTCCTAGAGGCTCCCTGACTTCGCGTCAGGTTCGTCCTCGCTGTCAATAATCCTAGCGGCTCCCCAATTTCGCATTGGGTTCGTCCGCGTTCCTTAACTAACAAATTTATATCATATTCCTAGGGTAATAACCCTTCGCCGGCCACTCGTGCTGCTCGCGGCCCTGGCTCGTAACAGAACTGGTGACAGCGGTGGGATAGTTCAATTATTTTAGGATCACTTTAATTTTGGGTTTACTACGTTAAATTACTCGTACCTGAGTATTGACAATATACTAGTTTTCCTAGTTACGTCTCAATATTATTAGCAATATACTAGTTTTCGCTAGTTACATTCTTTAAAAATGCCGAATTCAGCTGCAAATATTTCTTTCGTTGACATAATGAACTTGACGGTTTCGCTTGCAAACTCTATGTCGCTGTTGACGCAAAAGACATGCTTACAGAATGTTACTTCGACAATTCCGACCTTTAACGGGGAAGACCCCTCTTTGATTCGTTTCGCGCAAACTTTAGAGGACGGGTTAACTTTGATTCCGGAGGGTACGGAAACCGAGTATCTGGCAATTGTTCTTACTAAGCTCGTCGGGCCAGCACGTAGATGCACATTAGAGCACAAGTTTACTACCGTAAAAGCGTTAATTCAACATTTGAAGAAACGGTTCGCTCCCGGCAAGAGCCTATCATATTATCAAGTGGAAATCGCGAAACTACATATTCGCGAAGGAGAAAGCCTACGACAATACATCGATAGGACAAGCCACTTGGTCTACTGTACGCGCGGAGCCATGAGGGAAAAATACGAGGCACATGCTGAAGGATTTATCAAATTGATGGAAAAGGACGTCATTGAAAACTTCATCGATGGATTACCTGATCGGATTTCCCTGAAGGTGTCGGCTATCTTGAAGGATATAAAAAATCTGGAGGATGCTTACGACGCCGTGCTACAGATAGATAAAAGATTAAGAAATCGACGACAGTCGCCTCGGAGTGAATCACCATCAAGGTGGTCCCGCCGAGATTCATATGACCAGGACTCTCGCTACCGCGATCGTGAAGTGTCATATCCCTTATCTCCAAGCAAATATGACCGACACAGGGATCAACGCACGAGACCATCTGGTTTTGAGGAGGAAAGAGAAGGACGAGCGTCTGCCTGGACCTTGCGTCACAGGAGCCCCTCCGGTTCCCCCTCCAACCGTTCGGATTCGTCAATTGTGAGAGACGGAGAGAAACGGTATACAATTTTTAAAAATTCCGATAGGAATCGCATGTCAAAATCGTATTGTTGGCATTGCGGAACATCCGGACACGATGGAAAATTCTGCAAGAATCGACCGCGTAGTCCGCGATTCCAAAGAGATTCGCGAGATTCGTCCGTGGAATCGAACAAATCTTTAAACTTCGATCGCGCTCACCGTACAGGCGACACGATGAGCGAAAACAAAGAAGTTCGCCAAAGAACTGTCCGCTTCGAGGAAAAACCCTCATCAAGGAAGCTCCAGCACCACGAATCAAAATCAAAATCCCAGAACTGGAATCAGGCACGGGAGAATTTCTAATTGATGGTGGAGCATCCGTAAATTTAGTAGTTCTTGACGTTTTAGGAGAAGGAGCAGAAATTGTTTCACGCGAAGAAATTGAAATAACTGGTCTTACTACAAATCCAATTCGCACTCTAGGAACTACGATACTTCACATACACGAAGCTCCTGCGTTTTTCTACGTAGTGAAGCGCCTTGCAATAGAAGCAGATGGACTTATAGGAAGCCCATTTTTAAAACAGGAAGAAGCAGAAATTTCTTATTACCATGGGACACTGGTATTAAAAAATAAGCCCATCAGGCCTATTCGATTTTCAAATTACCAGCAAGACTCAGATGTACGGACCAAACATCGCATCGATGCCCGAACATCTCAACAGATTGCCATAAGAATAGCTAATCCAAGGATAAAAGAAGGCTATTTACCACGCATAAAAACGCACAAACAACTCTACATAGGAGAAGCCGCCGTCCTGAACGACGGAGGAAAATGTCATGTTATGGCAACCAACACTAGCGAGGAAGCCATAGACGTAGAAATAGAGCCACAAATCGTGGAACCTTACGACATTTTGAGCACATCAGATGAAGATATTTATTCAGAGGTACGTCAACATTGTAATTTCAAAACTAGAGAAGATAGGATACAGGGAATCTCCGAAACGCTAAATTTGAGTCACCTGAACAAAGAAGAACGGTGTAGCATCACCGCATTGATAAAGGAATTTCCCGATCGATTTTATCTCCCCGGAGATAAATTAGGGAAGGCATCTGATTTCAAGCACTCCTTACATACAACTGATGAGATTCCGATTAACACGAGACAGTATCGCTACCCTCCTGTACACCAAGAGGAAATAAAAAAGCAAATCAATGGCTTATTATCCGATGGTATTATTACTCCGTCGAAATCTCCGTACAATTCACCCTTGTGGATTGTACCCAAAAAACCAGATGCGCAAGGAAACAAACGTTGGCGCATGGTAATAGATTTTCGTGCGCTTAACGAGAAGACCATTTCCGATAAATATCCACTGCCTCAAATTACGGAAATATTGGATCGTCTCGGAGGAGCCAAATACTTCTCCGTTTTCGATCTTGCCAGTGGGTTCCACCAAATAGAAATGGATCCGAAAGACAGACAGAAGACAGCTTTCACCACCCCTAATGGACATTATGAATTTTCACGAATGCCGTTTGGTTTGAAAAATGCACCACCTACTTTTCAACGCCTCATGGATCAGGTATTAACTGGACTCCAGGGAACGGACGTTTTCATTTACCTGGATGATATCGTGGTTTACGCTGCGTCATTACACGAACACAACATTAAAGTCAGGAAATTATTAAACCGTTTGCGAGAACATGGTTTAACTCTTCAAACCAATAAATGCGAATTCTTACGAAAAGAAGTTGCATACCTTGGACATATTATTTCAAGACAGGGAGTAAAACCTGATCCCCGAAAATTAAAGGCTGTCAAGGATTTCCCAACGCCTACCTCACAGAAAAATATACAACAGTTTTTGGGTTTAGTAGGATATTACCGAAGATTCGTACCAGATTTCACTACAAAAGCAAAATCTTTAATTGACCTTCTAGGAAAGGGCAAAAAATTCAAATGGACTGAAGAACAGGAAAACAGTTTTAAGCAGTTACGTGAAGAACTCTGTCGAGAGCCTATTTTACAATATCCAGATTTTAGCAAACCATTCGTCGTTACAACAGACGCCTCCGAATATGCCGTTGGAGCCGTGCTTAGTCAAGGTGAAATAGGAAATGATCTGCCAATTGCTTATGCATCGCGCAGCCTCAACAAAGCAGAGAGAAATTATTCAGCCACGGAAAAAGAATGTTTAGCAATGGTATACGCCGTCAAATATTTCCAACCGTATGTGTACGGAACAAAATTCACATTGGTTACAGATCATCGACCATTAGTTTGGCTGCATTCTGTGAAAGATCCGACATCAAGACTCATGAAATGGAAGCTCCGACTATTAGAATATGATTATCAGGTTGTCCATAAATCTGGAAAAACAAATAAGAATGCTGATGCATTATCACGTAATCCTACTTCCACCTGTTTACCACTCATCCCGAGGGAAGTCAAAGACCCCGATTTTAAAATCCAAATACCGAAAACAGCTGTCGACGCTGTTTCAATAGGACAACGCGTCAGACAACTACATCGAGACCGAGAAAAACGGCCGAAATATCAACAAACAAGCAGCAGTTCAGATGAGACGGAACAACCCGCCCTGGGGAAGGTTCAACACTCACCAATTATTAACATAAATAGAACTCTTCCGAGTTTATCTAAAGAGATAGTGATGCCAGACGAAGATCAGGACAACGCACACCATTTTTTGCCCGCAGCAAACTCCACAGAAATTTTTTCTACGGATAAGAATACGACCTTATCTGGTGATTTAATTTCGTTTGAGGAGCCACTGGAAAACACCGTTATAGAGAATAGGAACAATTTACAGGAGGATGTACCCAACATACCGCAGGTACCATTTCCCGAAATAGGTGAAATTTTGCAACGCAACGTAATTCGATTTCCAAACAATATAATACGCGAAGCAAGGGCGCGGCAACTGCCTGATCGCACAGCCGACCCTTACCCATTCTTTGACGCCGATACCGATGGTTCTTCTACCGAAACTGACCTGGAAGCGCCGCCGGAACCGAAACAGAGGATTAGCATTTCTTCAAACACCCTTACCGCAAAGGAAGACCATTATGTACATTTCGTATCAGCTGATCGCAACCTAATAACCCCCGTAGGAAAACTGTTACTGGACACAGGATTGATAAATAAGCAGGAACTTTTAGCTGCACGACCGAAAAAGGGACAGGTCATAATTTCAAACAATGGGTTATTTAAAACCTTTAGCATTGTAATTTCTGATAACTTCTATGATAAACCAAAAAGATTGGATATAATTAATGGATTGAAAACTCTTCAATCTGCTTTAGAACAAAATAGGAGCAAATCTTTTCGAATATCCGCCACCGGAGATCATCATAAATCATCGCCTGATGAACTTTTCAAAGCATTAAAAGAAGTCTTTACAGATTCAACTTATCAAATTACAATATGTAACTGTGTTATTACTACACCTTCCGTAGAAGACAGGCAAGAAATCATCCATGAAGCACATGATAGCCTAATAGGAGGGCATAAAGGAGTTACAAAAACCTACAATCGCATTCGATCAAGATTTCATTGGCCGCACATGCGCAACGAAATTCAGGATTACATCCGAAAATGTAAAAGTTGTCAGGAGCAAAAATTAGTCAGAACGAAAACTCGTCAACCTATGTTGATCACTGACACACCGTTGGACGCATTTGACAAAATTTCATTAGATACCGTTGGACCATTACCAATTACACCTGGAGGGAACCGATACATTCTCACCATGCAGGACAATCTAACCAAATATTGTATTGCAGTAGCGATACCTAATATCCGAGCCACTACCATCGCAGATGCTTTTGCACGGCATTTTATTGCAATATATGGGACACCTCGAGCCATACTCACGGATAAGGGAACCAGCTTCATTGGAATTCTTATGACAAATCTGTCAGAAATATTCAAGATTAAACAAATCACCACCTCCGGATATCGACCACAAACTAATGGATCATTGGAGCGAAGCCATATTGTTCTTACAGAATACCTCAAACACTATATGGAGAACTACGAGGATTGGGATTTATTAATTCCGTTTGCAATGTTTTCTTATAACACGTCTGTTCATGAAGCTACCAACTTCACACCATATGAATTAATTTTTGGTAAACAGGCTCGAGAGCCAACATCATTTCCAACCGGTACACATTTGAAAACATACGGAGACTATTTATCAGAACTGATAACCAATGTAGTCCGAATCCGTAATATAGCAGCAGATAATTTGAATAATGCGAAAATTCGCTCTAAAGGTTATTATGATTCTCGAGCAAAATCAGCCACATTCAATGTGGGAGAGTTCGTTTACGTACTCTTAGAACCTCGTACTAGTAAATTCGACCCTCACTATATCGGACCGTACAAGATAATAGACGTGACGGATTTGAATAACGTAGTATTGCAGACACATAATAAAATAATTACTAAACACCAAGATAAACTAAAACATGCTCATTTTGCATCAACAGCCGAAGACGAGAATGATTCTTTTTTATCTGCTCCTGCTGCCGCTGACAACGAGCCAACCCCACAAGGAAAATGATTCAACAATAGAAAAAGTACAGGAGGAAACCGGATTATTTTTCGAGAAGCTGTCGGACCTGAGAACCTATCAAACCCAGTGGCGCCTGGTAACTTCGCTCGATGTTAACAAATATCTTCAACACGCACCACCGGTACAACAACTTATTTCAATGCTCAATCAACTTTGCAAAAGACACGAGGCAACAAAATGTCTCAATGAAGGCCTGGGACCCCGACTGATCAAGAAAGAAGAAAACACACGTTATTATCGGAATTTAATTCGATCCACCATAGGTGACCACCCATACTTAAAGGTAAAATCGCCTCGACGTAGTGCACCGTTTGGATTCATGGGTACGGTCAGCAATATTTTATTTGGAACTTTAACTCAAGAGGATGCAGATTATTACAATCAGGAATTAAACAAAATATACAAGAATCAACAGGAGATCACAGAAGTAATAGCAAGACAAACCCATATCATCAAGGGTGAGTTCTCGACAGTACATACAAGGTTGTTAAATTTAACCAAAGGAATGTCTGAGCTTATGAAAGCAGTTTCCGAACATTCTCAACAATTACATGAAACCCAGTCAGAAATAGACAAGCTACGTTTCGAGGGTGGTATAAGGGAAGCACTATTTGAAATTGAAAAGGGTCTAGACGATTATAGTACTAATTTACTATTGTTAATAGATGCAATACTTTTAGCAAAACAAGGGATCCTCCATCCGGCGATTTTCTCGCCCCAACAATTATTGAATTCAGCTTTAAAAATTAGGCAAACCTCTTCCCATGAATTCCCTTTCTCACCTGAGGAATTGTTGACAGAACAGCTTGAAAGGATTACTAAGCTGAACATAATTTTCACTGGAAGCAGGATAGTTTTTGAGCTTACCGTACCACTATTAGATCACCAGGTATTTAGTTTTTACAAAATCTATCCCTGTCCGTCCGCCCAACGTCTTGGATCGAAAACAGTGACATCGTACATCCAACCACGATTCACGTACATCGCAGTATCATCTGATGAACAACAGTATTTCCTACCTACCGAGGATTATCTAAGGACTTGCCGTCATCATCATAAACAGCTATTGGGACCAGTTACACTACCTGTGTACCAAACGAATCAACATGCCACCTGTGAAACCACTCTACTGTTGAACCCCGGCACAATAGACTGGAATACATGCAATATTAAGGTCACCGGGCACTTGGAACCATATTGGCGAGCTCTAAACGCACCCGCTGCATGATTATATTTTATGCCTGAAGAAAAGAAGGCACAGATTTATTGCAAAGAAAAAAAGGCGAGAGTAAAGACTTTCTACAAAACGGGAATTCTCAAATTAGAAGCAGGCTGTCAGACCACGATCAACTCCATGCAATTGAGGGCACTGGATATAGTAAAAACTTCGGAAAACATAGTATATTACCCTGCCGCGTCATACAATTTGTCGCTTTTACTACCTGAGATATCGGAACATCACATGAAGATAATAGAGTTAAATCCGCCGAGTAAGGAACACTTCATCAACCATTGGGATCAGCTTCCAGCGGCTATATCTCTTGGCGAGATAGAAAAACAGGTAAAGGGCATTACGACCCATAGAGAATTGATCAGACATCAACAAATTTCAACATTTTCCTCCGTGGGAATAATAGTAGCATTTCTAATCTTAGTTGGAATGTTTATTTTAAAATTCAAACTCTTCCGAAAATGCAACGTGCGCCGTGATAGCGTAGAACAGACGGAAGCAAATATTATTGAACCATCGGAGGCGGGCGTACAGTCCCCAAACATGAAGCCTTCCGCCTCAATCTTCTAAGGAGCAGGATTACCCCCACCCCCTCAGCGGTGCCACACATCTGGAGAGATAAGGATCCCAGTTCCTATAAAGGCAGAGCACCGATTTTTCCGAAAATCACAGTTACAGCATCCATGCAGAGAGACGCATCATCACCACCAGAATTGTCTAAGGGAGGACGCAGTGTTGCTGTACAGGCAGGACAAATTGGGTGCTCTGGAAAGGAAAATAGGCCAGAACAAATCATCATCCCTCGACCTTATCAACCAGCGAAGGGAGGAAAGGTTGTGAAGGGCTGGGCAACTTCAACGAGGAGGCTGGTGCCGATCAAAGTCGACAGGTCGAAGGCAGCAATCGGTTTCGCAGCCGGTTCACGACAGGAAGGACGCTGCCGAATACGAAGCGACAGAATCTTGGTGAAGCCGATTCGTTACGTTTTACGAGCAGCGCCGACCCTTGCTGTACCTGTCACTCTTCTGTGGAGGCTGAGGTCTTTCACTAAGATACCTCACCTTCCGCAGCTGGACCAGATTTGCATCGAGGATCCGCGATACAAGCGGTATTGCGAAGTGCGGAAGAATCTTCTCCTGGACGACTTCTATTAGCCTCACGCCTGTGACGATTGCTGCCTGCAAGCAAAATGAGGCCCTGTGAAGTGACCGCGCCGTTTCAATGTGTTGTTCGTGAGATCGAGGACCAGACGACTGCCTGGATCACCGCGAGGAACCATTCGGAGGAGGTGAAGACGTTTTTTAGAGCCTTCAGTAGCCACATGGAAGCGCGCAATCACCTGTGCGTGCCTATGTTGACCGCTATCAGGCCGGGACTCCTAACAGCGGTACGGGAAGGATCCTGTTGGTTCCGGGGCGAGATAACCGAGGTGCGAGCAGGAATTGTCACAGTTTTCCTGGGAGATTGCGGCACAAAAGTGGATCGAGAGATCAGCCAGATCTGGATCCTGCCGCCGCGCTTTCGGGCCCAACCTTGGCAGGCGATCCGATTGGTACTCGAGGGCATCCGCCCACGTAACAGCCGCCCCATCAGCAAAATAATTGCTATTGCGAAACACGTGATGGAGTACAGGAGCGGGACCGTCACCAAAATAAGAACACGAGAGGATGGCCACATCGAGGGGCGCCTCCTCCTTGACAGGCTTCCGAACCAGTCACCATACGACGTGGCTGAAGGATGGCTACAACTGGGCTACGCTGTGCCAATATGAGTCGTCTCCTAGCAATAAGTACACTCACACACCTACACTACACTCGTCAATTTTTTTTTTTTTCTCTCTCTTTTTCATTTTTTTTTAATCTCTCCACTTTTGTTTTTTCTTTTTTCTTAAAGTCTATTGTATCTAGGACGTTTCCTTCCTGATGAGAAAGCATCACGGGAACCGCGATGTTTCTTCTTGGTGGGGAGATGTTACGGATGACGAACAGGTGTTCAATATCATCTCTGGCAGAAACCGTCCTAGATAAACGAACAGAGTTTTTCTCCAGATAAACATACATAACTGTTTAGGTTAGTTTAGGGCCCAAACGTACACACGACCAACTGGTCGTTGACAAAATACGAATGTTCACTTGAAGGGTACTGACAAGTACCACCCGTCATTGCAGGGCTATATAAGCCCTTACATTTCTACTCTCGTGGGCTAGTACTGTCGTAATCACGAATAGTGTCGCGTCGTGCTGCATCTCGGAAGTCAACTACCAGTGAGATCGGACGTTCGTTCCTTTTGAATCAAAGTTTAACCGTACAGATTCCGCGAGTTCGGTCCAAAATCTGTTAGGCAGTGACAAGGTTGCTCCGAGTCCCCCGCATTGCCAGTGCGTCAACACCGTGCGTCTTAGCTTAGGTAATATCACCTTTCAATTTCTTTCCTATTCTAAATTCAGTTCATTCGCGACACAAATACACTTGTAGAACGAAACTCTATAGTAAGAATATATTTGTCTTCTTTCATAATTAACTCAAATTCATTAAACCCATAATTATCGTCCAATATCCTAACCAAGTAATTGAACGTCCCCACATGATACAATCTTACCGCTCGGATTGTATCAATTAAATTATACTAGTTACGAGGCTTACTAATTATCCTAGCAATTCTCTGATTAACCATCAGGTTCTTTCGCGACATTCCAATTGTCCGAACAGAGATTTATCCAACCTAGCGGCTCCCCAGTTTTGCATTGGGTTCGTCCGCATCCTAACAGCTCCCTGATTTCGCATCAGGTTCGTCTGTGCTATTATACAACCTCCTAGCAGCTCCCCGGTTTTGCATCGGGTTCGTCTGCGTTTGACTCCATTCCTAGAGGCTCCCTGACTTCGCGTCAGGTTCGTCCTCGCTGTCAATAATCCTAGCGGCTCCCCAATTTCGCATTGGGTTCGTCCGCGTTCCTTAACTAACAAATTTATATCATATTCCTAGGGTAATAACCCTTCGCCGGCCACTCGTGCTGCTCGCGGCCCTGGCTCGTAACAAAATCAATTTTAGTAAAAGCTAATTAGGCAAAATTATTTAAAATGCAAATACAAGTAGGCTACCAAAAAAAAGGGGAATACTTTATTATAGCTAGGTTAGGTTAACTCAAAAAAGAGAGCGACAAAATTTAAACATAGGTAAAGTAGATTAGGATGAAGTATAAAACGCGAGATGAGGACAAAACGAGGAAAAGCGACCTGAGATTTCAAATAAAGGAAAGCCAGGCAATAGGGGTGTGGTGTGTGTGTCTTTCCTCCTTCCCACATGATCTAGGGAACCAGGAGGCATCGTCCACGCCCAGTCCATAAGGTAAGTGACGAACAGACTGAGGAACGGTCACAACGCTAACAACGCAGAGACCTGAGACGCAGTAAAATCTAGATAGGCAAAAATATTTAAAATACAAATGCAAGTAGGCTACAAAAATTAGTTAGGTAAAAGTTGTAAAATAAAGCAGAAATATATTCGACTGATCTATTTTGAAGAGAAAATTTAAAATCAACTTTAGTAAAATCTAGTTAGGCAATAATCTTTAAAATACAAATACAAGTAGGCTCCGAAAAATCAGTTAGGTAAAAGCTGTAAAATAAAGCAGAAATGCGACTGATCCATCTTGAAGAGAAAATTTTAAAATCAATTTTAGCAAAATCTAATAAGGCAAAGCTAGGTACACTGTGATTACAAGTAACCAAAATTAGACAGGTAAAAGCAAAAAATATATATACTCGACTCGACTTTGATCTATTTTGGAAATAAAATTTAAAAACTGGTTAGGCAATATCATTTAAAATGCAAATACATACAAGTAGGCTACCAAAAAAAAAAAAATGATTAGTCTGGTAAAAGTTGTAAAATAAAGCAGAATATATATATTCGTCGGAAAATTAAAAAAAACAATTTTAGTAAAATCTAGCTAGGCAATAATATTTAAAATGCAAATACAAGTAGGCCACCAAAAATTAATTAGGTAAAAGTTGTAAATGAAATAGAAATGCAACTGATCTATCTCGAAAAGAAAAATTTAAAATCAATTTTTGTAAAATCTAACATAAACAAACACCCTGGAAAAGGTGGTAAAAGTTCCGAAACAGTCCGCCGCTGGCCGGGGACGATGACCATAGATCGAGACATGCTCCTAGCGAGTATGCGGATCACCCCGCCGGGGACACTCTCGACCCATGTTTCCGGAAAACGGACGGGACTGGGCGAAGGTGGCGGCGGGGTCCATATGGGTCACTAACCCGTAAGGGACACAAATCAAGGTGGTATACGACCCTGTACGGCAAGTGACATGTCACGAGCCAACCAGTGTGTCAATAAACCGTAAAACCTCAGGCGGTGGCCAATATACACAAACAAACACCCTGGAAAAGGTGGTAAAAGTTCCGAAACAGTCCGCCGCGGGCCGGGGACGATGACCATAGATCGAGACATGCTTCTAGCGAGTATGCGGATCACCCCGCCGGGGACACCCTCGACCCATGTTCCCGGAAAACGGACGGGACTGGGCGAAGGTGGCGGCAGGGTCCATATGAGACACTAACCCGTAAGGGACACAAATCAAGGTGGTATACGACCCTGTACGGCAAGTGACATGTCACGAGCCAACCAGTGTGTCAATAAACCGTAAAACCTCAGGCGGTGGCCAATATACACAAACAAACACCCTGGAAAAGGTGGAAAAAAGTTCCAAACCTATGGTAACAGGGTAAAATGTTCCAATAAACCTCCTAAAGGTAAGTGGGCGTAAATAGCCGTGAACCTCTCGACTTTTCACCCCGTCGAGACCACCCTCGACCCACGATCCGAGAACCTGGACGGGGCTGGGCACGCGCAGTGACGGGGACCGTGCGTGGCGCTGACTCCTAAGGAGCCGAACAACAGGGTGGTATACGGCCCTGTGCGACAAGTGTGAAACACAAGTCAATCAGCGGACCAAAAAGCCGTAAAACCCACGGGTCCAAACCCAAACCACAAATAAAACCCATGGTAACAGGGTAAAATGTTCCAATAAACCTCCTAAAGGTAAATGGGCGTAAATAGCCGTGAACCGCTCGACTTTTCGGGAGACTGCGGGGATGCAACTACAGGTGCGATCCCGCTCGATCAAACGTCGGTCGAGAGCGGAACACGGTGCCCAACCCAGCCCGCTTGCGAAATGCTCGCGGACCAAATTCAGTCGTAAAAGTACGACAAACAGGCTACGCACATCCCCCGAGCTGGGTTTGACTCGTGAAAACGGGCATGGCGGCTCGGGCGCGACCCCATCGAGGGCCGACATGAGGGATGCGCACTACACACCTAAATCCTGGCACCGTTCTCGGAGCCGCAGCGGCGGTAGGACCTTAAGAGCGGTGCGGCCGTGGGGTGGTGACCCACGGAACGAATCTCATCCGGGAGTAGGTGAGCAAGTCCAGGGGTTAAAACGCGAGAGGGGAAGAGGGCTGTAGTTCTGCTAGAGAACAGTATGCCTATACCACGGATCGTGCCGAGGGACGCTGATACCAAGGTTACCAGTAGCGTCTGGGCCGGGGTTTCGGCTAAGTCGGTGTTCCCGAAGTATTGTTTCCATTTCCCGTGAGTTTGATCAGACAGAGGCACCCATGCCTGGAAATTAGCCAGGATTAGCCATACAGTGGATAGCCACCGACGGCATGGAGTACTCGACCAGACACGCGATTCTCCTCAACCGAATAGGTTAGCTAATCAAATCACTTTCCGTCACCTCCACACCCGAGATCTATCAATGTAGCACAACCCGCGACCTCACACACAAATCGACAGGGACGACATGGGTAAACAGTTAGAACTGGGGGTAATCTCCGGACAGCCGGATTTAGGTTCGCGCGAACATACAAACTAGCTGGACTTGCTCACTGTTTGAGCCCTGGAGAGAAAGGGGGGCAATGTAAGCAGGATAGCTAACCGTCATGAGGGGACCGGTTTGCCCGACGACATACCCACATAGCACAAATCTTAGGTAGCATGGCCCGGTCCCTAGATGATTGACGATCCGTCCTACGTCGGCTTCGGTAGCATGTTGGACCGCGTGCCTAAAAAGCTAGAACCAACGCAAGGACGTAGACATTTGCCCGGTAATGCGTCGCCCCAGACAGACTTGGGGTAGTAAAGGTACACATAGTGGCCTCAATGCCTTGCTACCAGAACCGTCTGGTTGTCCGGGACGTATTTTACTAACTAACTAACTAACTAACTAGGTTAGGTTAGGTTAGGTTAGGTTAAGAGTTCGGGGGGACCTAGGGATATGGGGCTCTCCAATGGTGACTCTGATCTATTGGAGGGTATGACTACAGTGGTGGTGGTCCATATCCTAAATCCTCTTGCTCCACCTCCACGTGGTGGTCCCTGGGGCACACTGCGGTGTGTGCTAACGGAGCGAGGGGTTACACAGGCACTCCCCGCTCTTTTTACTGCGTGCCTGTCACGCAGAAGGGCAGTGCCGGTGTACTGAGTGAATGTGTATGTACGCATGTGTGTGTGAATGTGGCTGCGGCCGGTGCACGGTGGATATTCCCCGTAGACTAACCAAGGGAGGAGTAGTAGCCTCCCGACCGGGGCTGGGAGATATGTTAGTACCTGACCTCTGTGTGTGGCAACACGCACATGTTTAACGTGGAAGAACCGCTACTTCCAGCTGGCTGGAGCCTAGCCGGGGGTTGAAGCCGTGTTAACTGGGCGCAGAAATGGAGGATTACCTGGCCAGTATTTCCTCATGCTGTTCAACAGCCTGTGCCTTGGGGGGCAAACCAGCGCACCGTCTAGCCTGAAGTTGGAGCAATATCCGGTTCGGATCCGGTGCGCTCCTTCAATAGGGGTGACGTAAAACCTTTAGCATTTTATTTTAACCTTTTGTAGAGTCTTGTTTTCCCATGTCGATAGGCTTGGCCAGCTGACAAGTCGCTTCTCGGCTTCGACATGGTTTAATTAGGGTGCTTTATCGGCGGGGAAGTGCCCCTATGCGCTAGGGGTCCCATGATGGGCGAACCGTCGTTAGATTTAACGAAATTTTGCCATGGAAGGCCTTATTAAAAAAACAAATTGTGGGATGGAGGAGGGAGAGGAGGGGTCTCCCGGTAGGGGGAGACCAAGGACGCGTTCAAGTCCTCGCGTCTTGGTGGAGAGGTACTTGGGGCCTCTTGGCACTGAGGCGACGAAAAAGGACGCGCCGACGACGAGGTCCATTCGGGGTACCTCGGCGTCGAGTATGGAAGGGTCGGTCCGATCCGTCCTGGTGGGGGAGGGAGACGAACCGGGGCCGTCTTTCGGCCCGATGGATGACGATAGGGCGTCGATGAAATCCCAGGCGTCATCGCGGACGTCAGGGAAGCGTCCCGCGTCGTCCATCGTGATGGGGGACTCCGATGAGGAGGGGACGAAGAGGCCCCGTGGCAAGGGCGCGCCCTCCGTACAGGAGCGCCAGCTCGATCTGCGGGACCTTCCCCCGGCGAAATTGCCGCTGAGGTGGTGGCCGCTGGCCGATTGGTCGAGGCCACCGCCCTCAAAAGCGGCAATCTAAAGGGCACTGCGGTCCGGGCACTTAAGGATGCGGCCCGGCTGGTCGAGGCGGGAATGAGGGAGCTGGTGAGTAGGGGGTGGCAGGGAGCCTCCTCCTCCACTTCCGGTGGTGGTGGCGCCCCCTCTGGAGAGGGTGCGGATAAGTTGCCTGTAGCCCCCTGGGCAAGCGTCCAGGCGGAAAACCGCGCCCTCAGAGGGGAAAACGCTGCGCTGAAGCGCGAGTTGAGGGGTGTTAGAGACACCCTGGCCGTCCTCAAGACGGAGCTGATGGCGGTGAAGCAGCGGCAGGCTGTGCCCATGCCCTTGCCTGGTGCATCTCCGCTGCCGCTCCACCCCGGGGCGGTTGACCCCTCGGATAAGGCGCCGCTGCCCTCTTCGTCGGGGCCGGCGCCGACCAGGGAGGCGGTCCTTCTGGCCCGTATCGGGGCCCTCATGGACGCCAAATTAATGGCGCTCCGCGAGGAGTTCCGTTCGGTGTCCGGGGACCGGTACCCCCCATCGACGGCGGGGACCCGCTCAAAGATCCCTGCCCCGTCTTCTTCTTCCGATGGTCCCCGGCCCCTCGACTTTGTCCCTCCTGTTGGGGGACCGGAAGCGGAGACGACGACGAAGAAGAAGAAGAAGGGGGGACAGGGGGATGCCAAGGCCTCCCCCACCCCCCTGAGCACTCGTGAAGGTGCACCGCTGCCCCCTAAGGAGGGAACTTGGTCAGAGGTGGTGGGGAGAAAGGAGAGGCGGAAGGCCAAGGCCACATCCGCCCAATCCGCGGCTCCCGCCCCTAAGGGCGGGACTGGGCATGCGACGAAGGCGCCTCCTCGAGTAGCGGCCCCTCCCCGTTCCGCAGCAGTGACGATCACCGTCCCGGAGGGGAGTAAGGCCACCTATGAGGAGGCCATACGCAGGGCTCGTCAGGGCGTCGATCTCAGCGCCCTGGGTATCGAGACCCTGCAGTGGAAGCGGGCAGTCACCGGGGGCCTGATCATTCAGGTATCCGGTGCCGATGGGGGCGCGAAGGCGGATGCCCTCGCCGCCGAGATGACTTCGGCTCTGAGGGGTATGGAGGTGAGGGTCGCCAGGCCCGTCAAAAAGGCGGAGTTCCGTCTGACCGGCCTGGACCTCTCGGTAACTCCTCAGGAGGTAGTCGGGGCGGTGGCGAGAGCCGGGGGCTGCACCCCCGAGTCCGTGAAGGTCGGGACCATCAAGATCCCGACCGGAGGACTCGGCACCATTTGGGTGCAGTGCCCGGCAGTGGCGGCCTTGGCCATTATAAGGGTGGGATGGACCCTCGCGAGGGTGGTCGTCTTGGCCGCCCGCCCGTTGCAGTGTTTCCGCTGTCTCGCCCTCGGGCATGTGAGGCAGCGGTGTACCGCGGAAGTAGACCGGAGCGGCCACTGCTACCGGTGCGGGGATCCGTCCCACCGTGCAGCCGCTTGCCAGTCCGCCCCCCGCTGCGTAGTGTGCGCGGGGGCGGGCAGGCCCGCGAATCATAAAGCGGGGAGCAAGGCGTGCTCCCCGCCTTCGAAAAAGAAGGGGTCCAAGGGGGGCGGCGGTGTGGCGCCGTCCTCCAAGGACAAGGACATGGAGGTGGAGCCGACTCAGGGCGTAGGGGGGAACTCTGCTTCCCCTGCCGTCAATGAGTCGGCTGGGACGGGAGTATCCGCGTGCTCAACGTAATGGCTACTACGGCTCGCGGATGTTCCCAGGTGGTTCTCCAGGCCAACCTCAATAATTGCCGCCGGGCACAGGACCTGATGGTCCAACGCCTGGCGGAGCTCGAGGTTGGCCTGGCAGTTGCCGCGGAGCCCTACGAAGTCCCCGACCATCCACAATGGTTCGGGGATCTGGAGACTTCCGTGGCGATTTGGGTTCGCCAGTCGGCGAGGTTGCCCCCTTTCTCCGGGGTCGAACGTAGTCGGGGGGCGGTGTTGGTTAAGTGGGGAAGACTGCTAGTCGCCGGGTGCTACTGTTCGCCGAATTGTGGCTCCGCCGAATTCGAGGCGTATTTGGACCGGTTGAGGGACATGGTGACCCCTCATTTAACCGGTCCGGTGTTGGTCCTGGGGGACCTCAACGCGCGTTCTACCAGTTGGGGCAACCCCAGGACGGAGCTCGAGGCGGAATCCTAGAGGACTGGATGGAGGGGCTGGAGCTCCGGCTGCTAAACCGGGGCTCCGTGCCGACGTGCGTGAGGTGGAATGGTTGGTCGGTAGTGGACGTTTCACTCGCGACCGCTTCCGCCTCGCGCCGAGTGTCAAATTGGCGGGTCTGGGAGGGGGAAACCCTCTCGGACCACAGCTACGTCATGATGGACGTGGCTGTGGATTCGGACCCGCCGGCGGACACGCCCCTCCTCCGGCGAAGTAGCGCCCTTTCGGCGCCCAGAGGGGCGACGAAGCGGCTAGACGGGGACCTGCTGAGGGCCGTGATTATCGGCTCCGCCTGGCCTCCGGCCAGGGAGCGCGGACCAGAAGAGGGGGCGGCATGGTTCCGGGGCGCGTTGCAGATGATCTGCGACGCAGCGATGCCCCGGGTTAGAGCCTGCCCCCCGCGAAAGTCCGTGTACTGGTGGTCGGGCGAGTTGGCCGAGCTTCGCAGCTTAGCCGGTCAAGCCCGCCGCCGGTACGTCCGTGCTCGGCGCCGCCATTTCCTCGGCGGCGACTCGGAGTCGACGGTGGACGGGCTGTACAGGGAGTACAGATCGTCCGCCGAGGCCCTCAAGCACGCGATTACCGCGGCCAAGGCCAAGGCCTGGAGCGAGCTCTTGCTTACGCTCCGCGACGATCCGTAGGGGCGCCCATATAGAATGGTGCTTGGGAAGCTCCGTCCCAGGGCGCCCCCTGTCGCGGAGACGATGGAACCGGAGTTCTTTGGGGCGCGTCGTTGACACCCTCTTCCCCCCCAATAATAATGGTGGTGAGGGGAGTGGTGAGCGCGCCCCGGTGCCGGCCAATGATTGGTCGGACGAACTCCGGGTCTCAGATTGGGAGCTCGACCAGGCCATCCAGGAGCGCCGGGCTAGGGGCAAGAAAGCCCCCGGCCCCGATGGCGTTCCTGGCGATTTAATGGCCTCGGCGCTAAAGGCCCTCGCCCCGGCTTACAGGAGCATCTTGGATGCGTGCCTGAGTCGGGGAGTCTTCCCCAAGTGTTGGAAGGAGGCGATCCTCGTCCTCCTCCACAAGGATGGTAAGCCCGCAGAGTCTCCCTCTGCTTACCGGCCGATATGTTTACTCGACGAGGCGGGCAAGCTGTTCGAAAGAATAATTGCCGCCCGCCTCCGAGAGCACCTTTCGCGGAGTGATTCCGGGTTGAGCGACGGACAGTTTGGGTTCCGGAGGGGGCGCTCAACGATAGATGCGTTGGAGCATCTGCGTCTCCTCCGGGAAAGTGCCTTCGCTCGGGACAGGGTGTTGATCGCCGTGTCATTGGACATCTCCAATGCGTTCAACACCCTGCCCTGGAAGGAGATAGAGGACGCCCTAGAGCATTTCCGGGTTCCCCTCTATCTCCGGGAAGTGCTCCGGGACTACCTCCGCGAGAGGGAGGTGTATATTGCCGGCCGGTATGGGGCGTACCTGAGGGAGATATGCCGCGGGGTTCCACAGGGGTCGATCCTCGGACCGCTCCTGTGGATCCTAGCATTCGACGCGGTTCTGCGGGTCTCCCTCCCCCCCGGCACGGGTGTCATATGCTATGCGGACGACAACCTGCCCTACGCCGAGGGGAGGACCTGGGAGGAGGCGGGACGCCTCATCGAGTCCGCCCTGGACTGCGTGGTTGGACGGATCCGGGGGATGGGGCTTGTCGTGGCCGCCGCAAAGACCGAGGCCATATGGTTGTACCAACCATCTCGGACGCGGCGGCCGCCCCAAGGATTCCGGATCCGGGTCGTGGATACCCTCGTCGAGGTCGGGCCCACCATGAAGTATCTGGGCCTGACCATCGACGGTCGCTGGCGTTTCGAACAGCATTTCGAACTACTGGCCCCCCGACTCGAAAAGACAGCGACCGCGCTTTCGCGGTTGCTGCCCAATATCGGGGGGCCGCAGTTGAGTGTACGCCGCCTCTACATAGGAGTGGTGCGGAGCATTGCCCTGTATGGGGCACCCGTGTGGCACCGCTCGCTTGAGGCCAGCCGACGCAGCGTCGCGCACTTGGAGAGAGTGCGGCGTCGGCTGTCCCTGCGGGCCATACGGGGATACCGCACCGTCTCGACAGAGGTGGCGGGCCTCCTGGCCGTGGTTCCTCCCTTCCATCTGGTGGCGGCGGAGCGGGCGATCGTATACCGGATCGCCTGCGAATCCCGCCGCCCCCCTGGGGAGGAGCTGACGGCCGCGGAGGAGGAGCAGTTCGAAGTGCGGAGACGCCAGGCCCGTGCGGACGTGTTCGAGCGATGGAGACGCCTGCTTGCGTCCTCGACGCGTCCGACAGTTCGGGCCCTCCTGCCCATGTTCGATACATGGTGCGAGAGGCGAGTGGGGTTGACCTTCCGCTTCACGCAGGTGCTCACCGGACACGGCTGTTTCGGTGAGTATCTGGAAAGGATGGGGCGGCAGCCAGCGGCGCAGTGCCACCACTGCGGCGAGGAGGTGGACACGGCGCAACACACACTCGAGGAGTGCCAGGCATGGGCCGGACCGCGCCGTGTCCTTAGAGCCGCGGTGGAAGGGTGGGACCTCTCGCTCCTGGTCTTGTTCGACCACTTGACCGGGAGCCAGAGGTCGTGGAAAGGGGTCGCCTCCTTCTGCGAGACAGTAATGTCCCAGAAGCAGGAGGCCGAGCGGGCCCGGGAAAGAGACCCGGGCTCCGCGAGGAGGAGGATGGCGCGGGGACGTCCCCCGCGCCGTCGTGTGCAGCCCCTCCCTTCAGGGAGAAGAGGGAGGGCGACGGGGTCGGGTGATGCGGCGCGGGGGACGTCTCCCCGCGACGCAGCGGGTCCCCCGAGTGGTGTGACGGGGACTGGGGGGAGGGCGCGGGGAGTTTACCCCTCTCCGCGTCAATTAATGCCTCCCCCTCCCGGGGGGGCTGGGGTCCCTTTGGCGGTGCGCGGAGTTCGCACCCCGCGCCGTCGTGTGCCCCCGCGTAGGGGGGCGGTGGATGGAGGGGCCGGGGGAGTGAGCTGACCCCGGTCCCCGGGGGGGAGTTAATCTCCCCCCGAGTTGGCCCGGCACCCCGAGACGATAGTGGAGGGGTGCCGGCCACCCCCCGGACGCTAGTTCCGGGGGAGGGCGCGTGGGGGGTGGGGTGGGGAGGGTCGGGGCGTCCGGATGCGCCTCCGACGACCCTTTCTAACCGGTGTCGGCGGCTTCCTGCCTTGGCCGGGCGAGGACCCTCGGGTCCACCGCTCGAGCAGGGCAGAAAGGCTCCGGGAGCTGTGGGTGGACCGAGCTGGGGCTCGGGAAGCCCAATCCGAAGGCTCCAGGGATGGGGACACCGGGCGGGTCCCTCCGCCCGGGGTCCGGTTAGAGTAGGCATGGGGGGAGCTAACCCCTCCCCTCGGGATGGATGTGAGCTGGGAAGTGTCCTGTTGAATACTCGCGTGATCCAGGCACTTCCCATGTAGTTTAGGGCGGGCGTGTGGTTTTAGTGGGTACTCTGGGGGAGGGGACCGGCGAGCCTTGTTGGCTCGGCGATCCCCTCCTCGAGGGAGCCCCACATAACCCCGGCTCCCCCCAGGGGTGTCGGGGTGTGCGTAACGCATTTCCACACGTTAAAAAAAAAAAAAAAAAAAGGTTTGCGACCGGAATCGTTCGACCACTCCGTATGCGAGTCCCGCTCATAAACGAGTCATCGCTCGTCGCAAGTTATGATGCGACGTAAGAGTTGTTTAATATCTTCACCAAGAAATCTGATACAAACGCTAACGCGATATTCCAGATCATCAGTATCTGGCACGTAATGATAACCCACGGGCCTCTTCTTCAGGTATCCAATGAGCTTTAAACGCTGACGCACAGTTGTGCGACCGATCCCGAAGATGGAGGCCAACTCGGTTAACCCTATGTGGGGCGCCTGGGTAACGATCGACCGCAGAAAATTTAGATCCAGGTCCCCGATTTTGGGACGCCCGAGGCGGGGGGCGATTGCACGTATTCGTTCGCGCGTGAAGTGTTCAGGTAATACCTGTAATAAGAGAGATTAGTAGACTTGAATGCAATGTAGAATCACATAGAAGAGATACTCACACGGGGGGATCGCGGAGTGACGCCCGAACTCCCGGGCTCCTGAAAATCCTTGCGATGATGAGCCATAACGTGTATGTAACTAGAAAAGAAATAGGAATTAGTAATAGAGAATAGGCGAACAAGATATAAGAATAATAATTGGATGCATAATTGAATGGTCATAGGAGCTAGATATTCTTAGTTGGCTAAAAAAGAAAGGTTCTAACCAAGGCTAAGGGAAACGAAATCTTAGTGAAATGACAGTATGACTAAACGTGAATGAGATTCAAAATATGAATAAGTACGGTAAACACGGAAGGCGAACAAAACACTCGAAGCAAGCTTAGGATAGCGTGTACCATGCAAGATAAGTGAGCGCGCAGTTACCGATGGTAAACGGATAAAACAGAGCACTCTGCCAAGTCGTAAGATGGCGGACGCATATAGCGAGGACTAACAGAAAGTGTTAAATCTGTACATATTAAGAAAAGGAAAGAGAGTTGAGACCGGTCATTTCGGCTAGCCGAGTTTATCGAGGTAATTGGTGAACTGATGAGGAAATTTGCGAGTTTTTCGGCCTAATTTACGCATATAGACGCTTTTTAAAATCCAAATATTTTCGAAAATTATTAACAGGTGGAAAAGATCCAGAATAGAAATTAAACAAGATTAGGTCCTATGTCAGGTTCAATTATGACCAGCGGTTTAAGAGATATGTGCGAATTAAGTAAAAGCCTGGAGAGAGAAAGTAGTACTCGTAATAACGTACGAGGCAAGGAAAGAAATGCTTGTTAAGCCAGCGACGCGGCGCTAGAAGATGCGAGCCAGGCAAGAGGATACTCCTGTACGACGGTACAGAGAAGTTTAAAAGATTAGTTTGGTCTAGCACTAGTAATTGTAGGGTTCGATAGGGATGAAATCTGAATAATATAAACTGTAAACGGGGAGGATCTCATGGACGCGGGAGGTGAGAGGATTACCAATATTTTTGGTTTCTTAGAAGATACCCCGCGTTACATGAGATCTTTACCCGTAAGATTGTGCAGCTGTAGAATAAGACCAGAAATCTACTTCGGGAAATAGGTGGTGAGGAAGTCCAATGTAACGTACCAGTTAGGTGGACATAGAATAATGTATACAAGCAAGGGGAGTTAGTAATAGTAGGGTTCGATAGGGATGAAGTCTGATTAATTTAAACTGTAAACGGGGAGGATCTCATGGACGCGGGAAGTGAGAAGGATTACCAATTATTTTGGTTTCTTAGAAGAGACCCCGCGTTAAGTGAGATCTTTACCCGTAAGATTATTCAGCTGTAGAATAAGAGCAGAAATCTACTTCGGGAAATAAATTTTGAGGAAGTCCAATCTAACGTTCGGAGAATATAAGATTCCAGTTAGGTGTACAAAGAATAATGTGTACAAATAAGGCGAAAACCATAGGTCAAGGGAGGGCAATCACAGGGAGGAGAAAAAGAGACAACATCAAGCCGGGTATACGTAGTAGGAGATAGGCACCGAAAAACTCCCAACGACCATTTTTGAAAATGGCTGGGGAGGGGATACGTACAGGTAACGATAGAACCGAACAACCCCACGACCTACATAGCGGTCTTAGCATTGTAGGCGTACAGTCAGCAAGGCTTATCATTCAATCGTTAGTGATTTTTCCTCAAGAAACTGTGCCAAGGTTAATTAGGATTAGGATCTATGTAGGGCAATAGGAGGGAGATAATTGAGTAATTAGTGTTCTAGTGCGTAAAAAGTGGTGAATACCGCCGAGTTTGCGATCCGCTAAATGGAGGACATTTGTTAAGAGTGAATGGTGTGTGAAGTTAGAGAGTGGAGTTAGAGCCGTACCGAGCCGTAATCGTTTGCCGACGGGAAGAAATCGAGTCAGGCCATAAATTTCTGGACTCGACGTCCGACGGCGGGAATCGAGTTCCGTCCGTTAATTTCCGGACTCGGCGCCCGACGGCAAAAGCGCGCGCCGTTAATTTCCGGACTCGGGAGTTAGTGTGCGACGGCTAGTGGAAGTTTCGGGCCGAAAGTCTCTGGACTGTGTTCAGTGATTCCATAAGGGTAAAAGTCCAGGGAATTAGTGACAGTTTGGGGGCTATTAGTTTTCGGAACTTGGGTAGTTTAAAGAATTAAGGAGTACCCTTGAGTGAGGAAGAGTAGTCAGGGATAGGGAATAAAGTGATAAATTCGATTTTTTGATTTGTGCTTTTTGGAAAAATGTCCAGGGATTAAAAGTACTCACGGTAGGGTGCGTACCGATAGTCTCTGGACAAAAAATTTTTCGTTCTATAAATTCCCGGACAGTGAGACAGGCTAGGTTTCTTCTCGCGCCATAAATTCCTGGACGGGAAATTCGCGGGCCGTAAGTTTTCGGACGGAAAATCCTGGTGCAGGAAATTTCTGGACAGGAGTGCGTTTTTCTTTTTAGGTTAGATTTAGAATAGGTTGCGTGTGCCTAGCGTTTAGCGGTTAAGCCTATTGATGTAAATATAGCGAGAGAGAGAGAGAGCAGTGGTTGTTATTTTTGTGTTGACTGTTGGAAATATTAAATATAGAGGTAACATTTTCGAAAGGAAACTGAATACGGGTCGTTATTCCAAAATCTTATAACCTTGAGTCAAGCTATCAGGAATACCCACCCACCCCGGGCGGGTATAATAAAATGGCCTCCCCAGCAGTATTTCTTTCTCCCCTACCAATAGAGCCCAGAGGGCAAAAAAGGGACAGAGATGGAGGGGACCCTAGCGAGTCGGAGACAGAAGTATCGGATGCGGGGTCTTTCAATTCGGAGCTAACGAAAAAGGCTAGACAGGGAGAAGAGGGTGAGATTGTAATTTTGGAAGAGAAGACGGAGGAAAGGGACCTTCTAGAATTAGTCGATAACTTGCTAGAGGAAATTACTAGGGGGCGGAGATCCGCGACGGAAACGATAAAGTTACTTAGAACCCAGCAGGTCCCGTGCGAGGATGTTAAAAAGGCGAAGGCACGCGCGGTACAAACCGACAGACACATCACTACGATGTGGATAGCAGCAAAGGCTATCGAGGGAATAGCTAAATTAAGGAAAATTAGGGAGGCTAGGCGCATACAGGAGACAGCTACGCAATGTTCACCCGGCTTTATACAGAGGTACATCGCTGAGGAAACCAAAAAGCAGAGAGAGGAGGTGAAAATAGGAGGTAGAAGAGGAGAAAAGGCAGAGGGTAAATCAGAGAAGGGGAACAGGGACAAGCTAGAGGGAAAAAATAGTGGAAAGGGCAATAGTAAGGGTAAATCGGCAGGGAAAGGTATAGTTGAACAGGACAGCGAGTCCGAAGAGGACTGGGAGATAGAAGAAAGAAAAAAGAAAAAACTGGAGAAATGGGAGGAAAAACAGAAAAGGAAGAAAGAACAGGAAGAGGAGGAAAAGAGAAAGGAAGAAAAAAGGAGGAATAAAGCTAGGAAAGGGCCTCCCCCTCCAAAACTGGAGGCTATTGTTGTAAAAGCTACCAAGGATAGGACGTTCGCGGACCTGTTCAAAACTCTGAAATCGGAGGCTTCAAGTAGGATGGAGGGCATTCATACTGTAAAGAAGTCGAGAGGGGGGAATCTAATTATCAAAATGAGGAAAGACACTAATTGTAACGCAATGGAGCAAACAGTGAGGGACACTCTAGGCAAGGATTTCCAGGTTAAGAAACTCACTCCCAAAATCACATTGGAAATCAAGGACCTCGATCCGACACTTGAGAAAGAGGAAGTTAGAAAAGAAATTGCGGATAGCCTTAAACTAGGAGAATGGGCTGAATCCGAAATAGAGGTAAGATCGCTTAGGAGCTCTTTCGAGGGCACGAAAACAGCGATCGTGTCGGTTCCCGTGGAGAGTATGAGAGAGCTAGGTGAAGGTAACAGAATACAAATAGGCTTCACTATGTGTAGAGTCGCTAGGGCACTAAATATAATTAGATGCTTTAGATGCCATGAGTTCGGTCATACTTCATACGACTGTAAAACCAACATTGACGGCAGCGAGATCTGCAGAAGGTGTAGCACGGTGGGCCACAGTATAAACGGCTGTACGGCAACCCGCTGCTGTATCCTCTGCATTAGAAAGGGGGTCCCTGGGGCCAAAGCCGAACACGTCGCGGGGGCAATGAACTGCCCGCAATATAGGAAGTTCGTCGACGAGACAAACAGGAGAAAATTATAAAATTCGCGGTCAAAATACTACAAATCAATCTTAACCATTGTAGAAACGCACAACACCTCCTAGCACAGACGGCGGTGGAGCTGAAAGTGGACGCTGTCCTCATAGCGGATCCACTCCATAACCCGGGACCCTGGGTATTCGGGAGTGGAAACACGACAGCAATATGGGTCACGGGATGTAACGGCCTGGCAAGGTACGAGGACGAAGACACTCGAGAGGAGGACTTCACCGCCGTCCGGCTAGGGGAATACATGGTTGTGAGTATCTACCTCTCACCTAGCCTCTCTAACACGCAATTCCCACTTAGGTTGGAGAAAATACTGAAATTTGTCCAGAGTAAAAAGACAGAAGGAAGGAGAATAATTCTGGGTGGAGATTTCAATGCCCATTCGACACTATGGGGCTCCACCAGAACAAACGATAGAGGCAGAACCGTAATGGAGGAGCTACTCAGCGAGGGACTACATCCTGTTAAGCCAGGGGGCGGCCCCACCTTCCTGCATGGAAATCGGTCCTCCAACATTGATTTTGTGGCCATCTCCAATCCTATTAATACTAAAATTCGCTCGCAGGTTCTGGACATTGAATCAGACTCGGACCACAGATACGTGCTCACCACGATCGATACTGAGATACAGATTCCGAGGAAATGCCCTTTTAGGCCGAAATGGAAACCCAGCCAAGAGTCGATGGGCCATTTAAGAGCGGCTTTTGGAAATACTATCGAGAAGGAACACTTAAATAATAAAGCAGTCTTCGGTAAGAATGATGAAGATAAGTTCCTCAATACCATTATTTCTGTTTTAGATGAGAATCTCCCTAAGAATGAGACCAAATACAATAACGATCTGAAAGTAAATCTCTGGTGGGATAAAGAGCTAGGCACAATCAGAGATTCAGCTAGATATGCCAAGAGGAGGATACAAAGGGAAAGAGCTAAGATAAGAGATAAGGGAAAAGGTCCAGAAGAGCTGGAAATCTTGGAGATTCAGTATAAAGACACTATAAGGGAGCTGAGGAGGAAAATATCCATGGCCAAGGTCCGAAAATGGAAAGAATTCTGCGAGGAATTAAATAACGACGTGTGGGGCAAGCCCTACAAGACTATAATTAGTAGGGTCAAAATGACGACACCCCCCGCCACTCTATCTAGAGAATTCTCGGAAAAGGTACTCAGGGGATTGTTCCCGAAACTACCAACAGATGAAGAGGGAAGCGAAGAAAGTGTAGCGGCCGACGCAGTAGAGGAAGAAGAATACGAAGATTTAAATGTCCCTGAGATTTCCATTGGTGAAATAAGAGCCGCAGCAGCAAAAATTACGCCAAGGAAAGCGGCTGGTTTGGATGGCATGCTACCCGAAATCATTAAGGAATTGGCCACCTACAGGCCTGACCCCTTCGCGGCTTTGTTCACGGGCTTGCTCAGAAGAGGGAAAATGCCAAGGGATTGGAAAAGGGCCAGAACGGTTCTCCTTAGGAAACCAGGGAAAGACCCCTCGCTGATCGCCGCATACAGACCTATCTGTATTCTAAATGCTATTGCAAAATTATTTGAATATGTCCTAAAAGGTAGATTCACCGAATTCATGGGAGAACAACCATTTGATAAGGAACAATTCGGATTCACCAAGGGTAAATCGACGATACACGCAATGGACAAGGTGAAAGGAGATATTCAAAGATGTATTAAAAAACAGAGGTATTCAACAATGGTGGCACTTGATATCAAGAATGCTTTTAATTCATTAAGATGGAAAACTAGAAAGGAGGAATACCCCAGAATACCTTGTCAGGATAACAAAGGATTATTTTAGGGACAGAGAGATCGCCTATAGCACGATAGGCCATGAGATTACGCTGAAAGCTGAGATGGGGGTCCCACAGGGTTCTGTTCTGTACTACTTTCATCACTTAGACAAAACGGAAGAGAAAGTCAATAAAGTGCAAGGAGAACTCGCTCGACTAATGGCAAACTACGGAGGTCCAACCTACGCAGGACGTCGACTGTACTATAACATAACGGAATCAATAACATGTTACGGCGGACCAATGTGGGCAGAGAAAGCACTTAAATTCAATAGAAACTGCAAAAAGATAGCAAGAATACAACGAGCAGGTCTGAACAGAGTAGCCTATGCGTACAGATCGGTCGGAAGATATCCGCTTTGTGCTATAACGGGATACCTCCCCCTCGAGTATACCCTAGCTAATCAAAAACCATTATACGAAGCATCAAAGAAATTCAGAATCGAAATAGAAGATGACGATAACCTCTGCCAATGGAAAATAGACCAGTTAGAGGATACCAAAAAAAACATTGATACACTTACCTGGAGGAAATGGCACGATCATTGGCAACAACAGAGCACAGACGTATGGACCAAACAGTTGATCCCGGATCCAGTCATATGGAAAAATAGAAAATACGGGTCATTAAATTTCAGACTTACTCAATGTCTAACTGGACATGGAGTGTTCAAAGCATACCTGTTTAGGATCAAAAAAGCCAATAACGATAAATGTTGGTGGTGCGATGAGAGAGATGACGCAGAACACACAGTTTTCAGGTGCGAGAAATGGGAACCTCAAAGAATGCATCTCCAGATCGATCTAGACCAAGACCTCACAGTGGACACTTTCTCCGAGTGTATCCTAAAAAATAAAGATAACTGGAATAAGATTAACACCTTCATCAATAAAATTATCGATGAGAAAGAGAAGTACGAAAGGGAACTATAAAAAGAGAAAAAAGATAAATAAATACTGAAAGAACAAATATTAGTATTAGTATACAAACCTGAGAATACTAAGGAAACCTGAGAGAAACTAGAATTATGGAAGAACATAATTATTATTATTATTATACTTATACTGACACATATATTATACTTACGCAATTTTCCCTTTTCTTTTACTACAAAGGACCAGAGGACTCCTCAAGCTCCCAGAAAAAACTTTAATTTCCAGAATGAAATTTATAGCCTAACTCTTAACCTACATCTATTCGTTTAAATTATCTTAATATTTGGAACAAATTCCGGAACATATTGTTACGGGTCTACCGGCATACTAATGTTACGCGTCTGTCGGTATACCCGTTGTATAGAATTGTTGGAAGATTCAGGTTGGTTACAGCATCGTTAGGAAAACGACGCTGGAACGAGAGTCGAAAGACAAACACGAGAGAGAGCGGACGTTGAAGACGTCAAAGGCGATAAAAGCGATTTAGCCAGAGATAAGTTGCCTTCCTCCGAAAAGTAGCGTATTACGGTTATTGAAAGTGTGTTCATTTATTTAGCGAAATAGAGACTTCGTTACAATATATAAAGAACCAATATTTAGAATATTTTAGTACTCCTTAAATAATACTTATATTATTATCATTACTATTAACCGATGTAAATCCAAGAACATGAGTGGCGACACTCGGGAAATTTGCCGAGGGGTGAATTGAAGAAAAGGCCCCCCTTGACGTTCCGAGTAAGCTGGAGTTGGTTCCTATTGGAATTTTTAAAAAAAAAAAAAAAAAAAAAGGGTTCTGTTCTGGGCCCTTTTTTCTGGAACTTGGTCTATGACGGACTCCTGAGGAGAAAATGGCCTAGAGGATGTATAGTAAGGGCCTTCGCGGACGACATCCTCATTATGATCGAGAGTAGCAAGCTCTGGGTCCTTAAAAGCAGGACGGAACAAGTCGCGAAGGAGGTCGGAGAATGGCTGAAGGAAGTGGTCCTTGAATTAGCATCGCAGAAAACCGAGGTGATGTTTACTAAGAGAAAAAGGGTGGAGAATGATTTCTGTTTTAGGATAAACGATTTGGAGATCCAGCCAGCCGAAAGGCTGAAATATCTTCGTGTAACATTTGAAAGAAACGGCAACTTTAGGAGACATATACAAGAAGCCACGGACAAGGGTATTAGGACAATCGCAGAGTTATCATCTGTAATGCATAACCAAGGAGGGCTCAAGCAGAGCTACAGACGTTTCTACTACGCCATCCTGGAATCTATCGTCTTGTACGGGGCACCCATTTGGGCGGAGGCCGCCCTGATAGGCAGCAACCGTCAACTTCTTAGAAATACGCAGAGAATGGGACTGGCCAGAATCGCTTCGGCATACAGGACAGTCCCAACCGAGACTCTGGCAGTTCTCACGGGGGTAGCCCCGTGGAATATTAAAATTAGGGAAAGGGCCAATCTATTCAATTGGGAGAATATGTTTTTAGAGACACTCGATAACGAAAACAATGGAGGTGGTAGAGCAAGACGTAACGCGGCGAGAAGGATTCCTGTAGGAGGCTATAGAGACCGATCCCCAGAGGAGCTGGAGTTCCTGGATATGTACGATATTCCAGAACAAACGAGAAGGCTCCCAAACCTGGAGGAATTCCTGGCTGGAAGAGAACAGGAATCGATCGAAAATAGAAAACGGGCCATGAAAAGGTGGCTGAAGAAGGAGGCGAGGTACCAATCCGATATAGAATGGCAGAACGCATGGGATACAGCAAAAGTGGGTCGCTGGACCTATAAATTGATCCCAGACATCGAATTATGGCTGAACAGGAAGCATGGGCTACTGAATTTCTATCTTACGCAGGCCCTCACCGTCCATGGTGTTTTTAATAGTTTTCGGCATAGAATAGGGAAAGCTGCTAACGACAGATGCTGGTACCACTCCGAACTAGTGGACACGCCAGAGCACACCCTCTTTGACTGCACTAAATGGGAAGAGGAGAGGGAAACGTTGAGAAAAGAACTCAATATGGGGCGGGGAACATTCTCCCCGAAAGGAGTCATGGAGAGGATCGTGAGAGAGATGAAATACTGGAACAGTTTCTCGAAATTCTGCATTACGGTCCTTAAGGAAAAGGAGGAGAAGGAGCGAAAAAGGATCAGAGAAGTTCAGGAGGAAGACGTCCTTAACGACTCTAACCTTTCTGTGCTTTTTGAATAGGTAGAGGGGACCAAAAAGGAGGTTGCCAACAAGGGAACCGTGCCGAAGGGACCAGCGGCACCTGGGTGACGGGAAGCGCTACCCGAGGATGCGACCGAGACGACTCCGAGTTCAAGGGACTATGGGACTGCGATGGACTCTATGAGCAGACCCGGGCCCAGAATCCTGCGGCTAGAGAAACGCACCGGTGGGAGTCCTTGGAATAGCGGCTGCAGCGTCATCCGGGGATAAGACTGCCAGCACCGCGGTAACGGCACCAAGACGTCGGATCTGATAATTGTCGGATCAAAACTTTAGATTTTGTATGTATATTTATGTTATTTAGTTTCTAAGTACCTCTCTCTCGTTTATATAGGATAATGGTAACTAGCGAGTAGAACAAAACTAGTATTAGTGATCAAACAACTGAAAAACTAAATAGTAAAGTAAGAATTAGAAGGGGTTCGAGCCCCGATTGATAAGAGCGAAGTGTATCGTATAACATAGCAAGTAGTAATAGAGGATAGGAAATAGCGTAACTAGGAATAACCCTAGACAAGGGTAGTAAACGGAAACAAAGCAGGTATTAAGGCGTTTATTACAAATAACGTAAAAGATATAATGGAATACCAAATAATATATAATATCATATAACATAATAGTATGACGGAAAGCGCATCTTCGTCAAACAGTATCTATAATAGAAAACTCAAACCTGAAATAGAAAGATAGGAAAAAATAAGTACATCTAAGAAGAGGTAAAGTCAGGAAGAGGGTTAAGCTAGGTCACTGTAACAGAAAGAAAAGTTAGTACAATTAGTAAATTATGAAAAGAACTACCATAGAAGACCAGTGAGCGCGCAGTTACCGACGGTAAACCGGTAAAACAGAGCACGCGGTCAAAGCATCGAGAGTAAACGGTTGCGGCGGTCAGGCGCAAACACGAGGCGCTAGCAAGGCACAAGATGGCGGAAACATATAGCAAGTACTAACAGGAATTGTTAAATCTGCTGTGACGTGGCAAGATAGCCTACGTCACTCGAACTCCCATAACGGAAGACCGGGCCACCCTTTGGTCAAGCATCGCGATAAGGGCCGCTGCGAGCGCTCTCCCTGGGCACGAGTGAGACCCAAAAAGGCGCATTCTAATGTTTTGAATGTCGCGCCAAATTGCGCGACGGAAGTTTACAGGACCGTATCCGGGTCCCAGGCGGGATCCGGAAATTCTACTTTCAACGCAGAGGCAACGAGCCTCGAGGATACGCACCTCGAGGCAGGCGAAAGGCAGGATCCCGAAAGGAAATAACGAGAGATCGTCAAGGCCCAGGACTGTCAACCTGGAGGCGCCGACGAGGGCATCCGCTGCTGAGACGATCAACTACTCGGCCCTGTCGTCGCCTCGTCCGGGAAGAAGCAGCAGAGCAACCGAATTGGCTGACGCCGATCGTTTCCTCGGGAAGAGGCCAATCGGAAGACAGCGCTGCCGGATATGCCGTGAGACGCCGGAAGCGATAGGTCGAGACGTTGCGCGAAGGAAGTAGAATCGAAAAGTGGGGGACGCCCTGCTTCCGCGTACCCGAGCTAGCGCGTGAACGATCACTGCGTCTTTGGAATCGTTAACGAACAGTTGTCTCTTTGAACGATTGCTTATAATTCTTGTATTTTGCGCCTGCTGAGACCAAGGGGTCTCTAGAGATTCGCTGCCGTTCCACTGTTGCCGAATTACCAGTGGTAAGCGCCGATCAGGCTTTCGATATCAATTATTCGTGAACTTCGTGTTGGCTCGGGTAGCGCGGCGAGGTTAGGTATTCGCGTCGCGAGAATTAACGGCAGAAAAGGCGGGCGATATTAGTGGACACGATCTGTGTCAAAGTACGAATCCTTCGTATTGTGAGGGATATCGCTTTGGTGATACGAATGCGGTCGGATAGCGGGGGCCGCGTGGCCGTATTGTGACGGTTGTACAACGCCAGTTTGAACGCGAAGTCGCGGATTCGTGATAAAATCGCTGCCGCTGTAAATCCTGATTAACCTGCACTCGTTCCACGGTGTGAAGCCGTCGCGTGTTCGATTCGCGGTCGTAAAGTCAGTTCGATCGACGCCAGTCCGAGAGAAACCGCGAATTCCATCTGAGTTCGGTCGGAAAACGGCCTTCGAGGCCTTCCGCGTCGCGAAGTCCTTATCGCTGCCGAATTCTTCGCGAATTAGTAAAGTACGAGAGAAATAGCGCGTGCGATTTCCATCAGTCGCGATAATACGCGCCGGCTACTTTTGTACTCGCTGCCGAGTCGTCGGCAGCTCAGTCGATTCGTTTAATAAACGAGCTGTACCTCGCCGCGAACGACGCGTAAATAGGGAGCGAACGACGGCGACTTATATTTATAAACTCCAGCGACACACACGCGCGCCAATCCGAGAGCGCCGCGGCCGCCGACCGAGAGCGGCACTCTCCATGGTCCGCGCTTTCGGGCGCTATATAAGTCGCGCCGGAATACCGAACGAGCGGAGTCCGCCTGGAACCACTCCCGTGCACACCGGATTGTACGAGCCTTTTCAGAGCTATACATCCGTCCAGAACGCAGGCTGGAAGCACCAGTTCCAGGAGACGACTCTCCTCCGTGTTCCCGGCTCCCGGAGATCGCCGTGCCGTCGCCTTGGCCGGACCGGACCCGTCGTGTCGGTGTGGTGGGCATGAATACCCTTAGGTGCCTCTAAGGTGCGCGCATCTGTAACCCGTCACTCAGGTGCTTCTGTGCGAGGGTTGCGGCACCACTCGGCTCTCCGACCGTCCAGCACGGAGCGACTGGCCTCCGGCTCTGTCCGTGAGTCGAACCTCTGCGGTTAAACGTCGCGATTTGGTGTGGCGGCGGCGGGTACGAAACTCTCAGGTGCCTCTGAGATACGTACGGACCGTGGTTTGTCTCTCAGGTGCTTCTGAGGGAAAACCGCGACGCCTACGCTGCGTCGGGCCGTGACCTCCGACCGTATCCTGTCACCTCCCACCTTCCAGCGCAAATTCGTAGCGACCCCGCGAGGTCCCGCGCCGTTCGATACTGCGTTCAGTACCGCCGAATATTCGGAACCGATTCCGCGAAAGCATTCGTCGCGTATCAGTACATATCGATTGCACCTGACCGCCTGATCGCATTATAATTACCGTTTTATAATTATCGCCGGATTATCTTTTCTGTTCACCACTAGACCAGGGACGCCGATCCAACTAACGAGAGGCCGTAGGCCCCCTCCGCTGTCAACGCGGTCATCAAAATATATTTTTGTTACGCGGCCGGATTCGCCGGTCTGCAGGGAGGATTTTCTGTTTGTATAATACTTTCATTGAATCGCACTTAGCGGAATAAAGTTTAGTTCGTTACCCGATTTCGCCTTCATTTCATTTACTTACCTGCGAACCCTGGTTCACTCCTAAGCAACAGGGCACCGCGAAATCGGAACGTTACAGCAGAAACGTTGTCTATTCCTTGTGTGAAAACCTTCCCGTCGCGGGGAACGTCTCGTGTTCTCTCGACGTAGAATCCTGCGCCTCGCGATAGCTATTCAGGTTTCATTTGCTACGTCACAGTCTCGCGGGTCCAACCGCGTTCCCCTTTCGTGTTTAGATTACGATTCTTTCGTGTGACACCTTCGGGTGTCTGGCGCCCGAAATTTCATCAAGTTTGATTTTCGAATAACGAGACTGTGAGCGTATTTTGTCCCGAAATCACCACGCATCGCGCGGCCGAGCGTGGCCCGGCTTCTCGCTTGTAAATTCTCGGTGTCGCTATGCATCGTTCGACCATCTGTACGAAAAGTTAAGAAAGCGACGTGACACTGCATATATTAAGAAAAGGAAATAGGGATAACCTCGGCCATCCCGGCTAGCCAAGTTTATTGAGGAACCGGATGAATTGACGAGGAAATTTGCGTATTTTGCGACCTAATATGCGCATATAGACGCTTTTTGAAATCAGAGTATTTTCGAAAAATTTTAACATGTACAAAAGATCAAGAATGAAAAATAAACAAGATTAGGTCCAATGATAATTTCACTTATATCTAATGGTTTAGGAATTATCAGCGATTTAGGTAAATTTCTAGAGAGAGAAAGAAGTATGCGAACTGCCGACCGAGATAAGGAAAGACATACACAAGCCAGCGGTGCGTCGCACAGTCGAGGCAAGCCGGGCAAGAGTATAATCCTGTACGGCAGAACAGAAAGGCCTAAATTAATAGTTAGGACTAGAGTTTGTTGTAATTGCTACGAGGACTCGAATGCACTAACCCCTAAGGACTTTGACAATGAAGGGTTCGTTAGGAACGTTGACGGTAAAATCTAAGCTGTAAACGGGGAGGATCCCATGGACGCGGGAGGTGAGAGAAGATACCCCGCGTTACGTGAGATCTTTACCCGTAAGTAGGGTATATAGGGGGGTTCTATGACACTTCCCAATTCAGGCGGTTCTGAGGAACTTTCCAATTCACGGGAGAGCGGTACCGCAGAGCGCTATTGCACAAGCATATATGAAACATGATACTCCTTTGGTATTGCACAAGCATTACGTCATCTAGGCCAAGGACAAAGCTGTTAGGCACCGCCCCCTACTTTCTTACGTCATCTAGGCCAAGGACAGAGCTGCTGAGTCATCACTTAATGGTATTGCACAAGCATTACGTCATCTAGGCCAAGGACAGAGCTGCTGAGTCATCACTTAATGGTATTGCACAAGCATTACGTCATCTAGGCCAAGGACAAAGCTGTTAGGCACCGCCCCCTTCTTTCTTACGTCATCTAGGCCAAGGACAGAGCTGCTGAGTCATCACTTAATTTTTTTCGCGGGGAGGGGGGACAATCCCTATGAAAGATGATACTCCTTTGGTATTGCACAAGCATTACAACATCTAGGCCAAGTACGTCATCTCGGCCAAGGGCAAAGCTGTTAGGCACCGCCCCCATTCTTTCTTACGTCATCTAGGCTGTAACCGTACTGCTTACACATCAAAACATCGCGCGAATCTATGTCGATCCCTACTGCGACGTTTATGACGTCATGTGTCATCTCGTCATAGACAAGGATCGCGGGAGCGATCGATATAGATAAGAGGCTGCGTGCGCATCGATCCCCTCTTAATTGCGATCGAAGGAGGTCGATGCGAGCAGCAGATTAATCACTCTACGTCTGGGCTCGATCCAGTAAGCACGTATGAGTCCCGCTGTCTTTCGCGTGAGATTGCGAATCGTGTAAAGTTAAAATTGTCATTTCAAATAGCCAATAAGGCTGATAATTTTCTATTCAGTTGCTAGCCCGGCTCAAGGGAATTTCTAGTCGCGAAGAAGATTCAAATTGCGAATATTAAATTGTTAAATTGCGAAAATCATTCATTGAGAATTGTATTTGGAAGTCGCCAATAAGGCAAGTTATTTCCTTGTGTTCATTGCCCGGCAAAAGGGCATTTCTTGTCGCGTTGCGAGCTGTTAACGGAATTTGCTACACTACGTGCAAAGTCTTGTTGACGATGCGTTTATTTGAGCATATAAGCTCCGTTGACTTATAATTTAAATTGCGTCAAAGAGGCGATTTATTGAATTAGATTTCATCTGGTAGTGAAATTGCTCACTCTGCGCGTTGCAGGTTAACGGTCAAACTTATCAAAATTTAATAAAGATTTATCATAGAGAACCGCCTTTTCACGTCGGTACATGAGGCTATCGACGTTTAATTCGCCAGTAAGCAATAGCAGGCATTGTGACTACCGCGATCACTTCTTAGAGCAGCGACTGATTGGTTCTTTATTTAAAGTAGAAAGGACTGCAATAAGATTAAAGTCGATGCGTGCTGAGCTGGCGTCGATCGTCAGAATTGGGCTCCAAGCGAGTGAGAACCACGATCGCGCGAACCGTACGAAACTCCTTACACGCGTTCCTAGAGCGGTAGACTTTGTTTACGGTCTATGGTCGTCGCGTCTCTCTCTACCGTGTTGTGGTCGTGTCGGATTCAGTAGCCGACCTTGCGTTTTTGTACGTCTGTAAATTGTATAACGGTAGTCATACCGTGTATTCTCATCCACATCAATTTAACAGAATATATCTCACTTTTACCAGATATTGTCTCTCAACAATTATTCATATTTGTTGCAACCCTTCCGTCATCCAGTGCCTGGAGGCACGAACCTTCGTCAAGCTTACATTGGGTATCGTAACCTACCCGGTGTTAGAAGTATTACATTACTGTGTAGGTTGTGATTTCAAGACCGACACAGTGTGCTTTGCTCAGAACGGACAGCAGGAAGAATTCGCATATCGCCATGACCACGCTGTCGTGCTCTGCCTAGATATCCGTAATTCTTCACTACCAAGTTTGTTATTATCTGGTGTGCAGGAGCCGTTTGTCCTTCCCGGTATAATCCGGTAAGACCGTTCGTTTGCCTGAGTGTCACCAGCTGATTTTGAACAGGGTTTGTTCCTGTGTGTCCTGCTTAGAGCACGTAGTTGTTGGACGGTAAGGAGGCGCCACGGCCACGAAACCGTGCCCTGCCAGTCTCTTGTACCGTGCCAGACAACGAGGTGAATTCCGGGGCAAGTAGAGACTGATCGCCGTTTCCGTGGGATCCCGGTAGCTTTGATCGGTGTCGACTACTTCTGCCCAGAGTAATTTAACCAAAACTAACGCATTATCGCATTCGGTCTACGGACTACTCGCCACGTCCAGGTTATCGTGCACTGCCGAGTCTTCTCGTTGTATCGAACTACGATAGTGAGTTTGCTGACGAATATTCACACACTAGCCTGTTAACTTCAATAAAATCCTACAAAGAGGTAGGTGAATAAAGAGTCTGGTTACATATTGGCGCCCAACGTGGGGCGGTTTGGTTGGACAAATTAATTGTTGGAGAGACACAGTATGAGTAAACCAAAGACTCGTACGGGAAAAATGGGACCGGTGACTGATAACGAAATGCAGAATACGTCGGTTTTATCTAGTACGCGTATTCAACGGACACCACCTCCTGACACCCCGACGGGTTCTGGAATTCAGGGTCGCGTACCAGGGTCAATCACGTCCGTCGATAATCAGGCCCCGGGGCAAACGAATACGCGCGAAAACGAGATAATGTCCGATGCCATTCGACAGTTGAAATCTGAGATCGCGCGATTAATGATTCAAGTCGATCAGCTGACAGCAAAGGTCGAAGAGTCGGTGACAACCGAGGAGATTTACGAACGCGTAACCGAACATAAGTTCGAAATGCGGGATTGGTGTCGTAAAATCGAAGAGCGCATGGATCGTCAAGAGAAGGCACAAGAGGATCTCCGGAAACAAATGCAAGAATATTTGGCACAAGTCCGGAACCAAACAACGACTCAAACTCCAGTCGTGGCTGAAGGTCAAATGCAGCCAAATGCACAGTCAGATGACAATCGTTTCGGTCAATCACAGTTCAATGCCACCCGGCAACTGCAGACAGACCACATCGACTCACGATGGGGACCGAATGAGTCAACTCGATTTGACTCTACCATGGCTTCAATGGCAAGGCCATTCGTGGTAAAGCCTCAAATGCCAACTTTTGAGGGCAAAACTACTGAAAGGCCATCCAAATATCTGAGGGAACTCAAACGATTCGTGGATGCTGCACGACTGCCAGATGATGAGATGAAGTTCATCATCACCCAGTCGTTAAAAGGCAATGCAGGAGAATGGTGGGATATCATGTCTGACCAAATTGCAACGTGGCACCAGTTTGCAAATGCCCTATTGTCAAGATTTTGGAGTTCGGCAATCCAAAGGAAGGTCCGAGACAATCTCAATATAGGAGTACATCGGGCGGATTCTGGAGTTTCTCGTGTAGCTTACGCGATGAAACTGATCGGAATGGCTCGTGACTTACGGCCACGTCCCACAGATGATGAGATAATTCAGACCTTGTCGAAACACTTCACGCAGGCGGTTGACGACTGTGTCCTTGGACAAAATATTCGCACAATCGATGCGTTTTTAGCCCTGCTGGAGAGGTTTGACAATGGAGGAACGGTCAACCGACCACGGTACGACGAGCGCTCGAATCAAGGACGAGACTGGAGTACTCGAGCCCCATATGATCGAGGGAACCAACCTGCAACAAGTACTTCGCGAATGAACCCGATTCCTCCGATTCAGCAACGGCAGAATCGTGAGAATCAGAGGTCGGGAGCTGAATATCAACGACCGGCAATGGATAACCAAAGGCCAAGGTTTGACAACATAAAACCATGGCAAGATAATCGTCGACCGCAGGAGCGACTTCGAGAGAGTGCCCCCAATCGAATCCGAATGGCTCAATTGGATGAGGGAGTACAGGAAGAGGACCCGGAGGTCATAGATCTGGAGGAAAGCATGGGAAACGAATAAGGGGAACCTCAGAAGAACGTCTGAGCGACTTCCCCGCTCAGGCGAGAGGCATCTCCGGTAAAACACAAGGGGAAGACGTCAGAATAGTAATAGGATCACTATTCCCAGACGTACGCCAGGAACTCCAGGAGGAAGGAGATTCACCACTTCCCAATAGAGAAATTAACCGCTGCCCAGAAGTCCAAATAAAAATCGAAGGGATTCTCACCAAGGCTCTTATTGACACGGGAAGCACTGTTACAGCAGTGTCTGAAGCGTGGTATGACGAACACCGAGAAAAAGTAACTAAATGCCCCACGCTCCCAATAACTGGAGCAGTGGTGATTGGAGCGACGGGTGGAAAATCAACCCGATTAAAGAAACAGGTCTGGGTGACTCTTGGCCACAAGGATAAGACGATAGAAACAACGGCGATCGTGGTACCGGGATTAGTCTGTGAAGTCATTATTGGTATTGATACACTGAGACGTGCGAAGGCCACAATTGACTTCGGGAATGAATTGCTCTCGCTGAATACAACAACTGGTCAAGCAACACTGAAAATGACTGAGGAAATGAACACCGAGGAAAGGGTGGTTCGAGTTCTGAAAGAAGAGGTACGTCAAACCAGTACAACACAAAAATCTCGAGAAGAAATTATACGATCACTCCTCGAACCAGTTACAGCAACCCAAGAACAGAAGAAAAAACTACGAAGAGGAATTGAATCATTCCCAGAGGTATGGAGAGACGAAATCGGAAGGGTGAGGTGTTACGAGCATCATTTGCATGTGAAGCCCACCAAACCATACGGTAGCAGAACATACCCGATACCACTAAAATATATGGAAGCCGCAGATGCGGAAATCCAAAGAATGCTGGAAAATGACATCATCCGTCCAAGCACGAGCCCATACTTGAACCCAGTGGTACCGGTTCTCAAGAAAAATGGATCTCTAAGACTATGCCTTGACGCTAGAAAGTTAAACGAATTTCTTGTGGATGACCACGAAATGTCGGAAACGCCAGATGCTATTTTCCAACGATTCGAAAAGATAGACTACTTAACTAGTCTCGACTTAACAAACAGTTTTTGGCAAGTCCCTCTAACACCATCGTCGAGGAGATACACCGCCTTCCTTTATCGGGGCCGATGTTATGAATACATAGTCACACCATTCGGTTTAAAAACAAGCAGTGCAAGCCTGGTGAGAGCACTGAGACGAGTATTGGAAGGGATGGAGGGATTTGTAGTCAACTTTATTGACGACATCCTATGTTCCTCACCGACGTTCGAAAAACATCTCGAACATCTCGCGGCTCTGCTGAAACGTCTACGAGAAAATAACATCACCTTGAATTTAGAAAAGTGCAAATTCATGAGACGTGAAGTCAAATTCCTCGGCCACATACTTTCAACAGAAGGGTTAAAACAAGACCCCGAAAAGCTAGCTCTGATTCGCGAATTTCCAATTCCACGCAACGTCAAGCAGTTACGCGGATTCTTAGGCCTGGTGAACTATTACAGTAAATTCACCAAGAAACACGCCGAAACCACCACACCGTTGCTTGCACTCCTGAAGAAAGGAAGCCGATGGAAATGGGACGAGGATCTACAAAAAGCATTCAATCAAGCTAAAGATGCTTTCTGTACAGAGGTTGCACTGCAGTACGCGGACCCTAAGCAACCATACTTCCTATCAACGGATGCAAGCTCAACGGCACTGGGAGCAGTACTAGAACAACGGGATACGAGTGGCGAATTAAGACCAGTCACATTTGTAAGCCGAACATTAAGAGGCCCAGAATTATCGTATTTTACTACGGAAAAAGAGCTGTTGGCAATAGTATGGGCACTGGGGAAGCTCCGAACATACTTATATGGAGTCAAAATCACGTTGTTAACCGACCACAAGGCAATCACGTTCTTGATGAATAGCAAACTCCTTAGTCAACGACTAACACGATGGATCCTGTCCATTCAGGATTACCAAATTGCAATCCAGTATCGACCAGGAAAAGAAAACATTCCTGCGGACACAATGAGCAGACTGGATAATGTACTGATCGGAGATTCAATCGAACGAGAGACACGAGTACCGATACTGACAGCCCTGGCTCGAACAATGTCACCTACACTGCTGTCCGCGCTCAGAAAACTATCCGAATGGCAACGGAAAGACGAAAAGTTACGACGCGAAATTGAGCGTTGCGAACAAAATCTTGATAACGCGAAGAATCGGTTTCACCTTAGAAATGGCACATTGTATCACGCGGATAGAAATGGTAGGGAACGTCAGGTAATTCCATCTCAATTACGCGACTCTTTTATACGCGAGGTACATGAGATCTATGCGCATATTGGAGGAGACAAAACAGCGAAGCTTCTGTCAGAAGACTTCTATGTCTCAAAAATACATCGTTGCACGCGAAAACTAGTTGCCGCGTGCGACACATGCCAACGCGTAAAGATTCCTACCCATGCGATACATACCGATATGCAGAGCATAATACCGGGGTGCCCTCTCGAGGTGTTGTCCGTTGATTTTTACGGTCCGTTACCGACATCAAGGGGAGGTGTGAGATATATTTTGGTAATTGAAGAGCTATTTACCAAATTCGTAAAATTATACCCGATGCGAAACGCGACGACCACTGTGACACTAGCGCGTATTTTTAAAGATTATATACCGCGCTACGGGAAACCGAAAAAGATCCTGACCGACCATGGAACGCAGTTCACAGCGAAGAAATGGATCCAAACCCTGCAAGAAGAAGGCATCCACCATGTCCTCTCATCCATCCGTCACCCACAGAGTAACCCAGTGGAAAGGGTGAATAGGGAAATCGGACGGATTTTCCGTACAGTGGCCTCGCACGCACACGCATCGTGGGCCAAATGGACCAATTTAATCGAAACTTGCTGCAATGAAGTGGTACACGACAGCACAGGTTTCACACCAACAGAACTGATGCTGAAGAAAAAGCCGATACGTCCTTGGTCAAAATGGTTTGAACATACAAAGGACCTGGAGAAAACAAATGACGACAACAGGTTACAACTTGCGTTCCAACGTATGACGAGAAAGGCACACGAAAGATGTACACGCATCAACAAAGGGAAATCCCACAAACAATACGAATTGGGCGACTGGGTACTGGTAAGATCGAATCCAGTGTCCAACGCGGCAGACAGAGAAATTGCCAAGTTTTTCCACTTGTACGAAGGACCGTACGAACTTATGAAGAAAAAAGGGCCAGCGACGTTCGTATTAAGAAATCCCCACTCTAAAGACATCCGGGGAACATTCCACACTTCCAGCCTACGGCCGTACCAACGTTAGAAGAAGAGACAAATATAAACAACATTGTTGATCCGCAAAATGCCCTACCCTTGGGGGGTTCCACGAAAAGGCTGAACCACGAGGACATATAACGATGAGAGGACCGACCCGGGACCGCAGAATATCCACAACCATGGAGAAAGCAACCCACAACGTTAAGACAAGGGACGTGGGCACCATTGCCTATGCCTACTGGGCAATGGTGAGCAGACCAACCCAGACGGGAATGGATTTGCCAACGCACGACGTAGAACCAGTAACACTACCAACTCGTATAGCGGGCACATGGGACCCGCATACACATCGATACAAGCGATTCCGGAGCGGGGTCGCAACACAAGTGTCAGCGAGAAAATGCATAGCCATAACGCAGACACCTCGCAATGGCCCGGGGTCCACGAGACAACGACGGGGACCCAAAGAACTTCACACCAAAGAGGACACAGATCCGCAACCAAGGACGACGCCCGAAGAAGAAGCCACACAGGGCAAAAGACAAGGGTTAATGCTGTCATCGAGAGACGTAGCTGTGGGACCCGACGAGCCAGGGACGAGCGATCTGGATCTGTCATGGGAAGTGATTCCGGAGGAGCCTGCCCCGAAACACCATCGACAGGACATTGATGCCGATCCAGAGGGTGATGAGACCCAATGGTCTTGGGATGAGGCCGAGCTATTGGGGGACACTCCTGTCGAGATTCCGGAACTCGATCCTCGAGACCCCCTGGGTCTCCTGTCGGAATCAAAAAGCAACACCGATTCGCTGCTGGAGCAGTTAAACAGTGTACAGGAAGAATTTGCACACAAGTGAACGCGTGTGGGTGCTTTTCGTTTTTCCCGTTAAAGGCCAAGTGCAAAAGACTCTTTATATGTTATGTTTTGAACGCCAAGTACAAAAGACAGTTATGTTGTGAACGCCAAGTGCAATGGATGTTTAGTTGTATGTTGAACTAAAGACTGCTTGGTATACATACTCTCACGCGCCAAGCGCAATGAGTAATTAGTTCTTGAATTTTTTCATCGGCCGTGTGCAAAGACTGTTTTATTTTCTGATTACGCCAATGGCAAAAACGCTGTTTTGTTGTGTGCGCCGGGGGCGGAGATTACTCAGTATTTTAAGCTGTGTGCAAAGGGGATACAGATTTGTTACCTCTTTTTATATATATGGTACTGCGGGTAGTATACATGTACTGAGCGTGCGGGCAGCGGCCTGCAAAAATTTTTTTTTTCGACTTAATTTGTTTTCAACGCGCGAGCCAAGTGCAGTATTATAATTCATTTTGTGGACGCCCAGTGCAATAACTAAAGAGTTTGGTCTTCCTTCTTCTCTGTCTCGACCAAGGTGCAAATATAACTTGGTTCTCGTTTTCTCTGTATAGCCTTGTGCAATTTTCATTTAATTTATTTCAACTAGCTTAATGCAATCGATATTTACTTTTATAAGCGTGAGCGCCATCCAATTGTTCTTTTTGTTTTTTTTTTTTTTTTCTCTTCTCTTCTCTTCTTTTCGCGGTGGCTTGATGCAAACAACAATTGGTGAAAATTGTCACAAAATTATATTGTTTAAAATAGATAGAGCATACAGAGTGGGCGAACGGCGTTTACTAATCATTTACAGCGAAGCGGACCAACGAGATTCCTGGAATGCGTATTCACTGCGTATACGCCCCAGGAATCTCGAGGACGGGGAAGGGGGTATGTGTAACCGTACTGCTTACACATCAAAACATCGCGCGAATCTATGTCGATCCCTACTGCGACGTTTATGACGTCATGTGTCATCTCGTCATAGACAAGGATCGCGGGAGCGATCGATATAGATAAGAGGCTGCGTGCGCATCGATCCCCTCTTAATTGCGATCGAAGGAGGTCGATGCGAGCAGCAGATTAATCACTCTACGTCTGGGCTCGATCCAGTAAGCACGTATGAGTCCCGCTGTCTTTCGCGTGAGATTGCGAATCGTGTAAAGTTAAAATTGTCATTTCAAATAGCCAATAAGGCTGATAATTTTCTATTCAGTTGCTAGCCCGGCTCAAGGGAATTTCTAGTCGCGAAGAAGATTCAAATTGCGAATATTAAATTGTTAAATTGCGAAAATCATTCATTGAGAATTGTATTTGGAAGTCGCCAATAAGGCAAGTTATTTCCTTGTGTTCATTGCCCGGCAAAAGGGCATTTCTTGTCGCGTTGCGAGCTGTTAACGGAATTTGCTACACTACGTGCAAAGTCTTGTTGACGATGCGTTTATTTGAGCATATAAGCTCCGTTGACTTATAATTTAAATTGCGTCAAAGAGGCGATTTATTGAATTAGATTTCATCTGGTAGTGAAATTGCTCACTCTGCGCGTTGCAGGTTAACGGTCAAACTTATCAAAATTTAATAAAGATTTATCATAGAGAACCGCCTTTTCACGTCGGTACATGAGGCTATCGACGTTTAATTCGCCAGTAAGCAATAGCAGGCATTGTGACTACCGCGATCACTTCTTAGAGCAGCGACTGATTGGTTCTTTATTTAAAGTAGAAAGGACTGCAATAAGATTAAAGTCGATGCGTGCTGAGCTGGCGTCGATCGTCAGAATTGGGCTCCAAGCGAGTGAGAACCACGATCGCGCGAACCGTACGAAACTCCTTACACGCGTTCCTAGAGCGGTAGACTTTGTTTACGGTCTATGGTCGTCGCGTCTCTCTCTACCGTGTTGTGGTCGTGTCGGATTCAGTAGCCGACTTTGCGTTTTTGTACGTCTGTAAATTGTATAACGGTAGTCATACCGTGTATTCTCATCCACATCAATTTAACAGAATATATCTCACTTTTACCAGATATTGTCTCTCAACAATTATTCATATTTGTTGCAACCCTTCCGTCATCCAGTGCCTGGAGGCACGAACCTTCGTCAAGCTAACATTGGGTATCGTAACCTACCCGGTGTTAGAAGTATTACATTACTGTGTAGGTTGTGATTTCAAGACCGACACAGTGTGCTTTGCTCAGAACGGACAGCAGGAAGAATTCGCATATCGCCATGACCACGCTTTCGTGCTCTGCCTAGATATCCGTAATTCTTCACTACCAAGTTTGTTATTATCTGGTGTGCAGGAGCCGTTTGTCCTTCCCGGTATAATCCGGTAAGACCGTTCGTTTGCCTGAGTGTCACCAGCTGATTTTGAACAGGGTTTGTTCCTGTGTGTCCTGCTTAGAGCACGTAGTTGTTGGACGGTAAGGAGGCGCCACGGCCACGAAACCGTGCCCTGCCAGTCTCTTGTACCGTGCCAGACAACGAGGTGAATTCCGGGGCAAGTAGAGACTGATCGCCGTTTCCGTGGGATCCCGGTAGCTTTGATCGGTGTCGACTACTTCTGCCCAGAGTAATTTAACCAAAACTAACGCATTATCGCATTCGGTCTACGGACTACTCGCCACGTCCAGGTTATCGTGCACTGCCGAGTCTTCTCGTTGTATCGAACTACGATAGTGAGTTTGCTGACGAATATTCACACACTAGCCTGTTAACTTCAATAAAATCCTACAAAGAGGTAGGTGAATAAAGAGTCTGGTTACAAGGCCAAGGGCAAAGCTGTTAGGCACCGCCCCCATTCTTTCTTACGTCATCTAGGCCAAGGGCAAAGCTGCTGAGTCATACCCCCCTTCTTTCTTACGTCATCTAGGCCAAGGACAGAGCTACTGAGTCATTAGGTACCGCCCCCTTCTTTCTTACGTCATCTAGACATCACCCTTATCTTTAAGGGTAGCAACGAATAAATAGGACACGATGGAATGTGAATTGTAGTCTTCGCAAACGTTCCATCGTTGCAAGCGTTTGTCATGGTAAAAAGTTATTCAATAAGGGCACGATGGAATGTGAATTATAGTCTTCGCAAACGTTCCATCGTTGCAAGCGTTTTATCGTGGTAAAAGTTATTCGGTATTCATAATTATACCGTGGCGCATCAACGGATGCTCAAGCGATATCTTTGGTGTTGTTTCATGTAAGATCCTTCATTGTTCCATACGTGACGGTTTTCGCATACTGTCCGTTAGACTTGTGGAATGAATGTATCGAGGAAAAAAGATGAAATGACAGCACCAACGTTAAAAATTTAGCTTGGCCTCACGTTATAAATTCATACTTGAGCGATCATTTCTCCATCGAGCTGAAAACATTGGTGGTACGTTTAATGCGAAACGACACAACGAGTCGTGTATGTTTCACTTACACGAAAAGATTTAGTCATGTTGTGGCGCGATGGCCGGTGATCAATTCCCCGTCCGCGATATTGAACATCATCGAAACGGGCGAACATCGCATCGTTGGATGCAAAGTGTAATTATATTTTTGAGAACTGGAAATTTAACGAATGATATCAAATCAAAGTTGAAAGGAATATTTTGTTAACAACCGTGCGGTAGCAAGATGATTGAAACGTTGTTTTTTTTTTAAAAACTTTTTTTATTTTTTTATTTAGATGAATCAAATTATGCAAATCCTGGACTTGGACGGATTCATGGTTGGCAAAAAATTTCTATGCGAAGAGTTGGCAATAATAAATATGCATGATGGTTCATTTGAAAAAGCCGATTTTAAACTGAACATGGATTTTTCCGATTTGTCATACGCAGACAGAAGAACTGTTACTTACATTAGAAATTACATACACGGAATTCCATTCAAGGATTTTGGACATGAAAAATACAGACAAGCAGATATATATGATGTGATAAAAAATTTTGTTTCTAATTATGAGAATCCTTTAGTTGCTTACAAAGGAGGAGCGTTTGAAAAACAACTATTGCAACATTTAGGAATACAATCGGTAAATTTAGAAGTATTTGGTTGTCCAAAATATGAAGAATTAATAAATTATCCTGGATATAATGTTACTAATAATCATATATGTCAGCTTCACTGTTACTCATCGAAGCACAATCATTGTAGTTTAAGCGAAGTTATAACATTTCGCGAATGGCTCAATAATCATATTTTATGAATTACGGACTATATTTATTATATGATGTCCTTCGCTCGCAAAATATCCCTACCAGACCAACCGCATGATTATCGTTTTGAATATGAGAGACTTCAGAGTTTTGACAACTGGGGATATAATGATATTGTCAATCCTAAAGATCTTGCCGCAGCAGAGGTTTTCTAAATAGATTTGGAGGATTGGGTGAAGTGTTTCGAGTGTGGCTTACAACTGCATGAATGGGAAACAGAAGATGATCCGGTGATAGAACATAAAAAATGGTCGAGAAAATGTCAATTTATTCGCGGAAAAAGTTGTGGCAATGTACCGATTGGGGTGGACTCCGAAACGATTCAGCCACTACCACGCGGTAAAGACGAATGTGGATTATAATGTACTGTCTATCTTATACATGTTAAATAGTCAGTCTGCAAGTTGTTCGGGGGCTACCGTCCTTCTTCAATGCTGACACGAAAGCTTTGCACACGTCGCTCGCATTTTTTACTCTTCATTAAAATAAAATTATTTGAGAATATCTCTTTTGTATTTTTTTTATTACAACATTACATACAATTCCTACAGAAAAATGAAATTGAAGCAGAATTATCGCAATATAAAGTATAGTCGTTTAGAAAAAATTAATTATCATAATTAAAATACGAATAGAAAAAATATAATTAAAGTATATTCGTTTTAGCTATCCACGAATTATGTGATGCGTCCATTCCCAGCCATTTTACATATACTTTATTTCCTTTTCTGCGTAATATTTTTTCAACTAAGTATATGTCAGAATATTTTACCGCGCGTATCTCATGTTCATAAAATCCTCCGGCAATAGACCGAGCATATTTTTTGCAAAGTCAGCATATTTTTCAGGGGACTTGGTTTCATGTTTCGCGATACCCCCTTCTTTCTTGCGTCATCTAGATCAAGGCATACCTTAGAGTGGAATAGTTGCTGAGTCATCATACCCCTTATCTTTAAGGGGTATCATATTTCGAAACATGTTCGAACGTGTTTCGCGGTACTCCCCTTTCTTTCAAGCATTACATCATCTAGGTCAAGGGCATACCTTAGAGCGGAATAGTTGCTGAGTCATCACCCTTATCTTTAAGGGTATCATATTTCGAAACTCGAACACGTTTCTAAGAGCGGTATTGCACAAGCATATATTGCATCATATTTTTTTCTAAAAAATTAGACCGATTTTGCAAAGTCAACATATTTTTCAGGGGACACGTGCACTTGGTTCACCTTGAAACGTGTTTCGCGGTACCCCTCCCCCTTTCTTTCAAGCATTGCGTCATATTTTTTTCTAAGAAGAGTGAAGGGATACATGTTTTAAAAGAGTGTGTGTCGTCGATGCCGAGTATCAAAATGTTTGTCAAGTGCAGTGGATGGGGCTTTCCGCCATCATAGAAGTTATCAAAATGTTATGTTCGGTAACATAATCCCCTGACAATCTGATTGAACTGAGCCATATAAAGGGTTATCGAAACTGTCAGGAATCTTAGAAATCAAACTTCTACCCCCACTGAAAAAAATGTACATCGTATACCGAAGATTGAACGTATGTTCTTCAAAATTTTTAAAAAATTTCTTTGCGTTTCTCAAATATTTTGTAGTCAACGATGGTCCTTCGGGCAAGCTCGCGCATGTTTTCAGATAATTTAAAAAATTTTTTTCAGATTTTACAAATCTCTCTCTCTCTCTCTCTTTCAACCCCGTACTTGTATTGAATAAACCATCCAAAGCTCATTATTTTTTATATCAAAATAATATTGAATAAACCATTATTTATATTACTACTTACTATTTTGCTTACTACTTACTACTACTATACATTATTACTATTATTTATTGAATAAACACAAAATTATTTGAAAGGTCTCATTTTTTTTTTTATTTAGAACTATCTTCCTCCTCCTACTATTACAATTCAGCTCGTGTAAAACGGCTGGAAATGGATGCGTTGTAGATATATTCTTAATTTATTCGATAAATACTCATCCTAGCGCTTTGATACTTGATATTTATTGTTAAAATAGAAGAAAGAGACGCGAACAGTAGCCGCCGCTGATTCAAAGGCCTACGTTATCGCTGTTCTTCGTTACCTTCGAAATTACAGTGATAATATCATCCACTCTCCATACAGCGAGATATTTTTTTACATTAGTGGTAGGGATTCTTCATTATTCTTTGTTTCCTGCGAACAGACAGTTATATATCATGTTATATATACTTTAGTGTATTTCTTTCTTTGAAAAAATTTTATTTACCTTCGAGCGACGATTCTTTGACGAATCCGCAGACGTCCATACCGCGCGGGTTTGGCGGGATTGTATCGGGATCGACTCCGATCGGTACGTTGCCGCAGTTCGCCCCGCAAACGTATCCGCAGGATCTCGACCAGGCGCGATGCTCCTTCATGGGATCGTCGTCCTCTTCCCATCGAGTCAGCTGTATGCCGCATTCAAAACATTCGACGAAATCCTCATCACCCAGATGGAAAAATCCTGCGATGGCGAGTTTTTCAGGCTGAACGATGTGCGAGTAACGCCAGTTGCGGAAACTTTGGAGTCTGTCGCGCTCGAGGCGATAATCGGGTGCTGCTGTGGGATTCTGATCGGTTGTTGCGACGGCTGCAGAATCCATCTCTGATTTCGCAATCATTATGAAAACACTATGCGGAAAGTAAAAAGAGTTGTTGTGTTTTTTGGCGTGGAAAAAATTCAAAGTTGCGTTTTATAACTGATACTTTGCATGTTTTTTATAATTGTTAACCCATGCTTGAAATGTTTGCACTTCGCGCAGACAGCAATGGTATGTAACGTTATTTGTTGGTCGCCAACAGTGAAGTCGACACGGTTCACCGTTGACAATTTCATACACGGGATCACGAACTAGTACATCATATTTCGGACAGTTGAAATCTTCTAAATTTATGGAGTTTATTTTCATTTTCCGAAGGATGTCTCTCTCGAAACATCCTCCTTTGTATGCTACGACGGGATTCGCGTAATCACGCACAAAATTTTGTATAATTTTGATTATATCATTCTGTTGATATTTTTCATAGCCGAAATCTTTAAATGGAATCCCGTGTATGAAGTTGCTGACATACCATGCAGACTTTCTGTCGGCGTCGGATAAACAATGAAAGTTCTTCCCTAAGCGAAATTCAGAGAGTTCGAACGAGCCGTCGTGACAAACATCGATAATGGCCAATTCTTTGCATATAAAATTTTTTTCTACAATGAATCCGTCCATGTCAATGATTTGAGTGATTCGATCCATCTACATAAAGAAAGTTTTTTTATCAAATTTTCAATCATTTACTAATTTTTTATACTCACCGTTGAAGAAAAGGATGGGATGATAAAAAACACACGATGTAACTCTGTATAGCGACCGTGATTTTCAACGTTTGTTATGATATAACTTCGTACAACGACTGTGACGAGCAATTTATAATGAATACCCCTACCACTAATTCAAAAATCTATGGGGAGGGGATGATATTATTACTGTATTTTTTCTTTTTAATAAATATGAGTTTAATTGTATGAGTGGGAGGAGGAGGATTGTTTTTAAGTAAATACAAATATCTTTCTCGTAATTTTTTATTTGATAAAGTATATATTTTTATCTGCATAAGCGGTTTAAGTAATTTTTTCGAACAATGTTTGTCAATTCATGCTGCAACCAAAGTATACGTGGACACGCTTAACGCGAAGCTTGAATCCGTGATCGTGAAAAAAACTGGTCAAAGAACTGAAAACCGCTAAAGAGACGATAAAGTCTGAACTATTAGCTAAACAGGATGAACAACTGATCGAAGACCTGCGGGGCGAACTGCGGCAACGTACCGATCGGAGTCGATCCCGATACAATCCCGCCAAACCCGCGCGGTATGGACGTCTGCGGATTCGTCAAAGAATCGTCGCTCGAAGGTAAATAAAATTTTTTCAAAGAAAGAAATACACTAAAGTATATATAACATGATATATAACTGTCTGTTCGCAGGAAACAAAGAATAATGAAGAATCCCTACCACTAATGTAAAAAAATATCTCGCTGTATGGAGAGTGGATGATATTATTACTGTGATTTCGAAGGTAACGAAGAACAGCGACAACGTAGGCCTTTGAACCAGCGGCGGCTACTGTTCGCGTCTCTTTCTTTTATTTTAACAATAAATATCAAGTATCAAAGCGCTAGGATGAGTATTTATCGAATAAATTAAGAATATAACTACAACGCATCCATTTCCAGCCGTTTTACACGAGTTGAATTGTAATAGTAGGAGGAGGAAGATAGTTCTAAATAAAAAAAAAAATGAGACCTTTCAAATAATTTTGTGATTATTCAATAAATAATAGTAATAATGTATAGTAGTAGTAAGTAGTAAGCAAAATAGTAAGTAGTAATATAAATAATGGTTTATTCAATATTATTTTGATATAAAAAATAATGAACTTTGGATGGTTTATTCAATACAAGTACGGGGTTGAAAGAGAGAGAGAGAGAGAGATTTGTAAAATCTGAAAAAAATTTTTTAAATTATCTGAAAACATGCGCGAGCTTGCCCGAAGGACCATCGTTGACTACAAAATATTTGAGAAACGCAAAGAAATTTTTTAAAAATTTTGAAGAACATACGTTCAATCTTCGGTATACGATGTACATTTTTTTCAGTGGGGGTAGAAGTTTGATTTCTAAGATTCCTGACAGTTTCGATAACCCTTTATATGGCTTAGTTCAATCAGATTGTCAGGGGATTATGTTACCGAACATAACATTTTGATAACTTCTATGATGGCGGAAAGCCCCATCCACTGCACTTGACAAACATTTTGATACTCGGCATCGACGACTCACACTCTTTTAAAACATGTATCCCTTCACTCTTCTTAGAAAAAAATATGACGCAATGCTTGAAAGAAAGGGGGAGGGGTACCGCGAAACACGTTTCAAGGTGAACCAAGTGCACGTGTCCCCTGAAAAATATGTTGACTTTGCAAAATCGGTCTAATTTTTTAGAAAAAAATATGATGCAATATATGCTTGTGCAATACCGCTCTTAGAAACGTGTTCGAGGTTCGAAATATGATACCCTTAAAGATAAGGGTGATGACTCAGCAACTATTCCGCTCTAAGGTATGCCCTTGACCTAGATGATGTAATGCTTGAAAGAAAGGGGAGTACCGCGAAACACGTTCGAACATGTTTCGAAATATGATACCCCTTAAAGATAAGGGGTATGATGACTCAGCAACTATTCCACTCTAAGGTATGCCTTGATCTAGATGACGCAAGAAAGAAGGGGGTATCGCGAAACATGAAACCAAGTCCCCTGAAAAATATGCTGACTTTGCAAAAAATATGCTCGGTCTATTGCCGGAGGATTTTATGAACATGAGATACGCGCGGTAAAATATTCTGACATATACTTAGTTGAAAAAATATTACGCAGAAAAGGAAATAAAGTATATGTAAAATGGCTGGGAATGGACGCATCACATAATTCGTGGATAGCTAAAACGAATATACTTTAATTATATTTTTTCTATTCGTATTTTAATTATGATAATTAATTTTTTCTAAACGACTATACTTTATATTGCGATAATTCTGCTGCAATTTCATTTTTCTGTAGGAATTGTATGTAATGTTGTGTTACGGATAGAGAATATATTCCGTTCGTTTCTCACAGGAATCTCTTCCAGATCGTCTCTGGCGGGAAGCGTCCTAGATAACCTTTCGAACCCTTTGATTTAGGACCGAGCTCTGGCTCCGGTTTCGTTAGAAGTGACAAAAATGAGAGTCTGGCCTTAAGCCCTAATCTCTAAGCGCGATTAGATAATGAACAAAGTATTCCATTCATTGTAGGGGTATATAAACCCTTAGATTCTCACTCTCGGGGGTTAGTACTGCAGTAGACACGTATCGCGTCACGTCGTGCTGCATTTCGGAAAGTTAACTTCTAACGAGATCGGGCTAAAGTACCTTTCAGATCAAAGTCTAACATTATAGATTCCGTTTGTTCGGTTTATAGTCTATTGGTCAGTGTTGAAGTTGTTTCCGAGTCCCCCGCATTGCCAGTGCGTGAAAACCGAGCACCGTAGTTTAGGTAAATTCTTTCTTTCACATTTCATATCTTTTTCTCTCATTTCCAATCGCGACACATACACACTTGTACTACAGAATTTTATAAGTAGAATATATTTGTGTTATTGGTAATTAGAGCAAGTTCATTGAACCTATAATTATCGTCCAAAATCCTTATATAGTAATTGAACGTTCCCACACGATACAACCTTACCGCTCGGGTTGTATCATTTAGATTATATTAGTTACGAGGTCTACTAACTATCCTAACGACTCCCTGATTTCCCATCAGGTTCGTTCGCGCCTTACCAATTATCAAATAGAGATTTTTCCTACCTAGTGGCTCCCCGATTTCGCATTGGGTTCGTCCACGAAAACTATACCATCCTAGCGGCTCCCTGATTTCGCATCAGGTTCGTCCGCATCCTAACAGCTCCCTGATTTCGCATCAGGTTCGTCTGTGCTTTTATCCAACCTCCCAGCGGCTCCCCAATCTCACATTGGGTTCGTCCGCGCTATTCTACAACCTCCTAGCAGCTCCCCGGTTTAGCATCGGGTTCGTCTGCGCGTCATTACCTAGTGACTCCCCAATTTCGCATTGGGTTCGTTCACGAAGTTTTACCTTCCCAGCAGCTCCCTGATTTCGCATCAGGTTCGTCTGCGTCTGATTCCATTCCTAGAAGCTCCCTGATTTCGCGTCAGGTTCGTCCTCACTGTCTACATTCCTAGCGGCTCCCCAATTTCGCATTGTGTTCGTCCGCGTACCTTAACTAACAAATTGATACCATATTCCTGGGTTTATAACCCTTCGCCGGCCACTCGTGCTACTCGCGGCCCTGGCTCGTAACAGTTGTAATAAAAAAAATACAAAAGAGATATTCTCAAATAATTTTATTTTAATGAAGAGTAAAAAATGCGAGCGACGTGTGCAAAGCTTTCGTGTCAGCATTGAAGAAGGACGGTAGCCCCCGAACAACTTGCAGACTGACTATTTAACATGTATAAGATAGACAGTACATTATAATCCACATTCGTCTTTACCGCGTGGTAGTGGCTGAATCGTTTCGGAGTCCACCCCAATCGGTACATTGCCACAACTTTTTCCGCGAATAAATTGACATTTTCTCGACCATTTTTTATGTTCTATCACCGGATCATCTTCTGTTTCCCATTCATGCAGTTGTAAGCCACACTCGAAACACTTCACCCAATCCTCCAAATCTATTTAGAAAACCTCTGCTGCGGCAAGATCTTTAGGATTGACAATATCATTATATCCCCAGTTGTCAAAACTCTGAAGTCTCTCATATTCAAAACGATAATCATGCGGTTGGTCTGGTAGGGATATTTTGCGAGCGAAGGACATCATATAATAAATATAGTCCGTAATTCATAAAATATGATTATTGAGCCATTCGCGAAATGTTATAACTTCGCTTAAACTACAATGATTGTGCTTCGATGAGTAACAGTGAAGCTGACATATATGATTACTAGTAACATTATATCCAGGATAATTTATTAATTCTTCATATTTTGGACAACCAAATACTTCTAAATTTACCGATTGTATTCCTAAATGTTGCAATAGTTGTTTTTCAAACGATCCTCCTTTGTAAGCAACTAAAGGATTCTCATAATTAGAAACAAAATTTTTTATCACATCATATATATCTGCTTGTCTGTATTTTTCATGTCCAAAATCCTTGAATGGAATTCCGTGTATGTAATTTCTAATGTAAGTAACAGTTCTTCTGTCTGCGTATGACAAATCGGAAAAATCCATGTTCAGTTTAAAATCGGCTTTTTCAAATGAACCATCATGCATATTTATTATTGCCAACTCTTCGCATAGAAATTTTTTGCCAACCATGAATCCGTCCAAGTCCAGGATTTGCATAATTTGATTCATCTAAATAAAAAAATAAAAAAAGCTTTTTAAAAAAAAACAACGTTTCAATCATCTTGCTACCGCACGGTTGTTAACAAAATATTCCTTTCAACTTTGATTTGATATCATTCGTTAAATTTCCAGTTCTCAAAAATATAATTACACTTTGCATCCAACGATGCGATGTTCGCCCGTTTCGATGATGTTCAATATCGCGGACGGGGAATTGATCACCGGCCATCGCGCCACAACATGACTAAATCTTTTCGTGTAAGTGAAACATACACGACTCGTTGTGTCGTTTCGCATTAAACGTACCACCAATGTTTTCAGCTCGATGGAGAAATGATCGCTCAAGTATGAATTTATAACGTGAGGCCAAGCTAAATTTTCAACGTTGGTGCTGTCATTTCATCTTTTTTCCTCGATACATTCATTCCACAAGTCTAACGGACAGTATGCGAAAACCGTCACGTATGGAACAATGAAGGATCTTACATGAAACAACACCAAAGATATCGCTTGAGCATCCGTTGATGCGCCACGGTATAATTATGAATGCCGAATAACTTTTACCACGATAAAACGCTTGCAACGATGGAACGTTTGCGAAGACTATAATTCACATTCCATCGTGTCCTTATTGAATAACTTTTTACCATGACAAACGCTTGCAATGATGGAACGTTTGCGAAGACTACAATTCACATTCCATCGTGTCCTATTTATTCGTTGCTACCCTTAAGGATAAGGGTGATGACTCAGCAGCTCTGCCCTTGGCCTAAATGACGTAAGAAAGAAGGGAGCGGTGCCTAACAGCTTTGAACTTGGCCTAGATGACGTAATGTTTGTGCAATACCAAAGGAGTATAATCTTTCAGAGGGATTGTCCCCCTCCCCGCGAAAAAATATGATGTAATATATGCTTGCGCAATACCGCTCTGCGGTACCACCCCTTAAGTGATGACTCAGCAGCTCTGTCCTTGGCCTAGATGACGTAACAAAGAAGGGGGTATGACTCAGCAGCTCTGCCTTTGAGCTAGATGACGTAAGAAAGAAGGGGGCGGTGCCTAACAGCTCTGTCCTTGGCCTAGATGACGTAATGCTTGTGCAATACCATTAAGTGATGACTCAGCAGCTCTGTCCTTGGCCTAGATGACGTAAGAAAGAAGGGGGCGGTGCCTAACAGCTTTGTCCTTGGCCTAGATGACGTAATGCTTGTGCAATACCAAAGGAGTATCATGTTTCATATATGCTTGTGCAATAGCGCTCTGCGGTACCGCTCTCCCGTGAATTGGAAAGTTCCTCAGAACCGCCTGAATTGGGAAGTGTCATAGAACCCCCCTATATACCCTACTTACGGGTAAAGATCTCACGTAACGCGGGGTATCTTCTCTCACCTCCCGCGTCCATGGGATCCTCCCCGTTTACAGCTTAGATTTTACCGTCAACGTTCCTAACGAACCCTTCATTGTCAAAGTCCTTAGGGGTTAGTGCATTCGAGTCCTCGTAGCAATTACAACAAACTCTAGTCCTAACTATTAATTTAGGCCTCTCTGTTCCGCCGTACAGGATTATACTCTTGCCCGGCTTGCCTCGACTGTGCGACGCACCGCTGGCTTGTGTATGTCTTTCCTTATCTCGGTCGGCAGTTCGCATACTTCTTTCTCTCTCTAGAAATTTACCTAAATCGCTGATAATTCCTAAACCATTAGATATAAGTGAAATTATCATTGGACCTAATCTTATTTATTTTTCATTCTTGATCTTTTGTACATGTTAAAATTTTTCGAAAATACTGTGATTTCAAAAAGCGTCTAAAATGCGCATATTAGGTCGCAAAATACGCAAATTTCCTCGTCAATTCATCCGGTTCCTCAATAAACTTGGCTAGCCGGGATGGCCGAGGTTATCCCTATTTCCTTTTCTTAATATATGCAGTGTCACGTCGCTTTCTTAACTTTTCGTACAGATGGTCGAACGATGCATAGCGACACCGAGAATTTACAAGCGAGAAGCCGGGCCACGCTCGGCCGCGCGATGCGTGGTGATCTCGGGACAAAATACGCTCACAGTCTCGTTATTCGAAAATCAAACTTGATGAAATTTCGGGCGCCAGACACCCGAAGGTGTCACACGAAAGAATCGTAATCTAAACACGAAAGGGGAACGCGGTTGGACCCGCGAGACTGTGACGTAGCAAACGAAACCTGAATAGCTATCGCGAGGTGCAGGCTTCTACGTCGAGAGAACACGAGACGTTCCCCGCGACGGGAAGGTTTTCACACAAGGAATAGACAACGTTTCGGCTAACAAGGTGTTTATTAAACGAATCGACTGAGCTGCCGACGACTCGGCAGCGAGTACAAAAGTAGCCGGCGCGTATTATCGCGACTGATGGAAATCGCACGCGCTATTTCTCTCGTACTTTACTAATTCGCGAAGAATTCGGCAGCGATAAGGACTTCGCGACGCGGAAGGCCTCGAAGGCCGTTTTCCGACCGAACTCAGATGGAATTCGCGGTTTCTCTCGGACTGGCGTCGATCGAACTGACTTTACGACCGCGAATCGAACACGCGACGGCTTCACACCGTGGAACGAGTGCAGGTTAATCAGGATTTACAGCGGCAGCGATTTTATCACGAATCCGCGACTTCGCGTTCAAACTGGCGTTGTACAACCGTCACAATACGGCCACGCTATCCGACCGGATTCGTATCACCAAAGCGATATCCCTCACAATACGAAGGATTCGTACTTTGACACAGATCGTGTCCACTAATATCGCCCGCCTTTTCTGCCGTTAATTCTCGCGACGCGAATACCTAACCTCGCCGCGCTACCCGAGCCAACACGAAGTTCACGAATAATTGATATCGAAAGCCTGATCGGCGCTTACCACTGGTAATTCGGCAACAGTGGAACGGCAGCGAATCTCTAGAGACCCCTTGGTCTCAGCAGGCGCAAAATACAAGAATTATAAGCAATCGTTCAAAGAGACAACTGTTCGTTAACGATTCCAAAGACGCAGTGATCGTTCACGCGCTAGCTCGGGTACGCGGAAGCAGGGCGTCCCCCACTTTTCGATTCTACTTCCTTCGCGCAACGTCTCGACCTATCGCCTCCGGCGTCTCACGGCATATCCGGCAGCGCTGTCTTCCGATTGGCCTCTTCCCGAGGAAACGATCGGCGTCAGCCAATTCGGTTGCTCTGCTGCTTCTTCCCGGACGAGGCGACGACAGGGCCGAGTAGTTGATCGTCTCAGCAGCGGATGCCCTCGTCGGCGCCTCCAGGTTGACAGTCCTGGGCCTTGACGATCTCTCGTTATTTCCTTTCGGGATCCTGCCTTTCGCCTGCCTCGAGGTGCGTATCCTCGAGGCTCGTTGCCTCTGCGTTGAAAGTAGAATTTCCGGATCCCGCCTGGGACCCGGATACGGTCCTGTAAACTTCCGTCGCGCAATTTGGCGCGACATTCAAAACATTAGAATGCGCCTTTTTGGGTCTCACTCGTGCCCAGGGAGAGCGCTCGCAGCGGCCCTTATCGCGATGCTTGACCAAAGGGTGGCCCGGTCTTCCGTTATGGGAGTTCGAGTGACGTAGGCTATCTTGCCACGTCACAGCAGATTTAACAATTCCTGTTAGTACTTGCTATATGTTTCCGCCATCTTGTGCCTTGCTAGCGCCTCGTGTTTGCGCCTGACCGCCGCAACCGTTTACTCTCGATGCTTTGACCGCGTGCTCTGTTTTACCGGTTTACCGTCGGTAACTGCGCGCTCACTGGTCTTCTATGGTAGTTCTTTTCATAATTTACTAATTGTACTAACTTTTCTTTCTGTTACAGTGACCTAGCTTAACCCTCTTCCTGACTTTACCTCTTCTTAGATGTACTTATTTTTTCCTATCTTTCTATTTCAGGTTTGAGTTTTCTATTATAGATACTGTTTCACGAAGATGCGCTTTCCGTCATACTATTATGTTATATGATATTATATATTATTTGGTATTCCATTATATCTTTTACGTTATTTGTAATAAACGCCTTAATACCTGCTTTGTTTCCGTTTACTACCCTTGTCTAGGGTTATTCCTAGTTACGCTATTTCCTATCCTCTATTACTACTTGCTATGTTATACGATACACTTCGCTCTTATCAATCGGGGCTCGAACCCCTTCTAATTCTTACTTTACTATTTAGTTTTTCAGTTGTTTGATCACTAATACTAGTTTTGTTCTACTCGCTAGTTACCATTATCCTATATAAACGAGAGAGAGGTACTTAGAAACTAAATAACATAAATATACATACAAAATCTAAAGTTTTGATCCGACAATTATCAGATCCGACGTCTTGGTGCCGTTACCGCGGTGCTGGCAGTCTTATCCCCGGATGACGCTGCAGCCGCTATTCCAAGGACTCCCACCGGTGCGTTTCTCTAGCCGCAGGATTCTGGGCCCGGGTCTGCTCATAGAGTCCATCGCAGTCCCATAGTCCCTTGAACTCGGAGTCGTCTCGGTCGCATCCTCGGGTAGCGCTTCCCGTCACCCAGGTGCCGCTGGTCCCTTCGGCACGGTTCCCTTGTTGGCAACCTCCTTTTTGGTCCCCTCTACCTATTCAAAAAGCACAGAAAGGTTAGAGTCGTTAAGGACGTCTTCCTCCTGAACTTCTCTGATCCTTTTTCGCTCCTTCTCCTCCTTTTCCTTAAGGACCGTAATGCAGAATTTCGAGAAACTGTTCCAGTATTTCATCTCTCTCACGATCCTCTCCATGACTCCTTTCGGGGAGAATGTTCCCCGCCCCATATTGAGTTCTTTTCTCAACGTTTCCCTCTCCTCTTCCCATTTAGTGCAGTCAAAGAGGGTGTGCTCTGGCGTGTCCACTAGTTCGGAGTGGTACCAGCATCTGTCGTTAGCAGCTTTCCCTATTCTATGCCGAAAACTATTAAAAACACCATGGACGGTGAGGGCCTGCGTAAGATAGAAATTCAGTAGCCCATGCTTCCTGTTCAGCCATAATTCGATGTCTGGGATCAATTTATAGGTCCAGCGACCCACTTTTGCTGTATCCCATGCGTTCTGCCATTCTATATCGGATTGGTACCTCGCCTCCTTCTTCAGCCACCTTTTCATGGCCCGTTTTCTATTTTCGATCGATTCCTGTTCTCTTCCAGCCAGGAATTCCTCCAGGTTTGGGAGCCTTCTCGTTTGTTCTGGAATATCGTACATATCCAGGAACTCCAGCTCCTCTGGGGATCGGTCTCTATAGCCTCCTACAGGAATCCTTCTCGCCGCGTTACGTCTTGCTCTACCACCTCCATTGTTTTCGTTATCGAGTGTCTCTAAAAACATATTCTCCCAATTGAATAGATTGGCCCTTTCCCTAATTTTAATATTTCACGGGGCTACCCCCGTGAGAACTGCCAGAGTCTCGGTTGGGACTGTCCTGTATGCCGAAGCGATTCTGGCCAGTCCCATTCTCTGCGTATTTCTAAGAAGTTGACGGTTGCTGCCTATCAGGGCGGCCTCCGCCCAAATGGGTGCCCCGTACAGGACGATAGAGTCCAGGATGGTGTAGTAGAAACGTCTGTAGCTCTGCTTGAGCCCTCCTTGGTTATGCATTACAGATGATAACGCTGCGATTGTCCTAATACCCTTGTCCGTGGCTTCTTGTATATGTCTCCTAAAGTTGCCGTTTCTTTCAAATGTTACACCAAGATATTTCAGCCTTTCGGCTGGCTGGATCTCCAAATCGTTTATCCTAAAACAGAAATCATTCTCCACCCTTTTTCTCTTAGTAAACATCACCTCGGTTTTCTGCGATGCTAATTCAAGGACCACTTCCTTCAGCCATTCTCCGACCTCCTTCGCGACTTGTTCCGTCCTGCTTTTAAGGACCCAGAGCTTGCTACTCTCGATCATAATGAGGATGTCGTCCGCGAAGGCCCTTACTATACATCCTCTAGGCCATTTTCTCCTCAGGAGTCCGTCATAGACCAAGTTCCAGAAAAAAGGGCCCAGAACAGAACCCTTTTTTTTATATTTTTTTTTTTAAATTCCAATAGGAACCAACTCCAGCTTACTCGGAACGTCAAGGGGGGCCTTTTCTTCAATTCACCCCTCGGCAAATTTCCCGAGTGTCGCCACTCATGTTCTTGGCTTTACATCGGTTAATAGTAATGATAATAATATAAGTATTATTTAAGGAGTAAAATATTCTAAATATTGGTTCTTTATATATTGTAACGAAGTCTCTATTTCGCTAAATAAATGAACACACTTTCAATAACCGTAATACGCTACTTTTCGGAGGAAGGCAACTTATCTCTGGCTAAATCGCTTTTATCGCCTTTGACGTCTTCAACGTCCGCTCTCTCTCGTGTTTGTCTTTCGACTCTCGTTCCAGCGTCGTTTTCCTAACGATGCTGTAACCAACCTGAATCTTCCAACAATTCTATACAACGGGTATACCGACAGACGCGTAACATTAGTATGCCGGTAGACCCGTAACAATATGTTCCGGAATTTGTTCCAAATATTAAGATAATTTAAACGAATAGATGTAGGTTAAGAGTTAGGCTATAAATTTCATTCTGGAAATTAAAGTTTTTTCTGGGAGCTTGAGGAGTCCTCTGGTCCTTTGTAGTAAAAGAAAAGGGAAAATTGCGTAAGTATAATATATGTATCAGTATAAGTATAATAATAATAATAATTATGTTCTTCCATAATTCTAGTTTCTCTCAGGTTTCCTTAGTATTCTCAGGTTTGTATACTAATACTAATATTTGTTCTTTCAGTATTTATTTATCTTTTTTCTCTTTTTATAGTTCCCTTTCGTACTTCTCTTTCTCATCGATAATTTTATTGATGAAGGTGTTAATCTTATTCCAGTTATCTTTATTTTTTAGGATACACTCGGAGAAAGTGTCCACTGTGAGGTCTTGGTCTAGATCGATCTGGAGATGCATTCTTTGAGGTTCCCATTTCTCGCACCTGAAAACTGTGTGTTCTGCGTCATCTCTCTCATCGCACCACCAACATTTATCGTTATTGGCTTTTTTGATCCTAAACAGGTATGCTTTGAACACTCCATGTCCAGTTAGACATTGAGTAAGCCTGAAATTTAATGACCCGTATTTTCTATTTTTCCATATGACTGGATCCGGGATCAACTGTTTGGTCCATACGCCTGTGCTCTGTTGTTGCCAATGATCGTGCCATTTCCTCCAGGTAAGTGTATCAATGTTTTTTTTGGTATCCTCTAACTGGTCTATTTTCCATTGGCAGAGGTTATCGTCATCTTCTATTTCGATTCTGAATTTCTTTGATGCTTCGTATAATGGTTTTTGATTAGCTAGGGTATACTCGAGGGGGAGGTATCCCGTTATAGCACAAAGCGGATATCTTCCGACCGATCTGTACGCATAGGCTACTCTGTTCAGACCTGCTCGTTGTATTCTTGCTATCTTTTTGCAGTTTCTATTGAATTTAAGTGCTTTCTCTGCCCACATTGGTCCGCCGTAACATGTTATTGATTCCGTTATGTTATAGTACAGTCGACGTCCTGCGTAGGTTGGACCTCCGTAGTTTGCCATTAGTCGAGCGAGTTCTCCTTGCACTTTATTGACTTTCTCTTCCGTTTTGTCTAAGTGATGAAAGTAGTACAGAACAGAACCCTGTGGGACCCCCATCTCAGCTTTCAGCGTAATCTCATGGCCTATCGTGCTATAGGCGATCTCTCTGTCCCTAAAATAATCCTTTGTTATCCTGACAAGGTATTCTGGGGTATTCCTCCTTTCTAGTTCCGTAGTGATGGTTTTCCATCTTAATGAATTAAAAGCATTCTTGATATCAAGTGCCACCATTGTTGAATACCTCTGTTTTTTAATACATCTTTGAATATCTCCTTTCACCTTGTCCATTGCGTGTATCGTCGATTTACCCTTGGTGAATCCGAATTGTTCCTTATCAAATGGTTGTTCTCCCATGAATTCGGTGAATCTACCTTTTAGGACATATTCAAATAATTTTGCAATAGCATTTAGAATACAGATAGGTCTGTATGCGGCGATCAGCGAGGGGTCTTTCCCTGGTTTCCTAAGGAGAACCGTTCTGGCCCTTTTCCAATCCCTTGGCATTTTCCCTCTTCTGAGCAAGCCCGTGAACAAAGCCGCGAAGGGGTCAGGCCTGTAGGTGGCCAATTCCTTAATGATTTCGGGTAGCATGCCATCCAAACCAGCCGCTTTCCTTGGCGTAATTTTTGCTGCTGCGGCTCTTATTTCACCAATGGAAATCTCAGGGACATTTAAATCTTCGTATTCTTCTTCCTCTACTGCGTCGGCCGCTACACTTTCTTCGCTTCCCTCTTCATCTGTTGGTAGTTTCGGGAACAATCCCCTGAGTACCTTTTCCGAGAATTCTCTAGATAGAGTGGCGGGGGGTGTCGTCATTTTGACCCTACTAATTATAGTCTTGTAGGGCTTGCGCCACACGTCGTTATTTAATTCCTCGCAGAATTCTTTCCATTTTCGGACCTTGGCCATGGATATTTTCCTCCTCAGCTCCCTTATAGTGTCTTTATACTGAATCTCCAAGATTTCCAGCTCTTCTGGACCTTTTCCCGTATCTCTTATCTTAGCTCTTTCCCTTTGTATCCTCCTCTTGGCATATCTAGCTGAATCTCTGATTGTGCCTAGCTCTTTATCCCACCAGAGATTTACTTTCAGATCGTTATTGTATTTGGTCTCATTCTTAGGGAGATTCTCATCTAAAACAGAAATAATGGTATTGAGGAACTTATCTTCATCATTCTTACCGAAGACTGCTTTATTATTTAAGTGTTCCTTCTCGATAGTATTTCCAAAAGCCGCTCTTAAATGGCCCATCGACTCTTGGCTGGGTTTCCATTTCGGCCTAAAAGGGCATTTCCTCGGAATCTGTATCTCAGTATCGATCGTGGTGAGCACGTATCTGTGGTCCGAGTCTGATTCAATATCCAGAACCTGCGAGCGAATTTTAGTATTAATAGGATTGGAGATGGCCACAAAATCAATGTTGGAGGACCGATTCCCATGCAGGAAGGTGGGGCCGCCCCCTGGCTTAACAGGATGTAGTCCCTCGCTGAGTAGCTCCTCCATTACGGTTCTGCCTCTATCGTTTGTTCTGGTGGAGCCCCATAGTGTCGAATGGGCATTGAAATCTCCACCCAGAATTATTCTCCTTCCTTCTGTCTTTTTACTCTGGACAAATTTCAGTATTTTCTCCAACCTAAGTGGGAATTGCGTGTTAGAGAGGCTAGGTGAGAGGTAGATACTCACAACCATGTATTCCCCTAGCCGGACGGCGGTGAAGTCCTCCTCTCGAGTGTCTTCGTCCTCGTACCTTGCCAGGCCGTTACATCCCGTGACCCATATTGCTGTCGTGTTTCCACTCCCGAATACCCAGGGTCCCGGGTTATGGAGTGGATCCGCTATGAGGACAGCGTCCACTTTCAGCTCCACCGTCGTCTGTGCTAGGAGGTGTTGTGCGTTTCTACAATGGTTAAGATTGATTTGTAGTATTTTGACCGCGAATTTTATAATTTTCTCCTGTTTGTCTCGTCGACGAACTTCCTATATTGCGGGCAGTTCATTGCCCCCGCGACGTGTTCGGCTTTGGCCGCAGGGACCCCCTTTCTAATGCAGAGGATACAGCAGCGGGTTGCCGTACAGCCGTTTATACTGTGGCCCACCGTGCTACACCTTCTGCAGATCTCGCTGCCGTCAATGTTGGTTTTACAGTCGTATGAAGTATGACCGAACTCATGGCATCTAAAGCATCTAATTATATTTAGTGCCCTAGCGACTCTACACATAGTGAAGCCTATTTGTATTCTGTTACCTTCACCTAGCTCTCTCATACTCTCCACGGGAACCGACACGATCGCTGTTTTCGTGCCCTCGAAAGAGCTCCTAAGCGATCTTACCTCTATTTCGGATTCAGCCCATTCTCCTAGTTTAAGGCTATCCGCAATTTCTTTTCTAACTTCCTCTTTCTCAAGTGTCGGATCGAGGTCCTTGATTTCCAATGTGATTTTGGGAGTGAGTTTCTTAACCTGAAAATCCTTGCCTAGAGTGTCCCTCACTGTTTGCTCCATTGCGTTACAATTAGTGTCTTTCCTCATTTCGATAATTAGATCCCCCCCTCTCGACTTCTTTACAGTATGAATGCCCTTCATCCTACTTGAAGCATCCGATTTCAGAGTTTTGAACAGGTCCGCGAACGTCCTATCCTTGGTAGCTTTTACAACAATAGCCTCCAGTTTTGGAGGGGGAGGCCCTTTCCTAGCTTTATTCCTCCTTTCTTCTTCCTTTCTCTTTTCCTCCTCTTCCTGTTCTTTTTTAACTTCCCGATTTTATAGGGAAGTTATTGTAATGACCCCGAAAATCGAAAATCGATTTTTTAGCAGATCTACACGTTTGAAGGTCATTGCAGACATATTAGACTATTTTCAGCAAAATGTTCGTATGTGTGTGTGTGTGTGTGTGTGTGTGTGTGTGCGTATGGCCGTTTCTATGTAATCAAATTTTTCGTTAACGTTTTCAGAAAAAGTAACAACGCGATCAGGATGATGAATGATGCAATCGATGTGCCCCGCTGTAACTTAGAGCTGATTAGATTTTGGTCCATTTTGGTCAAGTAGTTTTTTAGTTTTTTTAGTTTTTTACGAAAGAAGTTCATTCAACAATGCAATTTATACGAGAGAACGGAAAGTTTCCACCGAAGAAACAAACGTATTTACACAAAAAAATTTTTTTTTAGATTAAAAAAAAAATTTTTTTTAAAAAAAATTTTTTTTTTTGCCTTACGATGAATTTTACGCTTACATTAATCGAACATTAACCCAATGCAAGAGTGAGTTAATCATCTCTACTGCCGAGAATACATTTTCGAAGAATATCGATGAAAGTACAAAAAAATTTATATTACAATCTTTAAAAACACAATCAGTTCAAAACGAATTATTAACTGAGATTAAATTGAAAATTAATATAAAATATATGATAATTAATAACATTGATGTTGAAAACGGATTGGTTAATGGAGCACACATGCGGAATATTAAAATTTATTACTTTTCAAGAAAATACTAAAATTTCGTCTATATTGTGGTTAGATTTATAATTGGCCAGAGTAGGAGTGAAAGTAAGAACTCGTTATCGTGATTATATGAAAAATGCCAATATTGATCAAAATTTTACACCAATAATAAAAATATCGAATCACACACGTAGTCAATTTCCAGTGGTTCCTGCTGAGGCGATTACGATTCATAAAAGTCAGGGACAAACATACGAGAAAGTATGTTTGGATTTTAAAAAATCAGAAAGGCGAACTTTACAAATTTTGTATGTAGCACTGAGCAGAGTTTCAAAATTGAGCGCGATTTATATATTTTCGGACAATTTAAATTAACAGTATCGAAGAAAACCAAGATCAATACTGCAAACCCGGATAATGAGGAGTTGTATCGTTTGCGAAAAACTAATTAAGACAATTTATTTTGCAACATTAGTATGCTATAACAAGGAACCAAGCGAATAACGAGCCTACGATGTTCGTTTAATGCGACGCCATATAGCAAACATTTTGATAAGTAGAAAACTATTGAATTTCCCTGAAAACGTATAATTTTCTTAAAAATTACACTTAATAATGATAATAATATACTGCAACTAACGAATCGGGAAGTTCTTTGTGTGGCTCGAGGAGAGTCACACACCAAATAACATCCGTACCACTAACCCTCTCGCGAGCTTGCAAAGCGAGCGAGCTACGACAACCCTACTTGCGAAGCTCGCGAAGCGAGCGAGCAACAACACCCCTCTAGTTCCTTTTCTGTTTTTCCTCCCATTTCTCCTGTTTTTTCTTTTTTCTTTCTTCTATCTCCCAGTCCTCTTCGGACTCGCTGTCCTGTTCAACTATACCTTTCCCTGCCAATTTACCCTTACTATTGCCCTTTCCACTATTTTTTCCCTCTAGCTTGTCCCTGTTCCCCTTCTCTGATTTACCCTCTGCCTTTTCTCCTCTTCTACCTCCTATTTTCACCTCCTCTCTCTGCTTTTTGGTTTCCTCAGCGATGTACCTCTGTATAAAGCCGGGTGAACATTGCGTAGCTGTCTCCTGTATGCGCCTAGCCTCCCTAATTTTCCTTAATTTAGCTATTCCCTCGATAGCCTTTGCTGCTATCCACATCGTAGTGATGTGTCTGTCGGTTTGTACCGCGCGTGCCTTCGCCTTTTTAACATCCTCGCACGGGACCTGCTGGGTTCTAAGTAACTTTATCGTTTCCGTCGCGGATCTCCGCCCTCTAGTAATTTCCTCTAGCAAGTTATCGACTAATTCTAGAAGGTCCCTTTCCTCCGTCTCCTCTTCCAAAATTACAATCTCACCCTCTTCTCCCTGTCTAGCCTTTTTCGTTAGCTCCGAATTGAAAGACCCGGCATCCGATACTTCTGTCTCCGACTCGCTAGGGTCCCCTCCATCTCTGTCCCTTTTTTGCCCTCTGGGCTCTATTGGTAGGGGAGAAAGAAATACTGCTGGGGAGGCCATTTTATTATACCCGCCCGGGGTGGGTGGGTATTCCTGATAGCTTGACTCAAGGTTATAAGGTTTTGGAATAACGACCCGTATTCAGTTTCCTTTCGAAAATGTTACCTCTATTTAATATTTCCAACAGTCAACACAAAAATAACAACCACTGCTCTCTCTCTCTCGCTATATTTACATCAATAGGCTTAACCGCTAAACGCTAGGCACACGCAACCTATTCTAAATCTAACCTAAAAAGAAAAACGCACTCCTGTCCAGAAATTTCCTGCACCAGGATTTTCCGTCCGACAACTTACGGCCCGCGAATTTCCCGTCCAGGAATTTATGGCGCGAGAAGAAACTTAGCCTGTCTCACTGTCCGGGAATTTATAGAACGAAAAATTTTTTGTCCAGAGACTATCGGTACGCACCCTACCGTGAGTACTTTTAATCCCTGGACATTTTTCCAAAAAGCACAAATCAAAAAATCGAATTTATCACTTTATTCCCTATCCCTGACTACTCTTCCTCACTCAAGGGTACTCCTTAATTCTTTAAACTACCCAAGTTCCGAAAACTAATAGCCCCCAAACTGTCACTAATTCCCTGGACTTTTACCCTTATGGAATCACTGAACACAGTCCAGAGACTTTCGGCCCGAAACTTCCACTAGCCGTCGCACACTAACTCCCGAGTCCGGAAATTAACGGCGCGCGCTTTTGCCGTCGGGCGCCGAGTCCGGAAATTAACGGCCCGAACTCGATTCCCGCCGTCGGACGTCGAGTCCAGAAATTTATGGGCTGACTCGATTTCTTCCCGTCGGCAAACGATTACGGCTCGGTACGACTCTAACTCCACTCTCTAACTTCACACACCATTCACTCTTAACAAATGTCCTCGACTTAGCGGATCGCAAACTCGGCGGTATTCACCACTTTTTACGCACTAGAACACTAATTACTCAATTATCTCCCTCCTATTGCCCTACATAGATCCTAATCCTAATTAATCTTGGCACAGTTGCTGGAGGAAAAATCACTAACGATTGAATGATAAGCCTTGCTGACTGTACGCCTACAATGCTAAGACCGCTATGTAGGTCGTGGGGTTGTTCGGTTCTATCGTTACCTGTACGTATCCCCTCCCCAGCCATTTTCAAAAATGGTCGTTGGGAGTTTTTCGGTGCCTATCTCCTACTACGTATACCCGGCTTGATGTTGTCTCTTTTTCTCCTCCCTGTGATTGCCCTCCCTTGACCTATGGTTTTCGCCTTATTTGTACACATTATTCTTTGTACACCTAACTGGAATCTTATATTCTCCGAACGTTAGATTGGACTTCCTCTAAATTTATTTCCCGAAGTAGATTTCTGCTCTTATTCTACAGCTGAATAATCTTACGGGTAAAGATCTCACTTAACGCGGGGTATCTTCTAAGAAACCAAAAATATTGGTAATCCTCTCACCTCCCGCGTCCATGAGATCCTCCCCGTTTACAGTTTATATTATTCAGATTTCATCCCTATCGAACCCTACCATTACTAGTACTAGACCAAACTAATCTTTTAAACTTCTCTGTACCGTCGTACAGGAGTATCCTCTTGCCTGGCTCGCATCTTCTAGCGCCGCGTCGCTGGCTTAACAAGCATTTCTTTCCTTGCCTCGTACGTTATTACGAGTACTACTTTCTCTCTCCAGGCTTTTACTTAATTCGCACATATCTCTTAAACCGCTGGTCATAATTGAACCTGACATAGGACCTAATCTTGTTTAATTTCTATTCTGGATCTTTTCCACCTGTTAATAATTTTCGAAAATATTTGGATTTTAAAAAGCGTCTATATGCGTAAATTAGGCCGAAAAACTCGCAAATTTCCTCATCAGTTCACCAATTACCTCGATAAACTCAGCTAGCCGAAATGACCGGTCTCAACTCTCTTTCCTTTTCTTAATATGTACAGATTTAACACTTTCTGTTAGTCCTCGCTATATGCGTCCGCCATCTTACGACTTGGCAGAGTGCTCTGTTTTACCCGTTTACCATCGGTAACTGCGCGCTCACTTATCTTGCATGGTACACGCTATCCTAAGCTTGCTTCGAGTGTTTTGTTCGCCTTCCGTGTTTACCGTACTTATTCATATTTTGAATCTCATTCACGTTTAGTCATACTGTCATTTCACTAAGATTTCGTTTCCCTTAGCCTTGGTTAGAACCTTTCTTTTTTAGCCAACTAAGAATATCTAGCTCCTATGACCATTCAATTATGCATCCAATTATTATTCTTATATCTTGTTCGCCTATTCTCTATTACTAATTCCTATTTCTTTTCTAGTTACATACACGTTATGGCTCATCATCGCAAGGATTTTCAGGAGCCCGGGAGTTCGGGCGTCACTCCGCGATCCCCCCGTGTGAGTATCTCTTCTATGTGATTCTACATTGCATTCAAGTCTACTAATCTCTCTTATTACAGGTATTACCTGAACACTTCACGCGCGAACGAATACGTGCAATCGTTCATGTTTATTTTCAAGGCGGACATAGCGCCGCTGATGCTTTACGAGAGATCCATAGGAGCCATGGGGATTTGGTGTCTCGATCAACAGTATACGATCTATTCCGCCAATTTCGCGAAGGCCGAGAGCGGATGCAAGACGCCCCCCGCCTCGGGCGTCCCAAAATCGGGGACCTGGATCTAAATTTTCTGCGGTCGATCGTTACCCAGGCGCCCCACATAGGGTTAATCGAGTTGGCCTCCATCTTCGGGATCGGTCGCACAACTGTGCGTCAGCGTTTAAAGCTCATTGGATACCGGAAGAAGAGGCCCGTGGGTTATCATTACGTGGCAGATACTGATGATCTGGAATATCGCGTTAGCGTTTGTATCAGATTTCTTGGTGAAGATATTAAACAACTCTTACGTCGCATCATAACTTGCTACGAGCGATGACTCGTTTATGAGCGGGACTCCCATACGGAGTGGTCGCCTGATTCCGGTCGCAAACCTTTTTTTTTTTTTTTTTTTTAACGTGTGGAAATGCGTTACGCACACCCCGACACCCCTGGGGGGAGCCGGGGTTATGTGGGGCTCCCTCGAGGAGGGGATCGCCGAGTCAACAAGGCTCGCCGATCCCCTCCCCCAGAGTACCCACTAAAACCACACGCCCGCCCTAAGCTACATGGAAAGTGCCTGGATCACGCGAGTATTCAACAGGACACTTCCCAGCTCACATCCATCCCGAGGGGAGGGGTTAGCTCCCCCCATGCCTGCTCTAACCGGACCCCGGGCGGAGGGACCCGCCCTGTGTCCCCATCCCTGGAGCCTTCGGATTGGGCTTCCCGAGCCCCAGCTCGGTCCACCCACAGCTCCCGGAGCCTTTCTGCCCTGCTCGAGCGGTGGACCCGAGGGTCCTCGCCCGGCCAAGGCAGGAAGGCGCCGACACCGGTAAGAAAGGGTCGTCGGAGGCGCATCCGGACGCCCCGACCCTCCCCACCCCAACCCCCACGCGCCCTCCCCCGGAACTATCGTCCGGGGGGTGGCCGGCACCCCTCCACTATCGTCTCGGGGTGCCGGGCCAACTCGGGGGGAGGTTAACTCCCCCCCGGGGACCGGGGTCAGCTCACGCCCCCGGCCCCTCCATCCACCGCCCCCCTACGCGGGGGCACACGACGGCGCGGGGCGCGAACACCCCGCACCGCTAACGGAACCCCAGCCCCCCCAGGAGGGGGAGGCATAAGTTGACGCGGGGAGGGGAACACTCCCCGCGCCCTCACCCCAGTCCCCGTCCCCCCACTCGGGGGACCCGCTGCGTCGCGGGGAGGCGTCCCCCGCGCCGCTACAACTGACCCCGACGCCCTCCCACCTCTCCCTGAGGGGGCGGACGTCGCACGACAGCGCGGGGGACGTCCCCGCGCCAACCTCCTCCTCGCGGAGCCCGGGTCTCTTTCCCGGGCCCACTTGGCCTCCTCCTTCTGGGACATTACTGTCTCGCAGAAGGAGGCGACCGCTTTCCACGACCTCTGGCTCCCGGTCAAGTGGTCGAACAAGACCGGGAGCGAGAGGTCCCACCCTTCCACCGCGGCTCTAAGGACACGGCGCGGTCCGGCCCAAGCCGGACACTCCTCGAGTGTATGTTGCGCCGTGTCCACCTCCTCGCCGCAGTGGTGGCACTGCGCCGCTGGCTCCCGCCCCATCCTTACGAGATACTCATCGAAACAGCCGTGTCCGGTGAGCACCTGCGTGAGGCGGATGGTCAACCCCACTCGCCTCCCGCACCATGTATCGAACATGGGCAGGAGGGCCCGAACTGTCGGACGCGTCGAGGACGCAAGCATGCGTCTCCATCGCTCGAACACGTCCGCACGGGCCTGGCGTCTCCGCACTTCGAACTGCTCCTCCTCCGCGGCCGTCAGCTCCTCCCCAGGGGGGCGGCGGCCCCGAACCTAACCTAACCTAACCTAACCTCCATTTATTAGTAGCCGATAGCCACCCAAAAACACCTACTCTCTCTCTCACGTTTCACACTAACTTCTAATATTAGAAAAACACGAAAAAATATAAATCCGGCACCTTAAACTAAGAGTAACCGCCTAATCTATCTTATAGTACACGCAAACGCCGAAAAATTCGCAGTCCGATTATTTACCGGACACAGTAGCTACTGTGTCCTGTTACTCCTCGGACATTTTTTAATCGCAAAATCGCCAAAAACTGGTAACGCCTACGTGCCCTACTCGACGTCCTTGCTGTTATCTTATAAGGGTGACCTTGGACTAGCTAATCCGAAAACTTTTCGGGTGAGTTTTTGTCCGGAATGTTTCCAGACCTTTTCCTAGTTGCACGCCGTACCCGGAGTCCGAAGACTTTTCAGACGAGAATTTTTTCCGAAAAACCCGCGTTTCACTAACCGGCCGCCGTAGGCTAACCCTATTCTACCTAGTAAGGTCGTAGTCACTTGTTCCACACTTCTATTCACTAAAAACACTACAAACACGCCACTCTTAGCTAAGCTCTATCCAGGAAACCTAGTGGTCCCATCCACACCTAGCAGCTTTGCTTCCAAAGCCAGGTGGAGGGTAAAAACGGGGGGAGCCCGTACGCCGAGCTCGCCCTTCCCTTTGTCTCCAAAGGGAGTTAGAATCCGACGCACTGCACTCCGATGTTCAGAACTCCCCGCTTCACAGTTTCCTAATTAATGCCCTAAATCCCTCACGGTACTTTTGGCATCTACCGCTACCTAACACCGCTCGCACGTTTTCCAAAGAAAAAGGAAAAGTAAGAACAACGGATTCCACTTAAGCGCTGCAACTACTCTATAGGCAAACCTATCTCGTAGACCTTACAAACCGCTCTGGGGTGACCTGGTGAAGCCGCTGCTCACACCGTCCCCCTTCCCCCCACCACCTCCGTCGCTTCCAACAAAGAGCGGAGGTCGCTGACAAAAATAACGGTTTGTTCGAGCTGGCATACGTTTACATTTGTATCCGTTACCTTCACCCGACCATCTTCTACCTGCGAGTACATTCTTGTTTTCTTTTTTTTCCCCTCCTTTTTTCTGCTTTCTTGTTACATTTATTTCTCTCTCTTACCCTCTCCTCTAAAAAGTCCCTGCAGGGAGGCCTTACACATGCCTGTTTTCGCCGAGCCCTTATCCTCCATACGTTAGAGGGTTGATACCATTGTTTGGGAACCCGGAACTAATTTAGGTTTAGGAGTGGACTGTATGGAAGACGAAAGGATCGGGTACAAACACAGAAGGGAGTCCGGATTGGGAAAGGATGTGGGAATCGTAAGCGGGAGAAGGTAAAAGAAGGAAAATGAGAGAGAGACGTCGAACGTTGATGATCACCGTGATTTATTTGGCTCGAATCGCGTGAACTAGAGCGGGCGCGCAGTCAAGTCGATATTGAAATGTATCCAGACTGGCTGTACGAAACTTTACAAGAAGTGGGCGCGATAGCAAGCAAGTAGATCGGATGGCGGTTAGAACGATTCTAAATAGCGGGTAATGCGAGCGATTAACGGTCGTTCTCGGGAGTCACGTGATCGCGCATCACGAACCCGGTACCGGGAATCGCCAAAACACGGGCGTTGTGTACATCGGATTCGCAGGACGCGAATCCGAGGTACGGGTAACGCGGGGGGTCGGCTGAGGGCCGTATCGCTCGACATCGATATCTTAAACTACCTTATTTTCTATGTGCTTAATCCTAAACAACCATTATCTTCTGAATATGATTCCTGTAAGCTACCGAAATTTCAAACTCATGCTTTAGTCTATCTGCCCTGTGGCGCCCGTATACCCGTGCCCGGCTTCGTTTGCTTTCGGCCGGGACAGTTGTAACCGACGACGCTATCCCTGTTTATTACGCTCGAGCTACATCTATCTATCTCTTTCCCCCTCCTCGTTAAAACCTCTCTATCTCCTAAACCGTAAGGTTTCATTAAAACTTCCAACCGGGCAAAATTGCTTAGAATATTTATTTACACCTACTGTACTAACCCAATTTTCCAAAAAAGTTCCGGGGGGTCAAAAGTGGATTATTTCCAAAATTACTGTCCGATTCGGGTTTTCTCCCGTACTGAAAGGTAGGGCTCAGCGAAAAACACGCCGTGTTCACATTCTAGCACTCTCCGATGCCTACGAAGGCCGCAATACCCTAACCTAACTCTTATGTTAGTAGTCGTATAAATAGGCTGCCATCTTGTTAGTTATCTACCACGTGTACGGGGCGCCTTATCGTCGCAACCGTCTATACTTCGGTACATTCGCACTTTTACCGATCCTTCCATAGGAGCTTGTCCTGCTTGGTCGGTAACAAGACCCCGCTCTTATCTGCCGTACTACATGTTCAAATGCGCATTTCCACTCCCCTAGGGGTTTCCCTTATTACAATTATTCTATTTGCTATATACAGTTATTATATTAACCCCAAATATTATCGCAATATTCTACCACCATCGTTATTACCGTGTCTCGTTTTTCTTCCTAAACAATTTAATTTTTAATTTTCTTATCCCTTTTCTTATCCAGCTCTGTCTTGATCTGTGTCGTCCCACGTGACAATCCAGCCGTCAACAACGGGAGGTACGACGCAATAACATTCGTTAATAGCGGTAAGTTTCTATTTATTCCACTACTTTTCCCTCATTTATCCTACTTAATCAGGTCATTCTTCTCGAATTTTCTCTACTCTAATCTTTCCCTCCACTATGCTGGTCTCTAAGCGGCTGTCCTTCTTCTGTGTAGTGTAACTGTCACTTGTTCGTAGACCTTGGCCTATTGCTAACCTCTATCTTGTTTTAACTATTTCTTTTCTTGATGTTTTCTGTAGCACCTTGTTACGGACCTCGCTAGACCGCCTCAGGAGTGAATCTTAGCGAGTATTCTTTCTCTGGTTAAGTAAGTACTCTCTTATTTATTTATATACTAATACGCCCCCTCCAGGAGCTTCACTTTCCATTTCTATTCCAGTTGTCTGCGTTTATACCCATATCAAATGGATCAGGGACAGCCCGGCCCGAGTTCTGGAACCCCCCGGACCCCCAAACGCGTAAGCTTCTTCCCCCAGTTTCCTATTATCTTCTAGGAGTTACTCTTATACTTTATCTTAACGTTCCAGGTTTCCATTGTTTAATGACTTCTGTTTTCCAGATTTATCCTGAGCATTTTGATCGTCAGCGGGTACGGATCATCCTACATGCCTATTACAAGATCGGGATGCAGCCCCTAGAGGCTTTATCTGAAATCACCAAGTCCTACGGTGAGGTGGTCTCACGCTCCACCGTCTATGAGCTGTTCAGCCAGTTTCGGAAGGATCGAAACGACATGACCGACGCCCCCCGCAGTGGGCGCCCTCCAAAAGATGTGGACCTCCGTTGTTTGCGTGACGTGGTCGCGCAAGCTCCTACCAGAGGGGCGTGCGAGCTGTCAGCGATGTTTGGCGTAGGGCGATCAACAATTCACGCGAGGTTTAACCAGCAGGGTTACCGGAAACTCCGCCCTACTGGATATTCCCACGAGCCTCCCACAGCCAACTGCGAATATCGAGAAGCCCTGAGTGTATGCTTCATCCTACGTCAGGAAGAAGCCCCATTCTTGAAACGCATCATTACCTGCGATGAGCGTTGGCTCGTTTACGAGCCCCCTTCACCTTCAGCTTGGACGCCTAACTCAACACGAGTGTCTCCCTCGACTAGCCGCCCTGTTCTAACCCGCCAGCTGATCAGCGTGTGGTGGTGTAGTGCGGGTTTACTTCTATATTATATCTTCGAGCCCAACGAGGTCTTGGACAGCGTCCGAAGATCCGCCGGCCCCTTCTTCTCCTGGATCAGAGCGGGCCCCACTTTTCCCTGTACTCTCGATTGCAATATAAACGTAGTGGGGTAGAAGTCCTGCCCCACTCCCCTTATTCTCCCGATCTGTCCCCAACTGATTTCTGGCTGTTTGCCCACTATGACAAGTTTCACAAAAACTATTCCGGACCTGCTACCACCCTTGAAGGGGCTACCCAGCGTTTTGAGTCGTTTCTCTCCAACCTCGATTCTACTCTTTATTCCAGGGGTATTGTGGAGGAATTACCTAAGCGTTGGCAAGCTTGCCTCGCCTAAACCTTATACCATTAATCTTAACCTAAACGCGAGAGAGAGCCTTACATCCAACACGTTTAACATGGAAATCTTACTGTACATCATCTTTATCTTCTTAGCTATCTCCGCATATATCCAGAGGAGGCTGATCACCATCAAGAGTGGGGTATGAGTGCTTCAGGGAGTCAGGAACATCCGAAGGTCCCGTTGGGGTACTCGTGTGGATCCACTTATAAAGCCTTGCGCAGCACTGGGCACCCCTTCTGGTTCTCTTTTCGCCGCTTCCTGTCCTCCCCGAACTCTCGTATACTGTCCTTCCTGGTGAAGGGTCGCCCTCTCCCTTTCGCCTGCTCTGGTTTCTCCCACTTTTCCTATAGTTCCCTGACTTGGTTCCGCACCCCTGCGGATGCTAACAGAAAACAAATACTAGAAAAGCGAAGGTAATTACGAGCGAAATCGAGGTATTAACCTCCTATTTCCCCCCCCCTGTACTTCCCTGTCCTTTTCTCTAGCTCTTCGTCTCTCCTCCTCCTCCTTGTTTCTTGGTACCAGCGTACAGAAATCTGAGAATGACTTCCAAGCTCCTTCCGACTCAATAGTTTTCTCTATGACCTCCTCAGGTTTGAGGTCATCCTTATCCAGGTTAATTTTACCCGCTAGGACTTCTCTCTCCGCATTCCAGGTAGAGCATCTAAATCTAGTGTGTTCTGGGGAGTCTTCCACGCCTTGGTGGTACCAGCACTCTTCTGTACTACTTTTATTAATTTTAAACAGAAATTTGTTGAAAACTCCGTGACCTGTCAAGGCTTGCGTAAGGTAGAAGTTAAGCCTTCCATGTTTACGCTTCATCCATCTTTCAATATTTGGGATAAGACTCTGCGTCCATCTACCCGTTGTACCCGCGTTCCATTCCACCTGCCAATCTTCCAGGGTCCTCGCGGATGCCTCCTTCTTGAGCCACCTTTTATAGGCCCCTCTTCTAGCTTCTATTTCTTCTCCTTCCTCTCTCGTATTCAGGAAACTTTGAAGCTCGGGTGGCATCCTGTCTGCCATTGGCACATCTCTAAAATCCTCCAGTTCCATTACCTCGACGGGGTCCTCCCGGTAGAAGTTGGGCGGGATGGCCCTGGCTGCATTTCTAGTCCGTCTTCCTTCGTTTCCCTGGGGACAATCCACAGGTAAGTTTTCCCAGACAAACAGATTTTTCCTTTCTCTTATCTTATGGTTCCACGGAACAATTCCAGCTAGCACTGCCAGGGTAGTTAGGGGGACAGTTCTGTATGCAGAAACTACCCTCGATAGCCCTATTCTTTGCGTCTTTCTCAATACTTTGCTGTTAGCTTCAATTTTCGCAGCATCCGCCCACACCGGTGCTCCGTACAGGATGATAGACTCCAGGACTGAATAATAGAGTTTCCTCGCACTCTGAAGGGCACCGCTCTGGTTAGACATGAGCCTAGCAAGAGCTGTCATCACATTAATTCCCTTATTTGTCACTTCAATAAAATGTTGCTTGAAGTCTCCATTAGTGCTGAAGGTTACTCCTAAGTACTTTAGCGTTGGTGCGGGCGGAATGTCCACTGTCCCCACTCTGAGAGAAAAGTTGTCCGTTACTCTTTTCCTGTTCGTTAGCATGATCTCTGTTTTTTCTGCCGCTAACTCTAGACCCACTGCTGCCAGCCAGTGATATACCTCCCTTACGGCCCCTTCAGCAAGTCTCTTTAACACCTGCAGGGAGCTTCCTTCGACTAGTATGAGGATGTCGTCCGCAAACGACATTATAGTCACTCCTCTAGGGTGATTAATCCTGAGAAGTCCATCGTACACAAGATTCCATAGAAGCGGTCCGAGGACGGACCCCTGAGGAACTCCCATTTCCATCTCTAGGCCGATCTGCTCTTCAGCAGTGATGTGGATGATTTTCCTGTCCGTAAAATAGTCTTTGATTATACCGATAAGATAGGGCGGCGTATCCCTTCTTTCCATTTCTTTGATGATGTTATCCCATCTCAAAGAATTGAACGCGTTCTTAATATCCCAAGCGATCATCGCTGAGAATCTCTGCCTGTCAATCCCTCTTCTCACTGCTTTGTTGACCTCCATCATCGCGTGCACGGTCGATTTGCCCTTAGTAAAGCCGTATTGATTTCGTTCGAAGGAGTCGCCGTATACCTTCATCAGTCTGCCCTTCAGAACATATTCTAGGAGTTTCGCTATAGCGTTAATTATGCAGATCGGCCTGTACGCAGAAGTCGTGTCCGGGTCTTTACCCGGTTTCCTCAACAGGATAGTCCTGGCCGTCTTCCATTCTTCCGGAATCCTGCCCCTTCTCAGGATTCCGTTGAACAGGGCCGCAAAGGGATCAGGCCTATGTTCGGCCATGTTCCTGATTATCTCTGGAGAGATCCCGTCGAGGCCCGCAGCCTTCCTTGGGACGATCTTCTTTGCAGCTTCTCTAATTTCTTCTGAGTGAACCTCTTCAAAGTCCTTGAACTGATTCTCTTCTCTATCGACTCGGGGATCCTCATCAGCGGTTAGCATGGTCCCTCTCCTTTCCGAATCCTCTTGTATTTCGGACCCCCTCTTCCTGGGAAATAGTCCGTCTAGAACTTTCCTCGCGAATTCAGGAGACAGGCTTGCCGGAGGTGAGGCCTTGTTCACCGTCTTCATAACGCACTTATAGGGTTTCCCCCATACGTCTGCATTTACATCTTCGCAAAGCTTGCTCCATTATTCGCTCTTGGACTCAATGATCTTTTTTCTTAACATATTCGATGCTTCTTCAAGGAGCCTCTTCATAAATTCTATTTCTGCCTTATCGTCCTCGTCTATACCTCTTCCCTCTCTTCTGGCTCTTTTCTTGATTCTCCTCTTGGTTCTTTGTAAGTTCCTTTTCAGTTTTCTTACTTTGCATCTCATGGGAGTCAGTTCCGGTTTCCACCAAACACAGTTTACCTGACCCTTACTGCTCGTTTTTGTTACCTCCAGGTGTTTTTCTAAAACATAATTCAATATGAGTAAAAACTCGTTTGCTTCCGCGGCATTAAAATAATTCATGAAGCCTAAATTATGGTTGCCAAGGGCAATCTCAAACCCTTCCTTAGCTTTCTCTAAGGTTTTCTCCGTTGGTTTCCATCTTGGTAGGAAAGATCTCTTTTCTGCCAGGCCCTCGACAGTTCCGAGGTTTGTTTCCACATAAAGATGGTCCGACGCTGTTTCAATATTCAAAACCTTAGAAAAGAAGGTGGTCCTGGAGAATTCGGAGACTGCTAGGAAATCAATAGATGAGCTGCCAGCGTCCCTCCTAAACGTCGGGCCCCCCTCCGGCTTAATAGGGTGGATTCCTGCCTTCATTAGTTCCTCAAGGAGGATCTCTCCTCTAGCATTGAGATTCCTAGAGCCCCACACGGGTGCGTGGGCGTTAAAGTCACCTCCTACTATTATTTTTTTCCCGCTACTTTCTGGTCACGCACATAATTCATTATAGTCTCTACTTTGCTACTGAAAACATCTAGGGAGGTACTAGGAGATAGGTAGACACTTATTATTGCATAGTCACCCATTCGTACCGCAGTAAAGTCGTCGTCCATTTTGTCTCCATCCTCGTACCTCCCTAGTCCGTTCAAACCAGTGACCCATACAGCCGTAGATTTTCTGCTCCCCATCACCCAAGGGCCTGGGTTAGAGAGTGGGTCCGAGATCAGGACCACATCAACACCTCTGTCCATTGCAGTGCGTTCCAATAAATATTGCGCCATCCTGCAATGATTAAGATTAATTTGTAAAATCCTTAGGTTGAAGACGATTGTTTCCTCTTATTCATCTCAAGGATGAATGCCTTATACTGGGGGCAGTTGGCTGCTCCGGCTATATGCATAGCTTTCTCTGCAGGTACGTCTCTCCTCGTGCACAATACACATTTCTTATCGGCCGTGCAGTTGTTTATTTGGTGTCCCTCGTTGCCGCATCTCCTGCATAGTTCCTGCGAGCTGATCTTAAGCGAACAGGTGTAAGACATATGACCAAACTCGTGACATTTGTAGCACCTGATCAAATTTGCGGTTCTGTTGATTCAACAATATGTGAAACCCACCTTAATTTTATTTTCGTCACCTATTTTACTAGCAGTCTCCGACGGAAGGACCACAATCGCCGTTTTGGTTCCAGAATACCCAAAACGGATCGTCTTCACCTCGATCTCAGATTCGGCCAATTGTCCGAGGTCCAGTTTGACGGCCAGGGCTCTCCTGACATCCTCCTTCTCCATGGTGGGATCAAGATCCTTGATCTCAAATACCATTTTGGGCGTGAGTTTCCTCACCGCTCCTACCTCCCCTAAGGTGCTCCTGACTAGTTGCTCCATGGCTTCGGAGCTCTTGTCCCTCTCCATTTCTATAATGAGGTCCCCTTTCCTAGATTTCCTTACTATCTGGATGCCTTCCATCTTGTCTGCAGCCTCGTTCTTCAGTTTCTTAAAGAGGTCCGCATAGGAACATTTCTCGGTTGCCTTTACTATGATGGCCTCCGATTTCGGTGGTGGAGGGGTACGCTTCGTCACCCTCTTGTTTTTGCTTTCATCTTCCTTCACCCCTCCTATTGTATCCTCCTGAATCTTTTTCCTCTTGAGTCTTCTCCTATTCTCGACCCTTCTAAATTCCTCTTCTGTCCCTTCATTCTGGTCGCCTATCCCTTCCTCATTTCCGCTAGTCCGCCCCTCGGGCTCAGCATCACCGCTAGACCAACCCGTGCCACCTAACCTATTCTCCTTCTCTTTCCCTACGAAACCTACATTTCTCTTTTCTTTTTCTCCTGGTTTTCCTACTACTACCTGCGCTTCCTGTACCGCTTGACCCCACGCTTTGTTATACCAGGTCTTAGTAACCTTTTTTTTTTCTTTTTTATCGTGTGGAAATGCGTTACGCATACCCCGACCCCCCTGGGGGGGAGCCGGGGTTATGTGGGGCTCCCTCGAGGAGGGGGTCGCCGAGCCAACAAGGCTCGCCGATCCCCTCCCCCAGAGTACCCACTAAAACCACACGCCCGCCCTAAGCTACATGAGAAGTGCCTGGATCACGCGAGTATTCAACAGGACACTTCCCAGCTCACATGCATCCCGAGGGGAGGGGTTAGCTCCCCCCATGCCTGCTCTAACCGGACCCCGGGCGGAGGGACCCGCCCGGTGTCCCCATCCCTGGAGCCTTCGGATTGGGCTTCCCGAGCCCCAGCTCGGTCCACCCACAGCTCCCGGAGCCTTTCTGCCCTGCTCGAGCCGTGGACCCGAGGGTCCTCGCCCGGCCAAGGCAGGAAGGCGCCGACACCGGTAAGAAAGGGTCGTCGGAGGCGCATCCGGACGCCCCGACCCTCCCCACCCCCCACGCGCCATCCCCCGGAACTAGCGTCCGGGGGGTGGCCGGCACCCCTCCACTATCGTCTCGGGGAGCCGGGCCAACTCGGGGGGAGATTTACTCCCCCCCGGGGACCGGGGTCAGCTCACGCCCCCGGCTGTACTCCCTGTACAGCCCGTCCACCGTCGACTCCGAGTCGCCGCCGAGGAAATGGCGGCGCCGAGCACGGACGTACCGGCGGCGGGCTTGACCGGCTAAGCTGCGAAGCTCGGCCAACTCGCCCGACCACCAGTACACGGACTTTCGCGGGGGACAGGCTCTAACCCGGGGCATCGCTGCGTCGCAGATCATCTGCAACGCGCCCCGGAATCATGCCGCCCCCTCTTCTGGTCCGCGCTCCCTGGCCGGACCCGCCAATTTGACACTCGGCGCGAGGCGGAAGCGGTCGCGAGTGAAACGTCCACTACCGACCAACCATTCCACCTCACGCACGTCGGCACGGAGCCCCGGTTTAGCAGCCGGAGCTCCAGCCCCTCCATCCAGTCCTCTAGGATTCCGCCTCGAGGCTCCGTCCTGGGGTTGCCCCAATTGGTAGAACGCGCGTTGAGGTCCCCCAGGACCAACACCGGACCGGTTAAATGAGGGGTCACCATGTCCCTCAACCGGTCCAAATACGCCTCGAATTCGGCGGAGCCACAATTCGGCGCACAGTAGCACCCGGCAACTAGCAGTCTTCCCCACTTAACCAACACCGCCCCCCGACTCCGTTCGACCCCGGAGAAAGGGGGCAACCTCGCCGACTGGCGAACCCAAATCGCCACGGAAGCCTCCAGATCCCCGAACCATTGTGGATGGTCGGGGACTTCGTAGGGCTCCGCGGCAACTGCCAGGCCAACCTCGAGCTCCGCCAGGCGTTGGACCATCAGGTCCTGTGCCCGGCGGCAATTATTGAGGTTGGCCTGGAGAACCACCTGGGAACATCCGCGAGCCGTAGTAGCCATTATGTTGAGCACGCGGATACTCCCGTCACACCTGACTCATTGACGGCAGGGGAAGCAGAGTTCCCCCCTACGCCCTGAGTCGGCTCCACCTCCATGTCCTTGTCCTTGGAGGACGGCGCCACACAGCCGCCCCCCTTGGACCCCTTCTTTTTCGATGGCGGGGAGCACGCTTTGCTCCCCGCTTTATGATTCGCGGGCCTGCCCGCCCCCGCGCACACTACGCAGCGGGGGGCGGACTGGCAAGCGGCTGCACGGTGGGACGGATCGCCGCACCGGTAGCAGTGGCCGCTCCGGTCTACTTCCGCGGTACACCGCTGCCTCACATGCCCGAGGGCGAGACAGCGGAAACACTGCAACGGGCGGGCGTCCATCCCACCCTTACGGTTTTGGCCTTTTCAATGGCCAAGGCCGCCACTGCCGGGCACTGCACCCAAATGGTGCCGAGTCCTCCGGTCGGGATCTTGATGGTCCCGACCTTCACGGACTCGGGGGTGCAGCCCCCGGCTCTCGCCACCGCCCCGACTACCTCCTGAGGAGTTACCGAGAGGTCCAGGCCGGTCAGACGGAACTCCGCCTTTTTGACGGGCCTGGCGACCCTCACCTCCATACCCCTCAGAGCCGAAGTCATCCCGGCGGCGAGGGCATCCGCCTTCGCGCCCCCATCGGCACCGGATACCTGAATGATCAGGCCCCCGGTGACTGCCCGCTTCCACTGCAGGGTCTCGATACCCAGGGCGCCGAGATCGACGCCCTGACGAGCCCTGCGTATGGCCTCCTCATAGGTGGCCTTACTCCCCTCCGGGACGGTGATCGTCACTGCTGCGGAACGGGGCGGGGCCGCTACTCGAGGAGGCGCCTTCGTCGCATGCCCAGTCCCGCCCTTAGGGGCGGAAGCCGCGGATTGGGCGGATGTGGCCTTGGCCTTCCGCCTCTCCTTTCTCCCCACCACCTCTGACCAAGTTCCCTCTGTAACAGACCTGTACGGTGCAGGCCTGTTACTATTAGACACGCGCCGAACACAACCGATCGACGCCGAGGATTACCGAACGCGTCGTCCGCGTACGACGCGTCACGATGCACGATCCCCGCGCTCCAGGCCATATTCGGCGGGAAACGGACGTCGAGGTTACGCCATCTTAACGGATACGGAAACTCGACGTCACACATCCGTTCTCCCCGCACCATTCCGCTCACCACCAACCCCCGCCTATAAAAGGCGATGCAAACGAGGCACGGGTCTCTTTTCCAGCCTGGGCAGCATCCCAGGAACACCTTCCTACCTAACCTAGTTCCCACCGGCGTGACAGCATACACGCTAAACAGAGAGTGCAGCATCCCTCTCTGCCGCTCAGGCAGCATCCTGAGCAAACCTCTCGGGCAGCATCCCGAGAACTCCGACAGCTACCGGAGACGATTAAATGTAGGGGCAGCATCCTCTACATTTGCCGTAGAAACGCCACGAGGATTTTCCCGACTCGTGGCAGGGTTTCCCGACCACTCCTGTCTGAACCCAGTCGCCGGCACAAGCACCAGGTCCACGAATACGCGTCGCGTCGCGATGACCGATCACGCAAGGATCGCCCCTAGAATCACGGGTCCGTAAGACCGTCCATGAGACACAAGGTTACGCGAATGTACGAGCAGTGAGGCCCGTAAAATACATATACACGTTGTCGTTATTTCACGTCCCGCGCGCCTCGTCCATTTTCAGCTTCAGTCGATTCTCTCGCCGATTCACGACCCTGGCGCGACGAGCCATTTCAGCACGAGAGGGTACGACGCCGCGACGGCATCTCCGCCGGAAGCAGAACCGTTACATTTTCAAAAAGCACAAATTTTGAAATCGAACTTTTCAATTTATTCCCTGTCCTTGACTAATCTTCCTCACTCGAGGTTACTCCTTAATTCTTTAAACTACACGAGTTCCGAAAACTAATGGCCCGAGATTTTGCCGTCGGATGCCGAGTCCGAGAATTAACGGCCCGAGATTTTGCCGTCGGATGCCGAGTCCGAGAATTAACGGCCCGAACCTGGTTTTTCCCGTCGGATTGTAAGTCCGTGACTTTTCTGCCAGAATCTAATCCCTATCACCTCTTACACGTCCACTATTGGCACTTTCACGAAACTTTGTAGCTCGCGGGCTTGCCGGTGGAACCCTATTTGCTCGCACCTGATCTTCACTGCACCGCTCTAACCTCGCTCCTACCACCTGTTGAGCGGCCGGACCCCCGCGTACCGCCAAGGAACGGAGAAGGTTCCTTGTCGATACGTAGACGTCCTTGCCTGGTAAGCCAGCTTCCCTCCTACGGATCCCTACAATAGCACCGCACTGCTGCACTATTTAGACACCAAGAGAGGAGGAGAAACACTGCCCGAGTTCTACTTGACTTTTGATTCTATAATTAATAATATCTGTAGAAAAGTACGAAAAAGAAGAAAGAAAAAACCCCTGAAGATTTTTCCCTATGCTATGCTATCTCTACTCCTAAACCGTTGAGACCGCACTGGGGGTCGCGGGGTTGCTCGTGAGTATCGAGGCCTTTTCAATCCCCTCCCCAACCTATTTTCAAACTTTAGTCTTTACCGTTATTTGTCGCGACCTTACTCGCACTCCTCTACCCGGTCTGCCGCTTGTTTCGTGTTTTTCTCCGCTTCTCTTAGTTCACTCGCACTTGACCGCGGGGTTCTCCCCTTCGTGTATACATACACGGGGTTCCAAGGAGATAATTCTTTTCTGATTTTTAAAATAATCTTACAGGTGACGATCTCACTTTCAGCAGGTGTACTGCCCCCCTGCAGTCATGAGATCCTCCCCGTTCACATCTTAGATTATTCGGTTCGCTACATTGGTCTTCCGCTTCCCTAATTCCCGGAGGGGAATTTCTGTTCTTTATCAATAGCTGAATAATCTTACGGGTAAAGATCTCACGTGACGCGGGGTATCTTCTCTCGCCTCCCGCGTCCATGGGATCCTCCCCGTTTACAGCTTAGGTTATTCGTCAACGTTCCTAACGTACCCTACAATCACTGTCCCTTGTCCGAGTCCTTAGGGGTATGTGCATTCGAGTCCTCATAACAATTAAACAAACTCTAGTCAAAACTATTAATCTAGGCCTCTCTGTTCCGCCGTGCAGGATTTTACTCTTGCCTGGCTTGCCTCGACTGAGAGACGCATCGCTGGCTTGTGTATGTCTTTCCTTATCTCGGTCGGCAGTTCTCATACTTCTTTCTCTCTCTACAAATTTCCCTAAATCGCTGATAATTCCTAAATCATTAGAAATACGTGAAATTATCATAGGACCGAATCTTGTTTATTTTCCATTCTTGATTTTTCGTACGTGTTAAACATTTTCGAAAATACTCTGATTTCAAAAAGCGTCTATACGCACGTATTAGGTCGCAAAATACGCAAATTTCCTCGTCGGTTCATGAGGTTCCTCAATAAACTAGGCTAGCCGGGTTGGCAGAGGTTATCCCTATTTGCTTTTCTTAATATTTGCGGATTTAACAATTCTGTTAGTACTTGCTCTACATATCCGCCATCTTATGCCTAGCTAGCGCCTCGTGTTTGCGCCTGTTCGTTGCAACCGTTTACTCTCGGTACTTTGGCCGTGTGCTCTATTTTACCGATTTACAGTCGGTAACTGCGCGCTCACTGGTCTTGTGTGTACACTTTTATTAATTTCTACCCGTAAAACTAGCTAGACAATTCTCTTTTTCTGTTTCAGGTTTATGTCCTCTATTGTATAACAATTTTATATTACCCTAGCCGACCCTGGACTGCCGTACGTATATTTCTTTTATCTTTTATATCCTAGATAGTATTGTTATTTTTCTTTCTTTCTTTTACAAGTTTATTTCCATAAAGCTGCATATCTTGACCCGATTGTTTTACAGTGAGGGGGTTGCGTCCACACTATAATCTACATTACCTATTAAATACAATACAGTATTTCCTATATTTGATTTTTGAATTCATTGTCACATTCACTGTTCAATGTATACTAGGTTGAAATAAATTATTTTTGAGCCGCCGTTGTCTATTCATTAGCCTAACCCAAAACTATTCCTATTTCCCCTCTTTACTAACTTCTAATCCTACCGACTTTGTAAAGAGATGGGTATCCCATATACACTCAGGAAGGTAACCAACCCTTCCTACCTTACTATTTTAATTATAATACTGGAACTACTCCGCCTTAATTACTATAATCGTATAAATATACCGATTTCCTAGACGCTCGAGAGAGAGGATAACTTACAAACTAATTAACAAGAAAATACATACTATAGACGCAAAATTTTAATCCGACCGTGAAGTGGTCATTTCGGATTCCTCTTCCTGGATCCTGTCCTTCATCAGCCTATCTTAGATTCCGGTGACAGCAAGGGGGGGAGCTCCTCTTTTGTTCTTCCGCACATTGGAGGGACAGCGTTCCGCACCAGTCATCCTGGACCCGCAACTGAAGCTTACACACAGGCAGACACACTGCCCACGCTCTTCCCTCCGTACAGTTGATTTCGATGTTACTCCTCGACCCCTAGGCTCTCTCCTTCATCTCCGATGGCTGTAAGTGAAGGACAGGTGATTATCTACTCTTATGATTATTCCATTATAACGGCTTAATTACTTAACTTAGATTTGTGACACATCATTACGGTCTGTTCGCTTTTCTTTACTTCTTTCTTCCTCTTCTTTTTTTTGAAGAACCTCCTTGAAAAAGTATTTAGCTGCTCTCCAGTGGGACTTAGAATTCAGCATTTTCGTTATTATCAGTTTCATGGATAGGTCTTCCGGTTGTACATCCAGCTTCACTGCCAGCTTCGCTCTCTCTTCCTCCCAATGATTACACTGGATGAAAGTATGATCCGGGTCATCTTCTACTCCCTGATGATACCAGCACTCGGGTGAGGCAGCTTTCCCAATTCTATGCCTGAAAACATTAAACACACCGTGCCCGGTTAGGGCTTGCGTTAAATAGAAATCCAGCTGGCCGTGTTTCCTTGAGTTCCATTCTTCTATATTAGGTATCAGTTGATGTGTTCTCCTGCCCACTGTCGAAACAACCCATTTAGCTTGCCATTTGTCATGGGTTCTCTCTTTTACTATTCGTCTCAGCATCTTCTTTATGGTCTTTCTTCTACCTTCCTCTCCTTGACTCGTAGCCGCTTCTTCTTCAAAATCAAAATCATAGCTTCCTAGTTCTTCACGGATTCTGTTTTCCTCCTCTTCTATAACCTCTCTTTGTCTTTCTCTGTTTGCTCTATTAGCCATACTGTTGTCAACATATCTTCCAGAACCCATCTCGTGCTGAAAGCCAAGAATTAAATTTTCCTATTTATAAGGAGGCTCGACACGGAATTCAGGCTCGATACGGAATTCATAAAGATTCGACACGACGTGTTATTTCGTTGATCGCTCGCAGGGGACTGTCTCTTTTTATTTTTAAACAAAATCACAACGTAAACATTAACAAAACATTAACGCAATCAATAAAAACATATATAACACTTGCAATCAATAAAAACATATATAACACTTGCAATCAATAAAAACATATATAACATGCACACTTACATCATTCTTACAATTCGGCCGTCCTGACGACAAATCGTCCCGATTTACCGAAATATAAACAACAAATATATACCGATGACAAATATATGTCGATTCACAGCTTACAACTCTCGGCCGTCCTGACGACAAATCGTCTCGATTTACCGAAATCCTGCGTCTTGAAATCAGTGTAAAGTAGAACAAATCTAAACATGAACATAACACTCAAAACTAAAAATATAAAATTAAACACTTAAATCTACGGTGACGATCGCCACGGTCGCATGTTGGCGGCTTCCCATGTTCCACGGTAGGGTATTTGCGACAACTGGAACCCCTCTACATCTTTGATTACGTATCGATCGTTTCGCAATACACGATCGATCTCGTACGGTCCTTTAAACCGCGGAATCATTTTTGTTGACACTCCTGGGGTGCAATCGTAATTCTTGATGAACACCTTATCTCCAACCCTATATTTATTCGGAACCTTATGTCTTTTATCGAAAGTGCGTTTTTGTGACTCCTGATTCTTCCGAATCTGTTCACTAGCTTCTTTTCGGAGGCTGTTTAAATCACGGGAAACACTAATCTTTCCACTGATTTCCAACATATCACGCAACCCATCTATGACCTCACCACGCTGTTGCATCCCAAACAGTAACATACTCGGACTCTTGTTGGTAGACTTACAAAAAGTATTATTGCACGCAAATTCAACCTCTCGCAACACATTGTGCCATACCACACCACGCTCACTCATCAATTTAGCGATCATCGGCAAAATTGTGCGATTATATCTTTCTACCTGCCCGTTCACCTGAGGGGAAGCGGTCGCTATCATAACGTGTTGTATATTATACTCTTGTGTAAACTCATCAAATTCACGAGACGTAAAACAACTTCCTCGGTCCGAAACGATACGCAGTGGCCGACTATAATGCTCGAAATACGATTTTAAACACTTTATAAGATCGGCGGTGTTCGTTGTTTTAGTTGGATACATTTTAATATACTTAGTGAACGCGTCGACTACAACAAATATATAATTGTAACGCGATTTGTGCGATCTCGAAACAGGAGCCAAATGATCAATGTGTAGCGTATCAAAAGGTGCATCCCCTTTCGGTATACAGTGCAAGGTACCTTCCAACTTTCCGTAGTTTGGCGTGTACGCGATACATTTCAAACAGCCACGAATGTGTTTCTCGATCTTGGATCTCATATCCGGAAACCAATAAGTATCTGCAATGTTCCGCGCGGTTTTCTCAATTCCGACGTGTCCCATCTCATTGTGGTATTTATACATAACGCTCGATTCCAAATTGCTCGGCACGTAAAACAAAATTTTACCCTGATACTTCCGATATACTAGACCGTTCCTCATTTCGTACAATTTACTTTCCGTGGTTTCTAACTCTGTACGGATTTTCTCGATATCTTTATCATTATGTTGGCATAGCGCTAAATTTCTATCGAACGAATTGTCTTCGATCACGAGAACCTGACGACTTAACGAGTCTACGTGGAGCATACGCGAACCAGCCCTATGCTCTAGCACATAGTCGTAATTTTGCATTTCAAGTACCCAACGTGCAATTCGAGGATTGGTCTCTTTTTTATTTAGTGTCAAACTAAGAGCTTGACAATCCGTAAGTATCTTAAATTTTATTCCTAGTAAATATGTTCGGAAACGGCGGAGGGCAGAAACGATTGCTAGTGTTTCTAACTCGAAACTATGATAGCGCGATTCAATCTCGGTTGTTCGTTTAGAAAAGTAAAATACTGGATGCAGCTTCTTGTCGGCTTTCCTTTGCAACAGGATAGCACCAAACCCCGACGCGCTCGCGTCACAATGCAACTCAGTCTCGTCTCGCGGAGAATAAATACTTAATATCGGTGCGTTTAACAATCGATTCTTAAGCATCTCGAATGCTTGTTTTTCTTTTTCGCCTAACTGAAACTTCGCATCCTTTCTCGTCAAATCGTACAAAGGCTTCGCGAGGATAGAAAAACCCTCAATAAATTTCCGAAAATATGAACAGAGGCCTAAAAATCCCTGCACCTCTCGAACATTTCGCGGGAGAGGAAATTTCTTTACCGCCTCGAGTCCTTGTTCCGTCGGCCTAATTCCTTCGTTCGTTACAGTATAACCCAAATAATCGAGTTTTGTTTGGAGAAATCTGCATTTATCTAACCGTAAATTCAAAATATTCGCTGTAAGTAATTTAAATACTTTTCCGAGGACTTCCATATGATGTTCTATCGTCTCAGTCGCGATAAGAAAATCATCCAAATAAACAGATATTTCGCCCTCATTGATTAGTTCTTTAAAGATTTCCGTGACGTAGCGTTGGAATTTAAGAGGCGCACCTTTTAACCCGAATGGCATCCTCGTGTATTCGTATTGCCCGAAAGGCGTTACGAACGATGTAAATTTAACCGACGCTTCGTCCATCTTAACATGGAAAAATCCATCTTTTAAATCGAGTGTCGTGAAATATTTTTTTCCCTCCAGTAGATCTAATTGATCTTCGATCAATGGCAGAGGAAAGTTATCGCGAACCGTGATTTTATTCAATGTGCGGAAATCTACGCACATTCTAATTTCTCCGTTCTTTTTCTTCGTCAGAACGATAGGAGATGCGTACTCGGATGTGCTCTCCCTAATTATACCTCTTTCTAATAATCCGTCGAGGATACAACGTAATTTATTTTTCTCATCATACGATAATCTACGAGGTGAAAATGAAAAAGGTTTGTCGTTCCTAAGCGTTAATTTCATCGTATTTTCTACGCTTGGCTCTGCAGGTCTTTGTGCGTTAATGTACGTCTTATTAAACAACTCGCGTGCTCGTGTCTTAATCTCAGCCGAAAGGCTCTCGTCGAAATGCATGTCGTCGGCACTAATGCACGCGTTAACCTGATCTACCTCAATGTTCATAATGTCGGCTATATCGTTGCATTCTACCGTTTCTTCTCTACTCAACGATAACTTGGCAATTTTCATGAAGTCGCGTCCTAAAACTAATGGGTTTTTCATCGTTTCATCCGGTACAATTCTCAACGTAACATAATATTTTACTGCGTCATAAATAATCGTAGCTCGCATCTTTCCTAAAACGTTCAAGTCACTACCATTAATTCCATGAAACCTATCTGAATCGCGATCGGTCATAAAACACATTCTCGGAATGTAACCCTCTTTAACAAAACTAATCGGGCTCCCTGAATCAATTAGTGCGTTTACTTTTGTACTGAAACTACCGCTCTCGCTACTTATCTGTAATTCTACCGCACGCCGAAAGTCATCGTCTTCTTTCCGCCCACGGGTAATGTAGTTGACTTCGCCCCTCGTTGTCTGTGTGCTGCATTGATTTGCTCGATGACCCATCTGTCCGCACGTGAAACAGGAACCCCTTTCTCTTGCTGGCTTCGTACAATCAGCTGAGAAGTGACCCGGCTCGTTGCAATTAAAACATCTCCGCCCGGTGCTCGCTGATCCTTGTCCTTCCCTCGGCGATGGCCTTCCCGATCCTTGTCCTTCCCTCGGCGATGGCCTTCCCGATCCTTGTCCTTCCCTCGGCAATGGCCTTCCTGATCCGACAGCTGAAGGGCCTGTTGTTTGGTGGCGTATGGGTGGTCTACCGGATCCATCCAACGGTGTGACTTTACCCGACAACAAAACTCCTTCCGATAGTCGCGGTCTTCCCGCCGGCAACTTGACGTTTGTGAAAGCCGTCAGTATTTCATCCACGGACTTATAACACTGCACCTTAGCTTGTATTTGCAATTCCCTATTCGGTATACCGTCAACGACGTAGCTAAGTAATTCTGTTTCCGAAACAGGCACTCGGTTTGCAAGGATTGTCTTATCATGCACGTAATCGGCGAAAGATTCTTCCACGGCCCATTTCCTCGTTTCAAGCTCGCGTCTCAAACATAAAGGATCTAGTCGTTGCCCGTACAGCCTCTTCAACTCTTTCAAAAGCTCATCGGTGCCTAATTCCACACAGTCCATTCTAGAATGATACCACTTCAATGCGCGACCCGTCAATCTGCTACACACTACAGCTTTCGCTTGGTGGTTGTCCAACTCGTACGTCGACAGGAGTCCTCTCACCTGTTTCTCCCACCGGTCAAAGTCCTTACTATTCCCACCAAATTCACCCACTATTTCTTTCAACTCTTGCCACTTCTTCACTCTCGTCCGTCCAGATGCGCTTGCTTCTGATCTTGGCGTCTCCCGTAACAACGCCAATTCTCTTCTAAACAGTTCGTTCTCTCGTACAACAACGTCTCGTTCTCTCCTTAGAACGTCTAATTCGCGTAAAGTTATCTCGTCCACCAGCCCTCTCGTATCGGGTCGATGGCGAGTCTCGTCGCTCGTCCCCGCAACCGGTTCTTCCGTACACCCATCATCTGTCATAGCTAATTCTTCCACTGTGACACCAGCACCCAATAAACGTTTTATCAGTTCGGCCTTCGTACCAGTCGATTGCAAATTCTTGGCTTTCAGCTTCTCTTTCAGTTCCGGTACCGTAAGAGAACAACTCATTTTAAAGCGACACGGTATGAAATTTCACACAAATGTCCGTCACGTAACTTCACGTAAAACCGACTTGAAATTGAAATTGCAAAACGACTGTCTCAATCCCACTTCTGAAAATTATAAGGAGGCTCGACACGGAATTCAGGCTCGATACGGAATTCATAAAGATTCGACACGACGTGTTATTTCGTTGATCGCTCGCAGGGGACTGTCTCTTTTTATTTTTAAACAAAATCACAACGTAAACATTAACAAAACATTAACGCAATCAATAAAAACATATATAACACTTGCAATCAATAAAAACATATATAACATGCACACTTACATCATTCTTACATATTGGAAGAGGGTTTTTCTCTCCTCTGCTTTCAGATCCCATGGTGGGATACCTGTCAGGACACATAGTGTGTCAACAGGTACGGTTTTGTAGGCCGAGGCCACCCTTGCAAGTCCTAACCTTTGCGTTCTCCTCAGAGCATTAGTGGAGAATACTTTACCTGCACTGTCGCTCCAAATTGGTGCTCCATATAGTACTATGGATTCTGTAGTGAGGTAGAATAGTTTCCTAGCTTTCTGAGAAGTCTTCATGTTGTTCCTCATCAAATTGCTCAGAGCTGTCATTGCTTTGATGGCTTTATTGGTAGCACATTCTATATGTTTGATAAAGATTTTTTGATTGTCGAATGTTATCCCCAGGTACTTTAGAGTTTTTGCTGGTGCTATTTCCGCAGTGCCGACCCTTATGCAGAACCCCTCGGGTAGCCTCTTCCTATTTGCCATCATTAATTCCGTTTTTTGTTCTGCAAGCTCCAAACCTGCTCCTTCCATCCATATCCTCGTCTCCTCGATGATTCTCTCCAGATTCGTTTTCATTTTATTTAGGTTGAAGGCCTGCACCAAAATGACAATATCATCCGCAAAGGCTCTTATTGTACACAGCGGAGGCAGTTTCTTTTTAAGAAGACCATCGTAGACCAGGTTCCATAGGAGCGGACCTAAAACAGAACCCTGGGGTACCCCTTTCCGCATTACCAATCCTACCTGTCCTTCTGCTGATAGGTAATTTACTTCCCTGCCCCTGAAGTAGTCCCTAGTCAGTCTCACTAGATATTCTGGCATCTTTCTTTCGCGCATCTCATCGAATATCCTTTCCCATTTAAGTGAGTTAAATGCGTTTTTCATATCTAGTGCAGCTACCGCTGCGAATCTAAAATGCTTCGTGGCCTCTTCCATTTTCCTCTTTAGGAATTCCATCGCGTGAGTTGTTGACTTCCCCTTGCAGAACCCATATTGTTCCGGTCTGAAAGGGTTGGGTCCCAGGAAATCCAGAATTCTAGCCTTCAGGACGTACTCCAGGAGCTTGGCGGCCGCATCTATAATGCATATTGGACGGTAAGCGGAGGGAGTAGCAGGGTCCTTACCTTGTTTACGTAACAGAACTGTTCTGGCCCTCTTCCATTGTGTCGGGATACCATGTTTCAGAATTCCATTGGACATGGCCACGAAACAGTCCGGTCTTAGGGTGATCATGGCCTTGATCGCTTCCGGGGGGATCCCATCCTGTCCGGCTGCTTTGCCTGTTTTTAGGGCATTGCTTGCCCTTAAGATTTCCTCGCGTGTCACCATTTGGACGTTTTCCTCAACGACTACACTGCTCTCGCTGCCTCCGCTGTGTCCTTGTGATGAGCTACCAGCGGTGAGCACTGCACTCGTTTCTTTCTGCGGAAATAAATTAACCATTATTGATTCTGCCATACTTGCCGAAAGTGACGGAGGCGGGGTTTATCCCTTCACCCTTCTCATTATCGACTTGTAGGGTTATCACATAAATCAGTCCAGCTCTTCTCTTTTGCCTTCAGTATTAGGACCTGCAGTTCTTTTTTCTTTATTTTGTACATCGTCTGAAGTGTGTCCGCTTCTGCTGTTTCCCCTCTTTTTTTTTTGCTCTTTGGCACAGTCTCCTTTGTTTTTGAGCCTCTTTTCTAGTCCTTTCAATATTATCATTCCACCATATATTCTCTCTCTTGTTTCTTCTTCTCGTTGATTTTTCCAGTGCCTCTTCGCAGATATCCGGGAGGGCGGTAACCATTTCTTCCACCTGCACTGCGGTCATGCACCCTGCCCCCATCAGATTAATCTATTCAATCTTTCTGTCTAGTACAGCTCCTAGTTTCTGTACTCCTACAGGTGTGCCCCTCCATTTACAGGGCCTTTCTTCTTCTATGTTACTCAAATCTCCTGTCTGTATTTCGGTAAGTATATATCTGTGGTCCGAAGCTGTCTCTCTACTGAGTACTCTGGATATGAGATTACCTCCCTCCTGTAGTTCCGGGGATGTGGCTACGAAATCAATAACTGAGGACGAACCTCTCCTTTCAAACGTCGGCCCCCCTATCGGTGCAACCGGAAAAATTTCCTGACCCAGTAACATCTCAAGTACCTGAGTACCTTTTGTGCTTTGTAAACTGGAACCCCAAGCTGGGGACTTGGCATTAAAGTCCCCTCCTATTATGATTAGTCTACCCTCATTCTTTTCCTTTATTATTAAATTCTCTATTTTTTCCAATTTCGCTGCATAACGTTCAGGTGATATGTTAGGAGAAAGATACACACTAATAATTGTAAATCGTCCCACTCTGATCGCAACAAAATCTTCCTCACAGTAATCTCCGTCTTCCTGTCTCTTAACGCCCCTTGTACCTGTTACCCATATCGCGGCATTGCTCGCATTCCTTGTAAAAATCCATTGGCCCGGATTACGAAGGGGTTCCGAAATTAAAACAACGTCCGCGCCTAGTTCGAGAGCCGACTGGTACACAAGATCGTGTGCCAGTCTGGCATGGTTCAAATTTATCTGTAATATTTTCAGATTGAATTTAGCTCTTTTCTCCCGCTCAATTGCGCCACGTACTTTTTAAATTGAGGACAGTTGACAGCCCCTGTCACATGTGCCGACTCCTCAGGGCTAACGCACTTTTTCGCGCACAGAATACATCTCCTTTCATTTTGGCACTCGTTAATTGAGTGCCCTTCTAGACCACACCTCCTACATCTATTCACCGCGTTCTTTTCCGGGCATGTGTATGACATGTGTCCAAAATCGTGGCATTTGAAGCACCTAATCACGTTGGTTGCTATTTTAATCCTGCATAGTGTATACCCAATTGATATTTTTCCTTCTTCTATTAGCCTAACCTCTATCGCTTTCGGAAGTGAGACTATAATCGTACAAGTGCCACCATATCCGTATCTTTTACTCCTAATCTCCACCTCGTTTACCTCGATTTGTAGTTTAGAAGCTAGTTCAGCCCTTAGTTCTTCTTTTTCTAATGTAGGGTTGTAACGGTTCTGCTTCCGACGGAGAAGTCGTCGCGGCGTCGTATCCTCTCGTGCTGGAATAACTCGTCGAGCCGGGTTCGTCTACCGGCGAGAGAATCGACTGAAGCTGAAAATGGACGAGGTGCGCGGGACGTGAAATAACGACAACGTGTATATGCATTTTACGGGCCTCACTGCTCGTACATTCGCGTAACCTTGTGTCTCATGGACGGTCTTACGGACCCGTGATTCTAGGGGCGATCCTTGCGTGATCGGTCATCGCGACGCGACGCGTATTCGTGGACCTGGTGCTTGTGCCGGCGACTGGGTTCAGACAGGAGTGGTCGGGAAACCCTGCCACGAGTCGGGAAAATCCTCGTGGCGGTTCTACGGCAAATGTAGAGGATGCTGCCCCTACATTTAATCGTCTCCGGTAGCTGTCGGAGTTCTCGGGATGCTGCCCGAGAGGTTAGCTCAGGATGCTGCCTGAGCGGCAGAGAGGGATGCTGCCCTCTCTGTTTGGCGTGTATGCTGTCACGCCGGTGGGAACTAGGTTAGGTAGGAAGGTGTTCCTGGGATGCTGCCCAGGCTGGAAAAGAGGCCCGTGCCTCGTTTGCATCGCCTTTTATAGGCGGGGGTTGGTGGTGAGCGGAATGGTGCGGGGAGAACGGATGTGTGACGTCGAGTTTCCGTATCCGTTAAGATGGCGGAACCTCGCCGTCCGTTTCCCGCCGAATATGGCCTGGAGCGCGGGGATCGTGCATCGTGACGCGTCGTACGCGGACGACGCGTTCGGTAATCCTCGGCGTCGATCGGTTGTGTTCGGCGCGTGTCTAATAGTAACAGGCCTGCACCGTACAGGTCTGTTACAGGGTCAATATCTCTTATCTCGTACGTGATTTTATGAACTAATCTTTTCGTTTGCTGAGAAGGCCCTAACGAGTCTTTAACCATTTTCTCGAAGTCAGTACTATTCGTGTCCTTTTGGAGCTCTATTAGCAGATCCCCAGCCCTGGATTTCCGAATCGTCTGTATGCCCCCTATTTTATCCCCGGCTTTCGTCTTCAAGTCTTTAAATAAATCTGCGAACGTTTTGTTTCCTGAAGCTTTAACCAAAATTGCTTCCGGCCTCGGAGAAGGTGGATTAAATTTTTTCCTCTCTTCCCTAGCCTTTTTCTCTAGCTCTAATTTCCTCCTCTTTTCTTCCTCTTCTGCCTTTTTTCTCTCCTCTTTTTCTCTCCTAGCTACTTCTTTTCTTTCCTTATCATTTTTCACCACCCACCCCTGGCTGTTACCCTGTAACTGTGCGTCTTTCTCTTTTGCCCCCTCTCCGCTTTTACCCTTCGAGGACCCTTCACCCGATGTACTCTGTGTGGGCTTATTCGAACTCGACCTTTCCTTAAGTGTAGGAGACACCTGGGTCTCTTTGCTTTCAGACTTAGCCTTACCTAAACTGTTTCCTATTGAATCGCCTACTTCCTCTACTAGCCTAATTGCCTTTTCCAAACTCGCTGATACCCTTCGAGCATCATCTACCGTAGTTCTTTTTACACTGCTATTGTCCCTACAGTATACCCTCACAATTTCTGATTTGCGATTGGCGTACAATAGCACCTCATTAATTTCTTTCAGCTTCATCTTCAGCCCCATGATTTCCGCGTAATCAGAATTCCTTCTCTGTCTCTTGATACCCTCTCTATCCGTCTGCTCCTCCTCATCTTCATCTGGGATTGTAATCTCAATTTCTTTCTGTTTCTCTAAATTCTCTAGATCATCCTCATCTTTATCTACTAATTTCCTTTTAAAGCCCATGCTCGTCTCTATTGTCGGGGTATTCCCACCTTGCGAAGCGAGAATCTCACCGCATGACATTGATCTCCCTCTTACCTTTCCCTTCTCTTTTGGGGAGTGTTCCACCGGCATACTCATAGTATTACCGGGGGGAAACCCCGGATTACTTAAACTATCCGCTATCCTTAAATCTATTCTATGGATTATTTTAATTAAAACAACAGTATTAAACAAATTTCCTCTTTAATATTTGGTCACTGGCTTAACACATTCCACTATTCCTACTATACACAGTTCCTAAAACTAATAAATACCGCACGCGCCGGTTCCCTTACAAAGAAATTCTTATTATTAAAAACTCGCACAATATACACAATATTTCTCTCTCTCTCGTTTACATGAAATACTAACTAATCTAAACGCTATGCACCGAAAACCTAGCCTAAGTATCCCTGTCCTGGAATTTATAGAACAGGCAAATTTTGTCCAGAATCTATCGGTACGCTACAGTGCGTACCGATAGACTCTGGACAAAAATTGGCCCGTTCTATAAATCTCCGGACAGTGAGACTTAGGCTGGGTTTCTTCTCGCGCCATAAATTCCTGGACGGGAAATTCTCGGGCCGTAAGTTTTCGGACGGAAAATCCTGGCGCAGGAAATTTCTGGACAGGAGTGCGTTTTTCTTTTTTAGGTTAGATTTACAATAGGTTGTGTGTGCCTAGCGTTTAGCGGTTAAGCCTATTGATGTAAATATAGCGAGACAGAGAGCAGTGGTTGTTATTTTTGTGTTGACTGTTGGAAATTTTAAATATAGCGGTAACATTTTCGAAAAGGTTAGGTTAGGTTAGGTTAGGTTAAGAGCGGTGGGGACCTAGGGACATGGGGCTCTCCAATGGTGACTCTGATCTATTGGAGGGTATGACTACAGTGGTGGTGGTCCATATCCTAAATCCTCTTGCTCCACCTCCACGTGGTGGTCCCTGGGGCACACTGCGGTGTGTGCTAACGGAGCGAGGGGTTACACAGGCACTCCCCGCTCTTTTTACGGCGTGCCTCTCACGCAGAAGGGCAGTGCCGGTGTACTGAGTGAATGTGTATGTACGCATGTGTGTGTGAATGTGGCTGCGGCCGGTGCACGGTGGATATTCCCCGTAGACTAACCAAGGGAGGAGTAGTAGCCTCCCGACCGGGGCTGAGAGATATGTTAGTACCTGACCTCTGTGTGTGGCAACACGCACATGTTTAACGTGGAAGAACCGCTACTTCCAGCTGACTGGAGCCTAGCCGGGGGTTGAAGCCGTGTTAACTGGGCGCAGAAATGGAGGATTACCTGGCCCGTATTTCCTCATACCCTGTGCGTTGGGGGGCAAACCAGCGCACCGTCTAGCCTGAAGTTGGAGCAATATCCGGTTCGGATCCGGTGCGCTCCTTCAATAGGGGTGACGTAAAACCTTTAGCATTTTATTTTAACCTTTTGTAGAGTCTTGTTTTCCCATGTCGATAGGCTTGGCCAGCTGACAAGTCGCTTCTCGGCTTCGACATGGTTTAATTAGGGTGCTTTATCGGCGGGGAAGTGCCCCTATGCTCTAGGGGTCCCATGATGGGCGAACCGTCGTTAGATTTAACGAAATTTTGCCATGGAAGGCCTTATTAAAAAAACAAATTGTGGGATGGAGGAGGGAGAGGAGGGGTCTCCCGGTAGGGGGAGACCAAGGACGCGTTCAAGTCCTCGCGTCTTGGTGGAGAGGTACTTGGGGCCTCTTGGCACTGAGGCGACGAAAAAGGACGCGCCGACGACGAGGTCCATTCGGGGTACCTCGGCGTCGAGTATGGAAGGGTCGGTCCGATCCGTCCTGGTGGGGGAGGGAGACGAACCGGGGCCGTCTTTCGGCCCGATGGATGACGATAGGGCGTCGATGAAATCCCAGGCGTCATCGCGGACGTCAGGGAAGCGTCCCGCGTCGTCCATCGTGATGGGGGACTCCGATGAGGACGGGACGAAGAGGCGCCGCGGCAAGGGCGCGCTCTCCGTACAGGAGCGCCAGCTCGATCTGCGGGACCTTCTCCCCGGCGAAATTGCCACTGAGGTGGTGGCCGCTGGCCGATTGGTCGAGGCCACCGCCCTCGAAAGCGGCAATCTAAAGGGCACCGCGGTCCGGGCACTTAAGGATGCGGCCCGGCTGGTCGAGGCGGGAATGAGGGAGCTGGTGATTAGGGGGTGGCAGGGAGCCTCCTCCTCCACTTCCGGTGGTGGTGGCGCCCCCTCTGGAGAGGGTGCGGATAAGTTGCCTGTAGCCCTCTGGGCAAGCGTCCAGGCGGAAAACCGCGGCCTCAGAGCGGAAAACGCTGCGCTGAAGCGCGAGTTGGGGGGTGTTAAAGACACCCTGGCCGTCCTCAAGACGGAGCTGATGGCGGTGAAGCAGCGGCAGGCTGTGCCCATGCCCTTGCCTGGTGCATCTCCGCTCCCGCTCCACCCCGGGGCGGTTGACCCCCCGGATAAGGCGCCGCTGCCCTCTTCGTCGGCGCGGGCGCCGACCAGGGAGGCGGTCCTTCTGGCCCGTATCGGGGCCCTCATGGACGCCAAATTAATGGCGCTCCGCGAGGAGTTCCGTTCGGTGTCCGGGGACTGCTACCCCCCATCGACGGCGGGGACCCGCTCAAAGATCCCTGCCCCGTCTTCTTCTTCCGATGGTCCCCGGCCCCTCGACTTTGTCCCTCCTGTTGGGTGACCGGAGGCGGAGACGACGACGTAGAAGAAGAAGAAGAAGAAGAAGAAGGGGGGACAGGGGGATGCCAAGGCCTCCCCCACCCCCTGAGCACTCGTGAAGGTGCACCGCTGCCCCCTAAGGAGGGAACTTGGTCAGAGGTGGTGGGGAGAAAGGAGAGGCGGAAGGCCAAGGCCACATCCGCCCAATCTGCGGCTCCCGCCCCTAAGGGCGGGACTGGGCATGCGACGAAGGCGCCTCCTCGAGTAGCGGCCCCTCCCCGTTCCGCAGCAGTGACGATCACCGTCCCGGAGGGGAGTAAGGCCACCTATGAGGAGGCCATACGCAGGGCTTGTCAGGGCGTCGATCTCGGCGCCCTGGGTATCGAGACCCTGCAGTGGAAGCGGGCAGTCACCGGGGGCTTGATCATTCAGGTATCCGGTGCCGATGGGGGCGCGAAGGCGGATGCCCACGCCGCCGGGGTGACTTCGGCTCTGAGGGGTATGGAGGTGAGGGTCGCCAGGCCCGTCAAAAAGGCGGAGTTCCGTCTGACCGGCCTGGACCTCTCGGTAACTCCTCAGGAGGTAGTCGGGGCGGTGGCGAGAGCCGGGGCCTGCACCCCCGAGTCCGTGAAGGTCGGGACCATCAAGATCACGACCGGAGGACTCGGCACCATTTGGGTGCAGTGCCCGGCAGTGGCGGCCTTGGCCATTGAAAAGGCCAAAACCGTAAGGGTGGGATGGACCCTCGCGCGGGTGGTCGTCTTGGCCGCCCGCCCGTTGCAGTGTTTCCGCTGTCTCGCCCTCGGGCATGTGAGGCAGCGGTGTACCGCGGAAGTAGACCGGAGCATCCACTGCTACCGGTGCGGGGATCCGTCCCACCGTGCAGCCGCTTGCCAGTCCGCCCCCCGCTGCGTAGTGTGCGCGGGGGCGGGCAGGCCCGCGAATCATAAAGCGGGGAGCAAGGCGTGCTCCCCGCCTTCGAAAAAGAAGGGATCCAAGGGGGGCGGCTGTGTGGCGCCGTCCTCCAAGGACAAGGACATAGAGGTGGTGCCGACTCAGGGCGTAGGGGGGAACTCTGCTTCCCCTGCCGTCAATGAGTCGGCTGTGACGGGAGTATCCGCGTGCTCAACGTAATGGCTACTACGGCTCGCGGATGTTCCCAGGTGGTTCTCCAGGCCAACCTCAATAATTGCCGCTGGGCACAGGACCTGATGGTCCAACGCCTGGCGGAGCTCGAGGTTGGCCTGGCAGTTGCCGCGGAGCCCTACGAAGTCCCCGACCATCCACAATGGTTCGGGGATCTGGAGGCTTCCGTGGCGATTTGGGTTCGCCAGTCGGCGAGGTTGCCCCCTTTCTCCGGGGTCGAACGGAGTCGGGGGGCGGTGTTGGTTAAGTGGGGAAGACTGCTAGTCGCCGGGTGCTACTGTTCGCCGAATTGTGGCTCCGCCGAATTCGAGGCGTATTTGGACCGGTTGAGGGACATGGTGACCCCTCATTTAACCGGTCCGGTGTTGGCCCTGGGGGACCTCAACGCGCGTTCTACCAGTTGGGGCAACCCCAGGACGGAGCCTCGAGGCGGAATCCTAGAGGACTGGATGGAGGGGCTGGAGCTCCGGCTGCTAAACCGGGGCTCCGTGCCGACGTGCGTGAGGTGGAATGGTTGGTCGGTAGTGGACGTTTCACTCGCGACCGCTTCCGCCTCGCGCCGAGTGTCAAATTGGCGGGTCTGGGAGGGGGAAACCCTCTCGGACCACAGCTACGTCATGATGGACGTGGCTGTGGATTCGGACCCGCCGGCGGACACGCCCCTCCTCCGGCGAAGTAGCGCCCTTTCGGCGCCCAGATGGGCGACGAAGCGGCTAGACGGGGACCTGCTGAGGGCCGTGATTATCGGCTCCGCCTGGCCTCCGGCCAGGGAGCGCGGACCAGAAGAGGGGGCGGCATGGTTCCGGGGCGCGGTGCAGATGATCTGCGACGCAGCGATGCCCCGGGTTAGAGCCTGCCCCCCGCGAAAGTCCGTGTACTGGTGGTCGGGCGAGTTGGCCGAGCTTCGCAGCTTAGCCGGTCAAGCCCGCCGCCGGTACGTCCGTGCTCGGCGCCGCCATTTCCTCGGCGGCGACTCGGAGTCGACGGTGGACGGGCTGTACAGGGAGTACAGATCGTCCTCGGAGGCCCTCAAGCACGCGATTACCGCGGCCAAGGCCAAGGCCTGGAGCGAGCTCTTGCTTACGCTCCGCGACGATCCGTGGGGGCGCCCATATAGAATGGTGCTTGGGAAGCTCCGTCCCAGGGCGCCCCCTGTCGCGGAGACGATGGAACCGGAGTTCATGGGGCGCGTCGTTGACACCCTCTTCCCCCCCAATAATAATGGTGGTGAGGGGAGTGGTGAGCGCGCCCCGGTGCCGGCCAATGATTGGTCGGACGAACTCCGGGTCTCCGATTGGGAGCTCGACCAGGCCATCCAGGAGCGCCGGGCTAGGGGCAAGAAAGCCCCCGGCCCCGATGGCGTTCCTGGCGGTACAATGGCCTCGGCGCTAAAGGCCCTCGCCCCGGCTTACAGGAGCATCTTGGATGCGTGCCTGAGTCGGGGAGTCTTCCCCAAGTGTTGGAAGGAGGCGATCCTCGTCCTCCTCCACAAGGATGGTAAGCCCGCAGAGTCTCCCTCTGCTTACCGGCCGATATGTTTACTCGACGAGGCGGGCAAGCTGTTCGAAAGAATAATTGCCGCCCGCCTCCGAGAGCACCTTTCGCGGAGTGATTCCGGGTTGAGCGACGGACAGTTTGGGTTCCGGAGGGGGCGCTCAACGATAGATGCGTTGGAGCATCTGCGTCTCCTCCGGGAAAGTGCCGTCGCTCGGGACAGGGTGTTGATCGCCGTGTCATTGGACATCTCCAATGCGTTCAACACCCTGCCCTGGAAGGAGATAGAGGACGCCCTAGAGCATTTCCGGGTTCCCCTCTATCTCCGGGAAAGCTCCGGGACTACCTCCGCGAGAGGGAGGTGTATATTGCCGGCCGGTATGGGGCGTACCTGAGGGAGATATGCCGCGGGGTTCCACAGGGGTCGATCCTCGGACCGCTCCTGTGGATCCTAGCATTCGACGCGGTTCTGCGGGTCTCCCTCCCCCCCGGCACGGGTGTCATATGCTATGCGGACGACACCCTGCCCTACACCGAGGGGAGGACCTGGGAGGAGGCGGGACGCCTCATCGAGTCCGCCCTGGACTGCGTGGTTGGACGGATCCGGGGGATGGGGCTTGTCGTGGCCGCCGCAAAGACCGAGGCCATATGGTTGTACCAACCATCTCGGACGCGGCAACCGCCCCAAGGATTCCGGATCCGGGTCGTGGATACCCTCGTCGAGGTCGGGCCCACCATGAAGTATTTGGGCCTGACCATCGACGGTCGCTGGCGTTTCGAAGAGCATTTCGAACTCCTGGCCCCCCGACTCGAAAAGACAGCGACCGCGCTTTCGCGGTTGCTGCCCAATATCGGGGGGCCGCAGTTGAGTGTACGCCGCCTCTACATAGGAGTGGTGCGGAGCATTGCCCTGTATGGGGCACCCGTGTGGCACCGATCGTTTGAGGCCAGCCGACGCAGCGTCGCGCACTTGGAGAGAGTGCGGCGTCGGCTGTCCCTGCGGGCCATACGGGGATACCGCACCGTCTCGACAGAGGTGGCGGGCCTCCTGGCCGTGGTTCCTCCCTTCCATCTGGTGGCGGCGGAGCGGGCGATCGTATACCGGATCGCCTTGCGAATCCCGCCGCCCCCCTGGGGAGGAGCTGACGGCCGCGGAGGAGGAGCAGTTCGAAGTGCGGAGACGCCAGGCCCGTGCGGACGTGTTCGAGCGATGGAGACGCCTGCTTGCGTCCTCGACGCGTCCGACAGTTCGGGCCCTCCTGCCCATGTTCGATACATGGTGCGGGAGGCGAGTGGGGTTGACCTTCCGCCTCACGCAGGTGCTCACCGGACACGGCTGTTTCGGTGAGTATCTGGTAAGGATGGGGCGGGAGCCAGCGGCGCAGTGCCACCACTGCGGCGAGGAGGTGGACACGGCGCAACATACACTCGAGGAGTGCCCGCTTTGGCCGGACCGCGCCGTGTCCTCAGAGCCGCGGTGGAAGGGTGGGACCTCTCGCTCCCGGTCTTGTTCGACCACTTGACCGGGAGCCAGAGGTCGTGGAAAGGGGTCGCCTCCTTCTGCGAGACAGTAATGTCCCAGAAGGAGGAGGCCGAGCGGGCCCGGGAAAGGGATCCGGGCTCCGCGAGGAGGAGGATGGCGCGGGGACGTCCCCCGCGCCGTCGTGCGACGTCCGCCCCCTCAGGGAGAGGTGGGAAGGCGTCGGGGTCAGTTGTAGCGGCGCGGGGGACGTCTCCCCGCGACGCAGCGGGTCCCCCGAGTGGGGGGACGGGACTGGGGGGAGGGCGCGGGGAGTGTTCCCCTCCCCGCGTCAACTTATGCCTCCCCCTCCCGGGGGGGCTGGGGTTCCGTTAGCGGTGCGGGGTGTTCGCGCCCCCGCGTAGGGGAGCGGTGGATGGAGGGGCCGGGGCCGTGAGGTGACCCCGGTCCCCGGGGGGGAGTAAATCTCCCCCCGAGTTGGCCCTGCACCCCGAGACGATAGTGGAGGGGTGCCGGCCACCCCCCGGACGCTAGTTCCGGGGGAGGGCGCGTGGGGGGTGGGGTGGGGAGGGTCGGGGCGTCCGGATGCGCCTCCGACGACCCTTTCTTACCGGTGTCGGCGCCTTCCTGCCTTGGCCGGGCGAGGACCCTCGGGTCCATCGCTCGAGCAGGGCAGAAAGACTCCGAGAGCTGTGGGTGGACCGAGCTGGGGCTCGGGAAGCCCAATCCGAAGGCTCCAGGGATGGGGACACCGGGCGGGTCCCTCCGCCCGGGGTCCGGTTAGAGCAGGCATGGGTGGAGCTAACCCCTCCCCTCGGGATGCATGTGAGCTGGGAGGTGTCCAGTTGAATACTCGCGTGATCCAGGCACTTCCCATGTAGCTTAGGGCGGGCGTGTGGTTTTAGTGGGTACTCTGGGGGAGGGGATCGGCGAGCCTTGTTGGCTCGGCGACCCCCTCCTCGAGGGAGCCCCACATAACCCCGGCTCCCCCCCAGGGGGGTCGGGGTATGCGTAACGCATTTCCACACGATAAAAAAAAAAAAAAAAGGTTAGGTTAAATCATAAATCACTTATGAAAATTTCTGTACACTTCAGGACAGAAAATGGAACTCCGCGACCTTCCAAAAGACAAAGATTTATAATGTAACGGTTCTGCTTCCGACGGAGAAGTCGTCGCGGCGTCGTATCCTCTCGTGCTGGAATAACTCGTCGAGCCGGGTTCGTCTACCGGCGAGAGGATCGGCTGAAGCTGAAAATGGACGAGGTGCGCGGGACGTGAAATAACGACAACGTGTATGTGTATTTTACGGGCCTCACTGCTCGTACATTCGCGTAACCTTGTGTCTCATGGACGGTCTTACGGACCCGTGATTCTAGGGGCGATCCTTGCGTGATCGGTCATCGCGACGCGACGCGTATTCGTGGACCTGGTGCTTGTGCCGGCGACTGGGTTCAGACAGGAGTGGTCGGGAAACCCTGCCACGAGTCGGGAAAATCCTCGTGGCGGTTCTACGGCAAATGTAGAGGGTGCTGCCCCTACATTTAATCGTCTCCGGTAGCTGTCGGAGTTCTCGGGATGCTGCCCGAGAGGTTTGCTCAGGATGCTGCCTGAGCGGCAGAGAGGGATGCTGCCCTCTCTGTTTGGCGTGTATGCTGTCACGCCGGTGGGAACTAGGTTAGGTAGGAAGGTGTTCCTGGGATGCTGCCCAGGCTGGAAAAGAGGCCCGTGCCTCGTTTGCATCGCCTTTTATAGGCGGGGGTTGGTGGTGAGCGGAATGGTGCGGGGAGAACGGATTTGTGACGTCGAGTTTCCGTATCCGTTAAGATGGCGGAACCTCGACGTCCGTTTCCCGCCGAATATGGCCTGGAGCGCGGGGATCGTGCATCGTGACGCGTCGTACGCGGACGACGCGTTCGGTAATCCTCGGCGTCGATCGGTTGTGTTCGGCGCGTGTCTAATAGTAACAGGCCTGCACCGTACAGGTCTGTTACACCCCCCTCCCCCTTCGGGACAGCGAAACGTAAGAGAGCGAGGCACCCATTTATTGTACAAAAACAGGTCACTTTCGTGGCATCAGGTACCGTCTTACACTTAGATATAACCGGAATACTACTAATGTATCATTACCATGCAAATCTAATACTAAACGAGTATATACATGTGTTCGCGGGTATCACGTATCGTACTAACGCTCTGGTCAGCGCTCGTCGGTGCGCGAGTCATGATTAAGAACTCGATCCCCTTGCAGCCGCTCCCTGGAAATAAAAAAAAACCGAAAAAACCCTTGATCCCGCTCGGCGGGTATGGCGCAGCGATGCGAGGAGAGAAAAAAAAAATTGATCGATGTGGTTCGGCGGTCCGCGTTTGCTGTCGCGGTGCCGTAAGAAAATACTACCCTAACGTAAATGCTAACCTAACTTAATTACTACCGTCCTCCCCGGCGCGGGGAGGGGGACCGCGGCGCGCGTGTCCCTTCCGGTCACCTGCTTGCTGGTACCGGCGTTTGCATCGGCGAAGACGTCCGCTTCGGTCGAAAAAGAGCATCCAACGCTCTTCTCCGAGTGAAGCTCGGTACTCCCGTTTCGCTACGAACCGGATCGGTACCTCTACGTAGCGGCCGTTGGGTAGCTGGTACCAGATCGTGGGGCAAGGCGCATGCCTTCCGGCGTATGTGATCGGGGCCGGTGTTCCTGGCGTCCTCCGCCACGGTGCCACTGGTTGCCCCCCGTTTCCCGGCTGCTCCTCCTCTGGTAGCTCGGGGTTCGTTGCCGTCGCCAGGATTGGCCGGATAACCCCCTGTGGTCGGTTCCTCGTGGTGGTCCCCGTGAGCGTTGCCGTCGCCAGGATTGGCCGGATTGTCCTCTGCTGTTGTCTCCGGGTGGTCGTCTCCGCCAGGACCGCTGGTAATGGCGAGCGGCACATTTGCTCGCGGTGCCCGTCGATCATGAGCGGCGGTATCGTCATCACCCAGGCAACGCTAGTGTTCGACCCTACCCGTGGTCGTACGGTTTCCATGGCGCTGGTGCGTTGCAGTGGCTGCTGCAATCGGCACTGCGAATCTGGAGCTGTTTGCCTGTGACAGAGGTTAACAGCACTCATTCTTTTCCGCGGACGTCCACGTCGTCGTGGTAGTGACGTCTTATATTGCAGGCAGCTCGTACAGCAACGAACGTATCGGGCTGCTTCTCTGAACATACCGGGCCAGTAGTATTTTTGTGCCAGACGGACGATCGTTTTTGCGATTCCAAGGTGTCCGGCGTCGGGATCGTCATGGTACTGGCGGAGGAGGGCTTCCCTTTCCCCCGCAGATACACATATTTTCCAGTCGTTACTGGCCGTTGGTGCGTTGTAATCGATCTGATGTGACAGGTGTCGATGCAGTTTCCCCTTGCGTATCTGGTAGTCAGGAACGGACGCGGGGTTCTGGCGGACTGCTTCGATCTTTCTCTGGTACCACGTGTCGGTGCGCTGTTTCGACTGGAGCAGATTTACATCTGGTACTGGAGTGTTTCTGGAGAGCGCATCGGCGACGTGGTTCTCTCGGACTGCCTCGATCTTTTTCTGGTGCCACGAGTCGGTGCGCTGTTTTGTCTGGAGCAGATATATATCTGGTACTGGTGTGTTTCTGGACAGCGCATCGGCGACGTGGTTCTCTCTTCCTGGTTGACATTTGAGCCGTGGCCGGGGTGTGTATCTTATTGCGGGGGCCGGTGGTCGCCCGGTTGTGACGGGCCCCTTGATCCGTTTCCCGAGAAATTTCCCGCGCACTGAACTGCGGTGGTGTCCCGGACTGATTGCTTCTGCAATTTGTTCTTTCGTTCGAGTGCTCTTTCAATGCGTTGTACTTGGCACAGCAGGTCGTCCAAATCTTTGACATACGCGGGGTTGATTACGGCCGTATGCTCCGGCAGCATATTCTCATATACCGTTTCCAGGTAGTCGGTGGTGGGTATCTGGGCTCGTCTCATCAAAGTGATGAGGGCGTTCATGTATTTATGAAACGGCTCCCCTTGTTTTTGCACTCGTTCTCGGGCCTCTCGTTCCCGCTGTAGTTGTGTCTGGTTCGCGGCGAAATTCGCTATGAACTTCTGCGTGAATTGCGTCCACGTGTTAATTTGGTATCTGGTGTTACGGTACCAGATCTGCGCGTCTCCGCGCACGAGTTCGGTGACCCCTCGAAGGAGTTCCGTGTCGGAGAGGCAGTACGTCTCTTGTAATTCCGCGAGACGTTCTACGAACGCATACGGGTCTTTTCCGTCCGTCGTACACCCCCACTTTCGCATACGGTCCATATTTTTCCCGGGGTCATCTGGCGAAGTGACGGTGATAATGTGTGGCGTCGATGGCCCGCCGGCCGCTGGTTTCAGGTTGTCCATTTTGAACAGTCTTTTGGGCAGACAGAACAATTCTTCCGTCTGTGCTGTCGGAGTTCCTCTTGTGTCCCGGTGGTCGGTAGGCGTAGGCGTCGCAGTTCGGTGATGATTCGGTGCACTTGTATCTTGGTGACTCGTATGGAGCCCTGTGACATGCCCTGGTGGGTTCACTTGGTTTTCGTATCGTTTGACTCGCTTTCGATCGGCCCGCGCGGCCGATCGACACTAGATGTCGCGAACCTGTCACAATTACCCGGTTCACTGTTCACTCTGATCCGCCACAAGATGTCGCGCGCGATGCACCATTTCCGACCGGTGAGGTGTCCGTACGTTAACCTCAAAATTTTGCCACGTGGCCGTTATTCCGACGCGTGTTTTCGCACCAGGTCCCTGTTCGGGCGCCATGTAACGGTTCTGCTTCCGACGGAGAAGTCGTCGCGGCGTCGTATCCTCTCGTGCTGGAATAACTCGTCGAGCCGGGTTCGTCTACCGGCGAGAGGATCGGCTGAAGCTGAAAATGGACGAGGTGCGCGGGACGTGAAATAACGACAACGTGTATGTGTATTTTACGGGCCTCACTGCTCGTACATTCGCGTAACCTTGTGTCTCATGGACGGTCTTACGGACCCGTGATTCTAGGGGCGATCCTTGCGTGATCGGTCATCGCGACGCGACGCGTATTCGTGGACCTGGTGCTTGTGCCGGCGACTGGGTTCAGACAGGAGTGGTCGGGAAACCCTGCCACGAGTCGGGAAAATCCTCGTGGCGGTTCTACGGCAAATGTAGAGGGTGCTGCCCCTACATTTAATCGTCTCCGGTAGCTGTCGGAGTTCTCGGGATGCTGCCCGAGAGGTTTGCTCAGGATGCTGCCTGAGCGGCAGAGAGGGATGCTGCCCTCTCTGTTTGGCGTGTATGCTGTCACGCCGGTGGGAACTAGGTTAGGTAGGAAGGTGTTCCTGGGATGCTGCCCAGGCTGGAAAAGAGGCCCGTGCCTCGTTTGCATCGCCTTTTATAGGCGGGGGTTGGTGGTGAGCGGAATGGTGCGGGGAGAACGGATTTGTGACGTCGAGTTTCCGTATCCGTTAAGATGGCGGAACCTCGACGTCCGTTTCCCGCCGAATATGGCCTGGAGCGCGGGGATCGTGCATCGTGACGCGTCGTACGCGGACGACGCGTTCGGTAATCCTCGGCGTCGATCGGTTGTGTTCGGCGCGTGTCTAATAGTAACAGGCCTGCACCGTACAGGTCTGTTACAATAACACCAATATACTTAATGTCAAAGAAGCAGACATAGCATGTTTCACACCAGTCGATCTGAAAGTGGAAAAAGGTATCAGCAAAATCATCCTAGACAAATACGAAGGACAGGAGGAGATGATGGAGCAGGACCCCGTCCTGGGCTCGGTCCTATATCTGGTCGTGGCCACATGTCTCCCTGGTCGGAAAGGCAGACCAGTATCCAAAATTTTGGAAGAGAAATTTATATACCACCTTATAGATAGGGAACGTGATGCGAGCCCCATCAACATGGAGAACGTCTACAAGGCCATCAAGGAACTGAAAGACATTGCCGTAGAAAACGATATACAGAACATAGCGATTAGCTATGAGCAGATGGACCCAGTTATCTTGAGGAAGATGGTCGAAGTCATTTTCTTCAACACAAACATTAAAATTAACATCCATTGTAAAGGGGAGAACAAAAGACCACAAAATGACACGGAGAC